>NC_136483.1:181716242-181723742 GCF_053919585.1 Euprymna scolopes
ATTTTTTTTTTTTTGACAACTTTTTCGAATCTATGTGTACAGTAATACAAACCCCCTTCGGATGTTGGAATGGCCCCCTCACCCACCTAAAATGTAGTAGGAAAAATCGATTTTATAGTGAGATTAAAGAATGGTTAGTCTAAAAAAAGGGTGAAAAACAAAAGAAATAAGCAATTAATAATTTTTACCAAAAACAATAAATGCTACTTTTTTTACTGGCACAAATATAGTTGGATACACAAGTAATAGTCGTAGAGTGATAGAGTGTAAGTAAAACCTGGAATATCCGGTTGTTTCGTTTCGTTTTAACAATGGAAAGAGCAGAAAATGGAGAGAAAAGAAAGAAAGAAGGAAAGACCGAAAGGAAAGATAAAGATAGGGAAGTACCCCCACCACCATCACCCATAAAGCAAAAAGACAACGAAAGGTAAGAAAGAAATAAAGAAAGAAAGACAGCAAAAAAGCACGTAAGGAAAGAGCGAAACGGAAGTTGTGTTAGTAAGTAAGTTTGGTGCGTTTAACGTAAATGTCAATTCAGGTTTTCATTAAACTTTAACCACGCGGGTTATAACGAAATCGAAGTAATGTAATTGTGAATTCAATTCCAGGTAACGGCTTGTGTTCTGTTTGAATCTAATTTTATTATAATAAATGCTTTCTAACTTGTGTTTATGTTTTATGCTTACCAATGGCAAAGTAAGTGTGGTTCGTTTCAGTGTAAGTCCAGTCCAGTTTATAGATAAATTCTAACCGGTGATCGGTTTTAAATGTCTCCTGTGAACGTTCTGGTACGGTGTAAGTGAGTGGCGGTGGTAGGATGAATTTGTTAGAGAGAGTTTACTTTACTACTTCCATTAAATGTAACCTATTTTTACAGTGGACTCTCACCAGACAGAATATAGGAAACTGTGATCAGCGAGATCCTTGATATGTAATAACCCTATAACATACGGCAGATGTCGTGATTCAGTTTGTGAATGATACGGCTGCACCAAATGTATACAGGTGCAGTCCTATAAACGTCAAAGTCGGAGGGGAAAAATGAGTTCATTTTATTTATATAGATATATATATATAATATATATATAATATATATATATATAATATATATATAAAATATATATATTATATATATAATATATATATATATAATTTATATATATATAATATATATATAATATATATTTATATATATATATATATATAATATATTTATATATATATACATATTATATATTTATATATATAATATATATATATATATTATATATATATTTTTATATATACAATTTATATATATAATATATATATAATATATTTATATATAATATATATATAATATATATATATAATATATATATATAATATATTTATATATAATATATATATAATATATATATATAATATAAATATATATAATATATATATATATAAATATATATAATATATATATAATATAAATATATATAATATATATATAATATATATATATAATATATATAATATAAATATATATAAAATATATAATATATGTATAATATAACTATATAATATATATATATAATATATATATATAATATAAATATATATAAAATATATAATATATGTATAATATAACTATATAATATATATATAATATATATATATAATATATATATAATATATATATATATAATATATATATAATATATATAAAATATATATATATAGTATATATACAATATATATATATTATATATATAGTATATATACAATATATATATAATATATATAGAGTATATATACAATATATATATAATATATATAGAGTATATATACAATATATATATAATATATATATAGTATATATACAATATATATAGTATATATATAATATATATAGTATATATACAATATATATATAATATAAATATATTATATATACAATATATATATAATATATATATAGTATATATACAATATATATATAATATATATATAGTATATATACAATATATAATATATATAGTATATATACAATATATATATAATATAAATATATTATATATACAATATATATATAATATAAATATATTATATATACAATATATATATAATATATATATAGTATATATACAATATATATATAATATATATATAGTATATATACAATATATAATATATATAGTATATATACAATATATATATAATATATATATAGTATATATACAATATATAATATATATAGTATATATACAATATATATATAATATATATATAGTATATATACAATATATAATATATATAGTATATATACAATATATATATAATATATATATAGTATATATACAATATATATATAATATAAATATATTATATATACAATATATATATAATATATATAGTATATATACAATATATATATAATATAAATATATTATATATACAATATATATATAATATATATAGTATATATACAATATATATAATATATATATAGTATATATACAATATATATAATATATATATAGTATATATACAATATATATATAGTATATATATAATATATACGCCGCCAACTGGAACACTTTTCACTAAGTGACCCCCCCTCCCTCTAAATCAGCCCACACCGTCTCCCTAATTAGATAGCATCTTGGTACCACAAGTGCCATTTGACCGTATGAGGCCAAGTGAAACAAACGACCACCATGCTTTTTAGCCTCGAGTATCCAAGAAAAAAAAAACAAAGCTAAGTAAAAATTCCTAACTGTTCGCATATAATTTAAAGCTAATATTCTTTCCATTTTCAGGCATATTGTAACCGATAACTTTTCTTCACTTAAATAGACTATTTCGCCGCTTACAATGCCATGTCACTTAATTAATAAGTCAATGCTATAGTAAAGACAAACTCGGTAAAAAAAGAAATTATGCTAAGTTATTTAGAGGACATGAAAACCTTATTTAAATATCATTTCCACCGTGTTATAAATCCAGACTTATTGCATGTTCAATTATTGCATATATTAAAAAAAAAACTATAAATAATTAGATTTATTGAATTAAACCTAAAACTCTATGATTCTCAATTTATTGATGGTTTTCCTTCACGACGGTTAAAACTTATTTCAACGAATCCTTACGCGCCGTAAGTTTATTATTTAAATTCTTTCCTAAAGCTGTACTTTTCAACTGCACATTTCCTTTTCAGTTTTTTCCGCTTTTCACCTTGTACGTTATATATGCCATTACTTTTACGTTATATCTATTAATATTTTATTTCCATCATATTTGTTTGAAACGCGTATTCAATTGTTAACATTAATACCCCTAAAAACGATACACATGTAAAGAAATATGTCGCGCCGCCAACTGGAACACTTTTCACTAAGTGACCCCCCTTCCTCTAAATCAGCCCACACCGTCTCCCTAATTAGATAGCATCTTGGTACCACAAGTGCCATTTGACCGTATGAGGCCAAGTGAAACAAACGACCACCATGCTTTTTAGCCTCGAGTATCCAAGAAAAAAAGAACAAAGCTAAGTAAAAATTCCTAACTGTTCGCATATAATTTAAAGCTAATATTCTTTCCATTTTCAGGCATATTGTAACCGATAACTTTTCTTCACTTAAATAGACTATTTCGCCGCTTACAATGCCATGTCACTTAATTAATAAGTCAATGCTATAGTAAAGACAAACTCGGTAAAAAAAGAAATTATGCTAAGTTATTTAGAGGACATGAAAACCTTATTTAAATATCATTACCACCGTGTTATAAATCCAGACTTATTGCATGTTCAATTATTGCATATATTAAAAAAAAAACTATAAATAATTAGATTTATTGAATTAAACCTAAAACTCTATGATTCTCAATTTATTGATGGTTTTCCTTCACGACGGTTAAAACTTATTTCAACGAATCCTTACGCGCCGTAAGTTTATTATTTAAATTCTTTCCTAAAGCTGTACTTTTCAACTGCACATTTCCTTTTCAGTTTTTTCCGCTTTTCACCTTGTACGTTATATATGCCATTACTTTTACGTTATATCTATTAATATTTTATTTCCATCATATTTGTTTGAAACGCGTATTCAATTGTTAACATTAATACCCCTAAAAACGATACACATGTAAAGAAATATGTCGCGCCGCCAACTGGAACACTTTTCACTAAGTGACCCCCCCTCCCTCTAAATCAGCCCACACCGTCTCCCTAATTAGATAGCATCTTGGTACCACAAGTGCCATTTGACCGTATGAGGCCAAGTGAAACAAACGACCACCATGCTTTTTAGCCTCGAGTATCCAAGAAAAAAAGACCAAAGCTAAGTAAAAATTCCTAACTGTTCCCATATAATTTAAAGCTAATATTCTTTCCATTTTCAGGCATATTGTAACCGATAACTTTTCTTCACTTAAATAGACTATTTCGCCGCTTACAATGCCATGTCACTTAATTAATAAGTCAATGCTATAGTAAAGACAAACTCGGTAAAAAAAGAAATTATGCTAAGTTATTTAGAGGACATGAAAACTGAGCAGTTCAACATCCAGTGATCATATATCCAATCCTCATGAAACTGCTTATATCACCCTGAATATTACCTTAAATCTTTATTCTATCCCTAAGCAAAGTAGAACACCTAATAACACTCTAGTCAACTACTTTTAAAATTAGAAAAACCCAGTTTCAATATTAGAAGTACATCGTCCCTCACCTTGACTACGGACTTTTTCAATAAGTCATGAAACTATTGTACCTAAAATTCCTCTCCAAACTACAAAATACTGCTGCTTGTATACTAAGCAAGTACCTCCTGTAGATACTTTACCTCCAAGATGACTGCCTTGTCTGTTTTGCATGACAAACCTTATTATTTTTTACTTAAATTCTCTTTCTCCTGATCACTAACAAATCAAATCTGCTCTACTTCCTAAGTTGACACTAAACAAATCCGTCTCACGTAACTTAGATGGGTCCTTGCTCTCCGCCCTTGACCTTAACAAACTCGCAAATCGATACCCATTAACACCTAAAATTTCCTAGGCATGCTCCCGATTATAACTCCCAACCCATAACCAAGCTTCTAAGTAAATACTTACTAGCCTTAGTCCAATACATTGACTTAAAGTAATCTATAATGAACAGTAACCGTTAATATCTCTTTATTAAGAGATAGTATTGCAATAATTATTACACAAACTAAACCGGTACTCATTGAAATAAAAACTTTCCGGATATTAAGAGAAAGGCGAAGTCATTCTCCTTAGTTGTAGTCTAAAGGCAACTTACTCAAATTGTCTAAAATTCCATGCATTCGTATACAATACTACTTATCCATCCATCTATACTTTTACTATACTTACAGAATATGCAATAACCTATATCTATCAGGTATAACTGTACTCCATATCAAATGTTCTCTTGTCTCTATACTGAACATATCTAATCTTTCAGTCTTACTAAATGTCCGGTTTGGGCACCAAATCAGAATTTCTAATAGAAAGTAGATCATACTCTAACACTTTATCCTAATTCCTAAACCTACTAAACCATATCTAACCATACATTCCTAAACCTACTAAACCATATCTAACCATACATTGCTAAACTTACAAAACTATATCTAACCATACATCAACTCGACTCTCTCGATCCAATACTGTAGCAAATTTAACTGCTTCCACTGCATGAATTTTTACGTATGCCCTCTCTCAGTATAAATGAAAATGGACAGCATAATAATGCCCTTTTTAAACCACACTTGAGGAGTGAAAATCTTCTGTAGAAGCTAACCTAAATGCCCGATTTTCCAGGAGATATTAACCTAAATAACCAATAAATATTAACAACCCATGCGGGGTCGCAGAAATACCTGGATTAGGACCTAGGCGCGGAGCGAACCCCCTCGGAGCTGATGGACCCGTAGGTCTTCCCAGGCCATCCGTCTAGGAGAAGGAAAACTCTGAAACTAAACCTAGGGGAGGGAGGTCTCTTCAGTCCTGGACGACAACCTTCCTAGAGCTGGTGACTCAAACAAATCACTGGTTGGCAAACCTAAACTGCTTAAGGAGGAGATAGACTCTGTCTATCGTTCGGCTTTCATACTCCTTCTTTGCCTATTGGCCAGGCGTAGAGGTACTATCACAGGGACTCGCTTGAATCACCCAGTGGTTGACCTTGTTTCCTGACTAGGGTAATGAACGCCGCTTTTCCCCACTCCTGCCACATCCCATCCCCCTAAACTGGACACAGTGGGGTGCTTCAGTGCCATATATGTCAGTGCAGTTGGACTGGGCTGGCTTTGCCTAATGGATTGAGGGTACCGGATTGACAGTTCCTGGCTGCTGTTTCCGACTGATAGTACAGGAGCCCTAACTCTTCGGTAGCGCTTAGAGCGGCTGCTCCATCAACAGTTGTAAAATATCGGGATGTTTGTAGTGCCATGTCGCGCATGGAAAGGGACCCTGCACTCATCCCCGGTGGGCTTTCCTGAGGCCACAATCCTGTGGGTGAGGACAGCTGATGGTCTACTTGTATTGCATGTCTGGTATTCTGCACAACTACTTGTCCAGCATCCCCTCACTCATCCACCCTAACTGAAACTTTTAAATAAAATAAAATGAAATGACAGCTCAAGCAAAAGTTACGTTTAAACCAGGACCAAACTCAAAGAAAACCAACCTGCCTCCTCCCTTGAGGCTTGCATTTACTAATATCCGCGGGCTTAGAACTAACTTAGATGATGTTGAGTCATTTCTCCTTGTAAACACCCCGGATATCTTAGCATTAAGTGAAACTAACCTTCACTCCTCCATACCCTCTAACCACTTTAACATGCCTGGTTATCTCCCACTCTACCGTAAGGACACGGACAGACATATGCATGGACTTGGAGTCTATATTCGAAACACCCTCCCCCTAACTAGAGAAATAAAACTAGAATCAGAGGGCCAGGCCTTTATGTGCTTCAGACTAAATATGCAACACAATATTAGCTACTTATATTTTCTCTACCGCTCTCCCTCAAACCAAGACTGTACCCTAATAAACAAAGTCTCAGACAGCATAGATATAGCACTCTCCCTCGATACTAGCGCACAAATACATGTATTTGGTGACTTCAATGTCCACCACAGTAACTGGCTAGGATTCTCAAATCACACAGACGTAGCTGGTAGCGCCACATATAGCTTCTCTATATCTCATTCCCTATCTCAGATGGTTACATTTCCGACACGTTTCCCAGACCAGCACGATCAACATGCCTCACTTCTAGATCTCTTTCTGACAACAGTTCCCAATGACTGTACAACAAATGCCCATAGCCCACTCGGGAATGCTGATCACGCTGTGATAATGGTAGAAATCAGCCTAAATTCTCGCCCTAAAACTGAAGACCCACTACTCAAAACAACGAGGTATTACAAAAAGGCTGATTGGGAAGCCATCAGGGAGCTCATCAGAGATGCCCCATGGCAAAATATCTGTACTCTTCCAGCGGAACAGTG
>NC_136483.1:181728742-181826242 GCF_053919585.1 Euprymna scolopes
TCACTATATAAGACGAGTGTCGCGCTATCAATGATTATCCAATGTAGCCAATGTAGTTCTGCATGTTTTTATTCTTTTAACAAAATAAACAAAGCAATTGTTATCTTTCACATGTTTTATCTTATTACTTTTAGACTTTGAAGCTTAACAATTGGGATAACAATCTGGCCATAGATAAGCATTAAGTGATCATCCTGAATTAATTTGAATCAATGCACGTTAAATCGTGTAAACGTAAATATATATATTTGTTCTGATTTGTTATGTGATTATATCGTCCTCAGATTTGAGAAAACTTTAATGTCAGTTTCTCATGCCTAAGTTATGAGCAGCGGTTTTCCTGTCTAACTTGATATGAAACATTAAAACTAGAGTCAATATATGGAGGTATTGTAATGAATCAGGTTAGTAATATAAGGATTTAGTATATGCGGCGCCAATGAAATATTGTAAAACTAACGTTGTAAAATGATTTCGTCTAGACAATTGTAAATTTAGATGATTCTTTACATTCTTTCTTAAAGGCTACGATTGTAGAAAGACTAATTGAAGTTGTAGGATATATAAAGACCTGGAATTATAACGAGATAAAGAAGATAAGTATCAAATTATATAAATACGCCCCCCCCTCCATTTAACCTCTTTTATTCGGTTAAAATCATCACTCTTTAATTCTGTACATACAAATGTTTTGGTCCAAACTCAGGACAATTCACACCGAAATAAGTTTTATTTACATAGGAGTAAAGAGACTTTGTGTTACTTTCAGAGGCCCGCCAGCATATAATAGGCCATTTTGCTCTACTTTTTTTCTCGTGATCAGACATTACTCGCCACACAAACTCCTCCAAAAGTTTAAGATAATCCCTTTCGCACTCGTATTACTTACTTCACGTGGCGAAAAGGCATTTTATCACAATAATACTTTATAATACTTATTTGACAAAGAAACTGCTTGCGGACATAGTTCCTTGGAAATCGAAAAAAATGACCGGAAGCGACAAATTTTTCACAAACGGAAAGACAAAAGCAGCATAGTATATAAAGGCATAAACGTACTTACTCGTTTAATTAAATGCAAAAGTGCTTCGAGAATTTTGTAAAGTAGATTTTAGATTAGTCTAATCATCTATATCAGAGGCTCTGTCTGTCTGTCTTTTAGCTGTTCTATTAATATTTCTCTCTCGACTGTTAAAAATCATTTTCATTGCTTATCTCGCAAATTGATTTATATTACAACGATTCTTGATAGTATCTGAAATAGGATACAACAATCGATCACTATATTACGGGTTGATTTTAAATAGAATTTGTCTTTGTCTCGCATCGTAATCCTATGTTTGAGAACCACATTCTTTCCATGAATTCTTTTTGTTCATCGTTTTTACTCCCACGTTGTGTTAAAAATATCTAGTCACTTTTATCCGTGTGATTTTTATTGGCCGGACCTTTCTGCTTGTGCGGTGATAAAACTTCTCAAATGTACTTGTGATGTTAGGTTGTATAAAAGTGTTAACTTTAGTAAAAATCCGACTTCATCTTAAATCGTATTTTTTCGATTAACACTTCATTGAGTACCTTCGTGTAAGATTTAAAAGAAAAACATCAGCCTAGCCGTTTCCGAGTCTATATAGGAACGAACTCACATAGTTTTTTTTTTCTAACAGTGTATATATATCCATCTATTCAGAGTGCCTTAAATTAGCGAATGTATAGCCTAGCTTAGTAGTACTTTTCACCCAATTTATATTACAAGTATAAATGGTTCAGGTGTATGATAGATATCGAATTGGAACCAATTGGAACATTATAAAAAATACATTTGCAACTTTTCATCCAGAGATTCCAACCTATGGGAGAATAAAATATTGGAAATAAAAGCGAATACTTAAATCGTTATTTTTACTACTTAAATTTTTTATGCATAGTTTGTTTGACAATTTTTTTTTTACTTTGGGGAAGCAACTTGCAATATTAGGCAAGATAATTGTTTATGTTTCCAAAAAAGTACTTTTTTATTTACAATACTGGTTTTAAAATGGAAATGTTTATTGGCTTGTTAAATGTAATAAGAACAAAAATGCTAAAATTATTTTTTAGGAATAAGGAATCCAGTTGATTTATGATGTTTGACCCCGTTCCCTTTTGAAACAGCGAAAAGTAATTTAAAATTGAAATGTATTACTTTCCAATTTTCTCACATATGAAGTTGCAAAGGTTAATCTTTGTTTATATCTGAAATCGGTTGCTTTTTATCTTTCCTCGTATATGCTTTCGGTTTGTTTTTTTTATAATAGTTTTAAATTTCATTGTTTCTTATATTCAATTGTTAAAATAAGCTGAGATATATTATCGCCTTTGATATAAGGCCATGCGGCCGTTATAGATTGTTCCTATTAAATCGGCACTTTTCCGAAAATGTCACTTTAAAGTAAAACGGATCAGTTTTTCCTATCAGAATAGATTGATTGCCCCAAAGATAAGCTAAGCAGAAATATAAAAATACAATCAATTAAATAAAAATCTGTATATATGTCGACTTTGATTTCATTCGGTTGAAGTTTTCATAAATCGTTCTTTCCTGGGGCTAAAAGATGATCTCTATATTAGATACATAAATATTAGAATATGCAATTAAAGTTTTTCTTTATATGCCAAACACTGAGTTAGTAAAAGAAGTTAAGAACATCGTTTCCGCTTTCCAATTGACCATTTTAATACGTTATAGTATATCGTTCTGTAGTCTTTTAACCCTACCGGATTCCGGGACATGATCGTCTATTCTGGTTGAGTATCCAGCTCTGTGCTGTTACTTGAGGCAACATAACTTGAAAGGGTTGTACTATTTGTCGCAAAAGACCGTGTGGGTTAGTTATGCCAAATAGTATTCGCGATCCAAATGTTATCTATGTGATTTTGAATATTAGTCAGTTTACTTGTTGGGGAAAGTATCTGTATGCAAGATTGTCTTGAAAAACTCTTGTAAATTGATATCTTATATAACACGATCAGCCGGTCAGTGGTGTGTGACCGACTAACGTATTACACTAAATGTCTTAGAAATGGTCCCATGATGATGTGAAGATGGGCCAGTCATTCGGATCTGAGTACCAAGAAGAAAAGCATACCTGAGATGTTGGATGTGGCTCCTTCTTCTCTCAGGAAAACGTATTGAACGTTAGTGGCATTCGGGTTGGGATCTTCCTTTTCCTCGGGGTGACTTCATTCTTTAATGCAGACATTTATGGCAGACAAAAGAAACACAGAACACGACACAATCGTAATATCTACGAAATATAATTAGCTATTTATTTTATAAAATGTATACAATACATATATTACAGTATTAACATGCAATTTACATATCCTACAACTGATTTGCACCATTACTTCATTAAAACTAACTAACCTACCTTAACTGATGTTGAGGGAGAGGGGATCCTCCCCCCATTTACCGGTCCTGGATATGACCTAAAACTATATCCGATGGTGAGGGCCCCAGCTTGCAGGCCTTAGGGAGTGTGGAGCCACCCTTTAATTGCCATTGCTCCCAGGTCCACTTTGACCCGGAGTGGTAGCACCTGTTAGGGTCCCAACTATGGGTTAAATAGAATACGACTTAAAAAACGAATATACTATATTAAAAAATCGTTCTTCAAAATCACCAGATTCGGCATTAAATAACCTGAAAAGGGTTGATATGCCGTAAAACAAAACAACCAAACCAAATCCCCCATTTACGGAGAGACAGAAATATGCGTGCTCACCTCATGGCGGTCCAAACAGAAAGAGAGAGACAAAAAGGAATGAGATGCATTTCTGTGTATTCCTTCATTTACGGCCAAATCACGACCATGTAGGGGGAGGGTGCTAACAACCATCAAAACCAGGGCACTAACATATAGTGTCACATTTAGACTCGATAACAGTGTCTAGTAAGCACTCCAGTTCTATCCAATATGTGTTTACAATTGTCTACTTAAACGTAATATAAACAATATAAAAAAGACTATATAAAGTCTTATTTGAATGTTACCCGTCAGTTTCTATTTCTATAAAATGTCGGTAAATTTTGTGTGAGTATTGAGTAGGAATATTGAAATATTAATTTCCGAACCATAAATTTATTAAAAGTTTTCGTCAGAGATGTTCGCGTGCAAGTATTGATTTATTGGTTGTATATTTTCATTATCTTCACCATCCATAGATTTTGGATTTTCTAGCTACACATGTAATTGTAACATTCCTTTCTTAAGGTGGAGAAACGGCAAGGTGTTTAATTGAATATGCAATTGTTTATCTCCTGCCATTGTTCGCTTACGAAACAGAAAAGCTAATATAATTATCAGTTGAGCGCACTTCTCATCGCCACCCTTTTCATTAGTATACACGTCTCTATTTGTCTTTCTCTCCCCACCCTCTCTCTATCTCTCTCTCTCTCTCTCTCTATATATATATATATATATATATATTGAAAAGGAATTCCAGCAGAGTGGTATAAGGAAAAAATTTCAAAAGATAAGTCATCGGTACCGTCGGTTTCAAACCTAAAAATAAGAGAGCTTGATATGGGATTCCAAAACAGTTTCCTTTTATCAGGTTTGAAACCGACGGTACCGATGGCTTATGTAGGGAAACGTGCGACTTACCTAATTAGCACGTGTGCATAATTCAACGGGTCGGTCGTGGAATGAAATGAATGAAGACGAAAGAAACAAAAATGGCTGTCTTATCTCTTTATATGCCTGCAATGTGACCACCGATATACAAATGAGATGCTCCTGGTTGGAGATAAAAGAGGGTTGATTTGTTAGAAGGGCGTTCATTTTGAAGTTGGATTTCGAAGAAATAAGTTGGATTAGCAGAAGTTCGTTGGGAGTTGAGAGAAGGTGCGTTACGTATACAGAAGTTTGGAAGTTAACCGTACCCAGGAAATTAATGATGTGACGGGCGGAAGAAATAACACTCAAGTTATTGAATTAGCAAAACCAAACTTTCTGCAAATAAAATATATATTATTTCAATTGTTTTATTTTCCTTCAGTCGAAGTTCTCAGAAATCAAGGGCCCCCTTCTAGTAGCTAACACCTGAACCCTATATGCGATATATAGAAATCCAAATGTTTCATTTAAAGCTTTTATACCCCGAACACTGAATAAGTAAACAATTGAGCACATAATTTTCTTTTCGTCAAAAATCATTTGAATAAGTTATACTATATCTTTCCTTTTGATCTCTTGGTCTTACTGGATTCTATGACAAGTATTTATCTAGTCTGGTGGAGTACGCAGCTTCGTGTTATTTAAGGTAGCATCATTTGAAAGCGGTGCAAAACTCTTATTCGGGTCACAAATATTAATGTGATTTCGAGTATTTCGTCAGGGTTTACTTGTGTATGTGTGTTTATATGTAAATTATTCATGAATAAATATAACAATAATTTTATGCATATATATCTCACCTTGTAAACATATTCCCGCTAGAAATAAGCGAATATTTCACAATATCACATTATTGATTTTTGAACTGCATTTCTTGAATTGTGGTTTCTTTTTGTTTCTTTATGAATGGTAATGATAAACACACATTTAAAATACACCTGAAACTCAATAACTGACGAAGCTTAATTTATTATTAATTTGTGCCTGCCAATTGAATGTTGCTACTACTACTAACATTAATGATAATAATGTGTTAATAAGTTAGTGTGTTATTTTGTGTCACACTTACATCTTTTTTCTTCTTCCGAGTGACTGTCATTTAATTGTTACGACCTTCCACTTGTTGCGATAATTTTGCCAAGAATTAAGTTTGGGTTTTAGTTTAGATTCAAGCTGATGCACCCAAGTCATATGGATATATTTTATTTTTGAAATCACAACTTTCCAACATATGAAAATCGATAGAAAATTCACTATAATAATATATACGAAATCTGCATAAATTAAAATATCATATTAAAGTGTATTTTACAACCACGCTACGTCGGGCGTCCCTGCTCGCTTAGATAAATATTTTTGCAGTTTTAACAAGAGCTACAATATCAGGGTGTCTCCATTTATGCTGAACATCCACAGAATGCCAACATCAATATCACATATGAAAGAGTCCGCTGTTGAATTTCCACAGGTCCCGCTGGTGATAATAATAAAGCAGGAAGACTGGGTTGTATCCAACCCCGTCCAATGCATCAATGTTTTACAGAACCCGGTGCCATTCATTTTTTTCCTGCGGCAAAAAACGGGCAATTTCATCTACATTTTATCTTTACAGTGATGTGTTCTTTCTATGTAGTACCTAGGGAGTTAACACCCCCGCCTTTCTTTGAGGTAAAGTAAGTATCTTACTTATATCTAAGGGTGTAGCGAGTATTTTTTAAAAGGTCACAATGTTCTACTTTTTATTGCATATTCGCCCCAAACAAGGCATAGTTCTACTCTGATATAGGGAACTACTATCTGGAACATAAATTGCAGAGATACTATGCAGGGAGTTGAGCAGCAATATGTCTGTTTACATTACACTTCTGCATATCAGTACAGTCAGGGAAGCAGGAACCTGGAAGGGAATTAAAAAGTCTTGCAGTCCTAGGGAATAAACTATTAGAGTAGAAGATGTCTGGCATCTGAGGATGTCTACTTTGTAAAGGTGGGACTTTGCTGATTGTCGAGTTTGTCGGGGCTATTTACGTCGAAGGCGTACAAGGGCTTGTAGTTCGTCGGAACACTTACTATTAAAGTACTTGTAAAACAGGCAATCATGCAACATTTCGTTGATGGGACGGAGGTTAAGCCTATCTGACAATTTGGAACCTATTATGCTGCTGACTCTCTTTTAACCCCTGTCCAGGAGTGAGAGACTAGTAGCAGATGCACCAGCCCAAATGTGAGAACAATAATCCATGTATCTGTTCCAACTCCTGTTCCTTGTGTAACGTAATCCCCCGTTGAGGAGCGTTAGAACTACGCTGAGGTAGCTTTGTATTCCCGGGTGACGCCAGATAACTAAAGGATTTAAGACAGAAAAGATAAATATATATATATATATATTATTTCATGTCAAAATAGATATTGTTTGAAAACCAGAGAAAGATATTTTACGGCTAAAAGTTGACAACAGGAAATTTCACTTAGAACCTTGTCTGGCCTTAAATGAACCCACGGTCGGATGTCAGAATTGACATCTGTCCCTGAAAATCGTCAGAGGATTTCAGGTGTGGGAATGGTGCCCACCCGGGGACCTGGGGCTTAGGATTTCGTGGAGATTTCGTGGCGAAATCTTATTGGCTGGGGAGAATTTCCACCCCCATCCACATACCTTACTATATATACCGACTGTCGTACGAAAATTGGGCAGAGTTGAGTCGCAGAGTGAGTGGAGAGTTCCAAAGCAGATTGCTTGTTGAGTCCGAGAAGAGACGTGACCCTTCCCCACCTCATCCATCCGTCTGTCGCTGTCTGCGAAGAGAGTTGAGACTTTGAAAAGAACTTACAAAATCTGAATGAGAATTGTAAAAACATTTTGTAGATAATTTTGTGAAAATTAAGCTTTTGTAGATAGACTACAATTGTTTGTCTTTCTTCCTGCCTGCCGCTTCGATATTCGCTTTCAGCATACCAGATTTATGTTACAACCTCCGAGGAGTCTAGACGACACGTGCCGAGAATCCAGAGAAATAAGAGTCCTAACCACCTCCTCGAGGGAGGCGTTACACTTGTGAACGTTAAGCCAAGGAATTCGAAGGACATATTTTAAGGTAATGTATCATTAGACATAGCTATTCATGGTTGAGAAAGTTTCTTGTAATTATTAAGGGAAAGAAGCTTGGTCTTTGCAGCATTGAATGTTACCATCCATTGTTGTCTCCATTCCACTACTTTTAGAGGCGTTAGTTTGACTCCAGTTTTCCCAACTCTGTGCCATATCTTCCTGTAGTGGGAAGGAAATACCATGCTCGAAATTAAATGTGAAATTCAACGTCGTTTCACGCTAAGCTAATATTAGCAGCATGCTTTTCATAATTTTTGTCGATGAGAACTACGTTTTGTAGAAGGACAATAAGTTAACTGAAATATCTATACTCCTATATTTTGTGTATTATTGACATTCATATTAAATCCCTTTTTTCTAATCATTTAAAAAGAAAATACAACTTTGTTGTATATGAGTCGTGGAATTGCATTCATCTGCAAAAGATCTAATTAGCATATTCTTTTAAACATTCATTTTAATTTATTCCCTATTAGTTTTTTTTTCGTTTTTCTCATGAGACGATCATCTTTAGTTAACTATTACGTGTAATCATATTCATGCAAATATACTACATGATGTATACTTGCGTAAAATTTGCGTAAAAAGGTTATTGTAAGAGCAAACCTCTTTCTATATATATTTATGCATGTGTATGAGTATCTTGTGTAGGAGACGGAGTCTCGTCGTGGGCGACGAAGCGTTTCACTGAAGAACCACGGCAACACACAGCGAACCAACAACCAATGACAGCCACGGCGCGAAGGTAAC
Organism: Euprymna scolopes; assembly: GCF_053919585.1. Taxonomy (NCBI): domain Eukaryota; kingdom Metazoa; phylum Mollusca; class Cephalopoda; order Sepiida; family Sepiolidae; genus Euprymna; species Euprymna scolopes. Next base: position 181,737,263 of record NC_136483.1, read on the forward strand.
TAACAAAGCTCAGCTGACTGCACGAATAGAAACGGAACCCAACGGTCACTGTACTGATCGCCACGAACGTCAGAACCCGACTGCCTCGCACCTCCAATGGACCGATTTTTATTCCTCAAGATGGCCTAGCTAATTTGCATCCCCGCGAGATCCCGTCTCTAATAAAAGCAGGCAGGCGCCATCTTGAAACTCTTTCGTCCGCTGCCCCGACCACAGGATCAGCCACCACCCCACACGCCAGGCACACACGGACCCTCTTGCGCCGAGGGCTACGGTTAGTCTCACAGCATGCGTATATATATTTGTTTAAAAAGTTTTGCCTACCAAACTCCTGTCAGTTTTTGGTCTACAGACATGAAACTTTATTATAGGGTATTCAAGCCCATGCGAAACTTCATATTTGTGTTTTAGCCGAGGATAATCGGCGCAAAAGTGTGAAAATTAAAAAAAAAATGGCATTTGCCATGAATGTCGAACGACAGCATTTTGAATAAGCATGCGTAACGTAATAGCTATTGGTTCATGTTTTTATTTTCAGCCTTGCTACAAACATATTTTCATAGCTCAGGCATAAACGTCAAAGATAAAAGTAAATCGTAAGCTAAAGGTTTTTGTTTCAATTCTCGGTGGTGGCGCACGTGTTATTTTTTAACTTTTTTAATCATTACTATGTATTGAGTCCAATGTAATATAAGAATAAATACAAAATTTGCATTACTCAAAATATCATATTTAAGCGTATTTTGCGACCGGCAATGCCGGGCAACCTGCTAGTATTGAAATAAATTTTGTTAAATTTATTTTGTTTATCGCATTTAAGCAATCTCTCTAGTAGTAGAAAGCCTATGAGTTAACTTAAATGTATTGAAATGAATTTTCGTAAATTTATTTCAAATTTATTCTGTTTATCGCATTAAAGCAATTACTTTAGTAACACCTAGCGTTCCCTGCTAATCAATAACGTCGTTATATACTTATTTTTACGTTTCTGATTTTTTAGATGACTATTAGGTAGTTGTATTATTTGTATTCTTCGAACTACTGTTATGATTTTGAGTGTTATTTAAACAATGTTTACTTTTACCAAGTACTTTATCAACTCTTGTGGCGCAGTGGACAGAGTACTGGTAAAATTTAGTTTTTAACTTACACTCTTCTGGTGGTTGGATCTTCAATCTCCGGTGCGGGTGACACTCAAATTACAATAGCAAATTGCTTGGTAGTTCTATCTAGCCATGGCTGAAAGAACGGGAGCATACTACTCCCGTGGAACAAATAAAGTGTTTTATTAGACATCTTTTGCAGATTTATAAGTTCAACAGAAAGATTCCCGAGCTCAACAAGGTAGACCATAAGATCGAGGTGGTTAAGGTTACACCGACCGGAACGTAGTGAAAATAACACTCAATGCGGGAACAGTAGTCCAAATAATCTAAAATATACGAATATCTATAGATATTTTTTGTTAATTTCTTAAAATGGTTTACTTTGTATTCCGATAACATAAATCACATGCTGACGTCAAGATGATGTACCATTTTTTTATTTAAAAAAAATCCAATGACCTAGTAATGTAGTTTCAGAATATTGCGATATATCAACAACACTTAAAAGAGAATCTATGAACCAATGTACAAACAAACCAGAATCACAACTACAAATCTATAAATACTTAAAGGGAGACTCCACATTTTCCGGAATTAAATGAGGATAACCGAATGTTTCACGCTCCCATATTTTAATGTCATCAAAATTTGTGAAATCATCTATTTGTCAATCAAATCGATTGATTGCTTGTTCTAGTTGTTGACCCACGGCAATGAATCGGGAGGAAGCTTCATGCCTCCTTGCAGTGACTTAGTCTATAATGCATTGTAGAGAACCTACTGCTGATTTTAAAAAAATTAGTTTAATATAATGGTCCGAATTAAGGTTGAAAATGCAAAAGTCAAGTATGATGGTTCAGTTGTCCTTCAAACAGAAACATTCATGTTGGACGCAATCTTGTTATATCAAAGAATCTACTGGTGACTTTATATTCTGGGCCTTTCTGTTTGTGCGGGAAGAAAACTTCTTAACGCACTTGTGATGTTAGGTTGTATAAGGCGTTAACTTTAAAGTTTAGTTATGTGTGTGTATATATATAAATATGTGTATATATATATATATATATATAATGTGAGTGTGTGCACATTATTTGGCCTACTAGTCTGCTGTTACATAATATTCTGAGAAGGTTTCTGTCGATGCTGTTTATTATTTTCTTAGGGTGTATCTTGTCGAACTCTGGAATCCATCAGCCGACGTAAGTCTTTATTTAATCCACGAATGAAACGTGCTCTCGGTCCGTTTTCCAGGCGGGTAGAAGTCTTAATTCCTAATTGAATCATCAGGTCCGTCTACACTGAGCATAGGACGCTCAATAAGAAATGATTATTTTTTAGCATGTTATATGTTTCCGTCACAAGTTTTTATGGGATGCTAAATATTATTATTAATCTCAAGAAACCATTGCATTTGAAAAGATCGAATGCAAAGAAAGATAACTAAAAGCGACATTTACACTTGGTTTTCATGTTTTAACTGTTCAACCTATGCTTATACATGTCATTATAATTTTAAAAGTGAAGATTTCACAAAATTAAAAAAACATTATCTCATATCTGAATACAGATAATACAGATACATATAAAGAAAACAGAGTAACGATAAACATTTACAAGAATTTATTAAACTTCATTAAGAAATTAGAGGAATACACGTCTCAGAATAAGAAACATTTATTGAACAGTGTTGCATATCTAGAATGTCCCCTTAATAAAACTTAAATCTCAGGTTTAGAATTCTTATCCTAATATTGATTAAAATCCAATACATAATAGAAAATTTGTAATAACATACATCTATTCCTCTGTCTCTCTCTCTGTCTGTCTCTCTCTCTCTCTCTCTATATATATATATATATATATATATATAATCTCGCAAAACTGACCGCCCGTGGAACTCTGTTCCGTCTCCCTGCTTCCCACCTGACTACAACTTGGATGTCTTCAAGTCCAACGTTAACAAATTCCTGAAGAACCGCCCTCTTAAGTAAACACTTTATTAAATCTCCACACTAACGTACTGTACTAGCAATAACCCTTATCCCTGAGTGGCTTCCGGGCCTTGATAAGTGGTGACCACCGTGTAAAACAAAAAAAAACAATAACATCTACATAAAACACGATACATTCAGCAGTCATGCAAGATAGCCCAGTGGTAGAGATTTACGCTTCTTATGGCTGAATATAGCGAGATTCGAAATCGGGACCACATGGTAAGAAGCGTAAATCTCTACCACTGGGCGATCTCGCATGACTGCTGAATGTATCGTGTTTTATGTAGATGTTATTGGTTTTTATTTTGCGATACTTTTTAATTAGTTCAATTAAATTTTTACATAAATGTGAGTTGGGAATAATTTTCCCTTTGACCAATATAAATTGGCTGTGGAATTTATTATATATATATATATGAGAATGAGGCCGCAAACTTTAAATTATAATAATAATTGTTTTATTATACAAATGTGTGCTTTATTACAAAGATTAATTTTCGGCATTTATAACTTAAATACAATTTTAGACGTATGTCATCTTCATTGCTTCTACGCATTAAATTACGCTTTATATCGTAAGTAATGCGTTTAATATTCTCTGTCTAGTGTTATTGTCTTGTTTATCAGTGTAAACATGTACATATTCTCAAAGAAAATGATCTAATTTGGTTACATCGCACGAACAAGGTGACTAGTTGACAGGCCATTTGCATGAAACGATTTGTTCTCCAAATATTTCTCTCGACACATTGCTCGTATCATTTGCAAACTCTGTTGGGTTGCTAGTCTCCTATTTATGAATTGCCAAACCAAGCTGTACGCCAAATGATCGTTGCAAAATCTAAAATTAAAGAAAACAGCTTTGTTAAATTTAGTTCTCTGCCTCTTAAAGAATCCCTATATATATATACTAGCAACTGGGTTCAAAAACAGCCTACAGAAAATGAACTTTGATTTATGAAAGTATGATAGGTTCTGAAAAGGAAGGGTTGTAAAGAGATAGCTCCGATTTGGGGGTATAAAGAACCAAAGCAAAATATGATGGAACTAAAAATAACATAAATAAACTCCATAATTTATTATACCATACTTGTTCACACTGAAACACTTATTAAAATATTCTCTGGATCTATATTAAAAAACCTTGTTAAACTTTGTGGCATATTTCCATTCTATGGAGGTCAGGCGCGAACGAACACCTCATGATTTCATTATACCATATTTCTTCAACTGAAACATAATTATCAAAGTATACTTACGCAGATAGATATGAAAAGTCTTTATTAAAGTTTGTGCCTATTTCCATTCTATGGAGGCCAGGCGCGAACGCAGACCCCACAATTTTATTATACCATCCCTATTTAAGTTAAAACATATTTATCAAAGTATTCTTATGTACATCTATATTAAACATTTGTAAACATTATTTCCATACTTTGTGGATCAGGCGCGAACGCAGACCCCACAATTTTAATGAACCACCGTTCTGGCAGATCAAACATACCCATTCCTGTGTCTCGATATATCTTCTATCATTATATGCAATCAGCTTTTTTTAAAATAGTCATCCATATAGGAGCCTATTCGCGACCACACACAGACACAGGCATTCCGCTTTATATATATATATATATATTCCAGGTAGAAAGATATCCAAAAATTAAGAATAATTGAATTTCAACAAGAGTCGTTGATAGGGCTCAGTCAAAGTGAGCAAACTATTTTTTATTACTCTTAATATACATAGTCATATCTTGCTACGATGTGCAGACCGTTTCGATCATAATTTATCTCATCGTTTATGATCGAAACGGTCTGCACATCCTAGCAATATATGACTGTATTTACATAAAGAATAATAACATATATATGGATGTGTCTCCTTAATATTTTCCCAGAATCGCTTGTCTGTGCAACACAATAGCGCGGAGCTGCTTCCTCTCTGACTATAACATGATCATTTTACGTCAAACCTCAATAGGTTCTAGATGAACCTCTTTTAAAATAAATAAACTTATTCAATTTCCACCATCGCCGATCATCACGGTACACATTAATCTTTATCTGTTAAAAGTCTCCGACCGTTGATAAGCGTATATACACAATACAAAAGTATCCATCCGACAATGTACCGCTACTTTTAGAATAAACTCTCCTTGATATGATTATATTCCACACGCTAACCCGGACAACACCGGTTAATTTTCTTATCTACTATTATATAAAAGGCACTTTGTATTTGTATATACGAGTTAGTTCCCTATAGACTCGGAAGCGGCTAGGCTGAGATTTTAAGATTTTCATACGAAGGTCCTTGATGTGTCTGGGAGTGTTCTTATCTATGTTTTGTATCGAAATAGTCGTATAACTTTCGAGAGTCGAAAAAAAATCTGATAAAAAAATGTTTAATTTTTTGTCACTTTTTCAACTTAGCACCACAAATGCATGTGAGAAGTTTGATCACCGCACAAGCAGAAATGCCCGGCGTCTAAAATCAACAGTAGGGGCGCGTTCGAAATTAATATTTCTGTTTATAACACAAGTGAACTATGATACTTAACTTTTGCATTTAAAATTTTAAGTGAACACATTTGACATTATTTACAGATAGTTTTTTTAAAATCGACAGATCCTCTACAATGTAATGCGGACTATATTGTATCGTGGACTAAGTCATTGCGGGGAGGCATAAGAAGTTTATTTCCTGTACATTGCAGGAGTATTCAGTCCCTTACTAGAGCAGGCAATCAATCGATTTCATTAAAAGATGGACGATTTCACCGATTTCGATGACAATAAAAGTATGGGAGGATAGAAGATTTGTTGATCCTCATCCCATCCTGGACAACGTCAGGTCTCCTTGCTAGTTTAATAAAAATTTCGTCCGAAATGAACTTGTTTTGTACTGGTTTCAAACCCGCCTTTAACACTGCATGATTTGGCTTACCTCCTTTAAACAGTTCGATTGTTCAATGGTCGACCATATCTCATAGTGCAACGTCAAACAACACTGAGTCCATTCAGTGCAGCGATTCACCTGAGAATACTAAAACCACGTGAATAAACTCAATTTTAAACACAATCACGAACGACACTGTTTAATTCATCACTCAATACAATCGCAAACGCCTATAACTTAAAAAAAAAGACATTCCATACGTACTCTATAGTAGTGTATCTGATGTTGATGTTTTTGAATATGAATATATACTTCTAAATTTAAGCAAATATTTTCACAAATAAGTGGTAATTTTTCTTATCTTCCCTCTTTTCTTCTCAGAAAAGATCACCGGATAATCAAGGTAATTAAAATCGTCATTTTCAGCGACCCGGTCCTCTTTAAAGGAATTATGACAAACGCTAGAAATGAATATTTAATATTAGTTAATATTATACTTCTCTTTTTACGTACGCTATTTAAAAGATATTCTCAGTTTAATAGATAATAATGTCCAAATACACAAACTGTTACATAGTTGCTAACATGTAATGATCCAACACGTTGTAGATCCGTCGCAAGGAAGAGAAAAAATTTGAATCGCTATTTTCGGTATTAACAAAGGAGCTTTATTCCCTTTTAGTCCAGTTATGCGTCATTTCTCGTTTCTGCTGTGACGTCTACCACGTGTATGTAACGTGATCCCCGGTCCCTTGCGCACACGTTCTACTTTTTATAATATTTTTTCTTTCTTCCTTGCCTGGACGTCAACTCGCACAATGCTTACTTATTTGCATATAGCTGCCATACGCGCGTCCGCGCTCTGTTATGAAACTACAACTCTTTTAAAAAAATCTGTTAGTTTTACAATAATAAAGTTCCACTCCTTAATGTTCTTATTGCTACCATAGAAAATACATTTAACCTTTCTGCTTATAAGAAAAGCCCCCCCCCCAAAAAAAAAACTGTACTTCTAGTCTCTAATTACAAGAGCTAATAACCGTATCGCTACAAAATAGTCATTGCTAAAAACCTAGTAAACAAATCCTCTCCACTAAAAGAACATTAATTTCTTACAAATAAATTCTAACAAACTGAAAATTAGTTTAATATAAAAACAAGACGAAAAAATAAACAAATGATATGGAGAATATGCCATAAGCAAAGGGAAAGAAAGAGCACCACGAAAAGAAACGATAATTTTTATTTATACATAAATATATGTTGGACATTAATTCCCTAAGATAATCCATGCTTGGAACAAAGCATTTTTTGCAAGCAAAAGACATTTACTTGTATGGAATTGAATGAGGAATTCCCATATCTTTCTGGTCTCAATTCACTCGATCACATTCGTTTATTTTTAGTTTTAGACATTTACTAGCAGGACCTGTGGCAATTCCACAACCGCATCTTTCATATGTAATATATCGCTGCTAGACCTTCTGTGAAGGTTCAGTGTGAATGGAGATCTCGCGGTATTATTGTATCCCTTTTGTTAAAACTGTAACAGTATTTATCTAAGTAATCTTGTTAATGTAGTGTGAGAATATATATCGCTGTTACGGTTTATCTCCAATATCCTTACAGGGGTTTGTGATATATTTTCATTGTATGGACGCCCGGCGCGAACAGAAACCCTATGATATCATACTAGCTCAAGACAGGTCAGATACTACCTTTCGATCCTAATCAGAAGACAAATAAATTATATTTTGATTTCACGAACGTCTCAAAAGCGACATCATTTTATATATATATATATATATATATATATATTAATTCATTTATTTATTTATTTTACATTGCGTCTTCGGTGATTTAGAGAGTCTACTTATTAAAAAATGAGGATAGAAAGTGATAACAGGTTACTAATATAAAATTAAGATATCTATGTACTAATTTAATGTTAATAATACGTTACCACCTTTTATCCTCCTTTTTAATAAATAGGATCTCCCGATCGAATTATTTATAATCTGGAAACAATGACAAACGTTCATGGTACGTTAAAAATACTACTGTATTAATCTCTATATTTCTATTTCTACTATTATATAAAAAATAACTTTGCATATTTGTGAGTTCCTTTCTCATAGGTTTCGAAACAGGTAAGTCTATATTTTGCAAATTTAACACAAAGGAAATTTATGTCTGGCAGTGCTCTTACATAATTTTCTACAGAAATTCATCCGATAAGTCTCAAGAATCGAAAAAATCCGATCTTAAACGTAGTCTTTTTTCTCTTATAGATAAAACAAAATTCACAGGGGAATATTATACGTTACACCGATTTAAACTTTGTCTGTGTAACGTAAATTATTCTAGTGTAAAAATTCTTTTTTATCTATAAAGGAGAAAAGGTTATTTGTAAGATTAGAGTTTTTTCGATTTTCGATACTTATTAGATAATCTACTGTATATAGCATTTCTTAGAACACTGCCAGACATATAAATTGGCTTTGTGTGAAATTTGCAAAAGATAGACTCAACCGTTTCGGAACCTATGAGGAAGGAACTCCTACACAGTTACCTTTATATAATAGTATAGATAGAAATCAAATAGTTCTTCGTGCAAAAGAAAAATTATTTCTCATTGCTATTAACAATAATTTTAGCTAGGAACAATATGTAGTAACTGGTCTGATAGTATATTTCACTTTTTCTGTCCTCGGTCTGAACTAGACAATTTTATTTTTGTTCCTATCTAGAGTGCCCCATTTTGAGGAGCTGCATTTTCCCCAACATTAAAAACCGACCTTGTGTCCGACTCTGCCGTCGTGGAGAGGCAAGTAAATAGGAACAAAAATGATGAAATGAATTGCATAAATCATTTGAGAGACAGGAAACTAGTCGGGCGTCAATTATATCCCCAAGGAATTTCTATATATACTTGGATGAATTATTTTATTACATGGCTTGATATTTCCCAAATTACGACTCATCTAAGTAATGGCTAGGGTTAACATCACTAATAACGATGATCTGACACGGAACGTTATTTTGCCGTAATATTAAGACATATTCAAGGAAAGTCACTGGTAGAATATTTAACATAATTAAATCCTTCTTAGATAAACGAAAAATCCAGGTTGTCCTCGACGGTCGTACATCTAAACAATATGATATAAATGCGGGAGTGCCCCAGAGGTCTATCCTTGGACCTCTACTGTCCCTGATATTCATAAATGACCTCCCCGACAAAATTTCCTCTGAGATAGGTATATATGCTGATGACACCGCATACTATAACAAGCACGACAGGAAAACAAATGAACTCATATCTAAAGAAACACTAGAGGATGACCTCCAATCTGTAGTGGAATGGGGACAAAAATGGATGGTCACGTTCAATGCCGTCAAGACCAAACTAGTTTCATTCAATAATTACAAGAAACCTTCTCTACCACCTATAGCAATGGCCAACGACTCTTTATCTGAGAGTACATCTTTCAATCTCCTTGGCCTAACGTTCACAGGAAACATGAGTTGGAACAATTACATCGAGGGCATTGCCAGGGCCGCTGCAAGGAAGGTGGGCTCTCTCTACCGTGCTAAAAAACAACTAAGACCCGAAGTATCCTGTACCTCTATAAGGCAACCATTCGCCCATGTATAGAGTATTGTTGTCATATTTGAGCTGGTGCATCGGCTACTAGTCTCTCGCTCCTTGACAGGGTTCAAAAGAGAGTCGCAAATCTGATAGGCCCTGAACTGGCATCTAAGCTTCAGCCTCTGTCCCCTCGACGAAACGTTGCCTCCCTCTGCCTTTTCTACAAGTATTTTAATGGTGAATGCTCTGACGAACTGCAAGCACTTGTGCCCCCATGACGTGAACACCCTCGACAGACCCGACAGGCTGCAAAATCCCACCCCCACACTGTAGAGATCCCTAGATGTAAAATATCTTTCTACTCCAGTAGTTTCTTCCCCAGAACCGCTAGACTCTGGAATTCCATTCCAGGCCTCTGCTTTCTCAACTGTACTGACGTGCAGAAGTTTCAGTGCAACGTGAACCGACATCTTGCTGTCCAAATCCCTACATAGTACCCCAGTAGCTGTTGCCCCTGATAGTAGCCCCCTACACCAAAGTGACAATGTGCCTTGTTTGGGGTGAAAATGTAATTAAAAAAATTTTTAAAGTAGAAAATGAACCCTTGTTTTTCTTTTTTGTCCATTAGTCCTTACATACCATGATCCACGTTTTTTTTTTTTTTTTTTGGGGTCATATTCTACACATCTAACACGTGTCAGTAGCTAGTTATCACATTAGAGGATTTTTAGCGCATTACAGCAAGCGGGTCCCTGCCTTTTCTAGAACGATTTCAATAAAAATATACATAATATATATTCAAATACACAAAGATACATATATTCAATCATATTTAACGTGAACAATTCTAGAAAATATGTGACCGTGAAGTCATTAACAGATTTGCTATCGGGCCAAGATCACAGTGTAGCATCAGTTCTGATGCTATGCGTCACCTTTTCTGTCCTCGGTCAGTGGAGTAGAAATCCTTCATGACTAAGATAGTTTTAATTTTTGTTCCTATTCAGAGTGCCCCTTTTTGAGGAGCTTGATTTTCCCCATACTAAAAACGAACCTTTTGTCTAACTCTGCCCTCGTAGGGAGGGAAATTAATAGGAACAGGTTTATTTAGAATCTAAAAACATAGGTAAAACTAATCTTTCAAAAAGTAGACGCCCGTGATTTGTTTATAAACGTAATTTGTAGCCTACTTGGGATGAAAGGGGAAGGAGAATCACATCCTGTGCAGTTCACAAACAAGTTCTTGCTCATTATAAAAAACAGTTTTAAGATCTTCTCATGAGCAGAACATTAAAAGCAATGCTTTTTTTAATAACATTAAACATTTGAGGGATTTTATGCATATGTGAGGCATAGTTGTAGAGATAAGATAACAATAATTCCACTAGTTTTCAGAAGTTCGGCATTTGTAGTTTTAAAAGGTATTTTTAATATTTGTAAAAATGTATTAAAAACCAATAATTTGATTTTTTTTTTATTGGCATAATAAGCGTTATTATGCCTGCATAATCACGATGGCACACCGGTTCCAGTTTGATCACCGCAGTTAAGCGACGAGGAGCCTAGTTAGTACTAACATGATTGACCATTTGGTAATAGCAGGTGCTATGTATGTTCTGAGATCAATGGGCGCCGCCAGACTCTGCTTGGCTAAATTACGCTGCATGAAATAACGCAGAACCTCCCACAAATCTGGAATCCAATCTTAAAAAAGTAATTGCTAACATTTACTACAAGTTGTTCTCCATATTCACCGTATCCATCTGTATTCTTGTAAACATGTGTACCCGATAGTACTACCATGCGAGAATTTAAATGTAAGCTGAACAATCATCTTATTACCCAACTAACCACATTGATTTTCTTTCTTTATAAATATAGATTTTTCAACTGTATCACATTAAGCTATAGTGGGAATGTTGCTTTTTACGTTTCTGTTTTTTTTTTAGATGACGACTTGTTATTCGTATTATTTGAATATTCAGGACTACTGTTCTCATTGTAAATGTAATGTGAAAATGACGCTCAAGAGGAGAACCGTTGTCCGATCAATACAAATCTTAAATTTTCTGTTTAAATAGTGTATGTGTAAAATGTTGAAAATCCTAGTGTATAATTGTAATTCGGCGGAATAGTTGCTTGCTCAATCCTGCCTCACTGAACCAATTAATATAACAACGCTGTTTCCAGTACCTAAACTCAAGGGCTAACCCAAAGTCCCTGCGGCTACACTCTTATCTTCGTCTGTTATCTTCGTGATGAACCTTTCAAAATATAGCCAGACACTTAGGTGTCACTGGAACTATCGCTCTGATACTCGGAAGGTACAAAGCGCGCACGACCCTAAGTCTGTGTAGTCTATCGCTTCTCAGTGTCGTCTGCACTGTAAATAACTGTTTTCGAATTAAACAATTTAATAAACATAACCTGGGGACTGTTTTTTTATAAAGAAGAATGATTATTTAAACGATATTAGAGGTACCCATTCGAAAAGAAAGTAAAACTATTGTTTTTAACGGTTTCAAAATGCAATATTTTAAAACTTGAATTCCTTCAGATGGTTTCTCAGCCAAAGGAGGAAGATGTTTTTTCACTTCGCTCTTTTGGAGAAGATTTAGCTTTTGGGCGAAAGCTCAAAAACTGATGTGTTCAGTCCAGCGACTAGTGAGTAGGTAAGTCTTTCTTTCATTTGCCAAACACAATGGGTTTTATGAAACCACTAATCGCAACAAAAAAAACAAACCTGGACTGGATTCTCAGCAACATGCTCCGCTCTAACCACAATCGGTCCGGTTCTCGAGAACTGTCCGGCTCGACTCTCTCAAACATCTTAACTCCCAGCCTTATATTATCTCATTTATGCAAATTAATGCGCAGTCGAACCTGCTGATTTGTTGCCTTCTCGTCTCTCATCGCTCAGGTTTCGAGTTCGCACATGCAGTCCACCTCCGTGACTGCAGTCACACTCTATTTTCACTAAACGCCCCCCTGATCTCATGATCATAAACTGGGTAGGGAAATAGTATCCGTCTTTGCTAGACACAGCTAGCGCTCGCTACTCCGCTAGACAAAGCTAGCTCTCACTACTCCGCTAGACAAAGCTAGCTCTCACTACTCCGCTAGACACAGCTAGCTCTCGCTACTCTGCTAGACACAGCTAGCTCTCGCTACTCTGCTAGACACAGCTAGCTCTCGCTACTCTGCTAGACACAGCTAGCTCTCGCTACTCTGCTAGACACAGCTAGCTCTCGCTACTCTGATAGACACAGCTAGCTCTCGCTACTCTGCTAGACACAGCTCGCTCTCGCTACTCTGCTAGACACAGCTAGCTCTCGCTACTCTGCTAGACACAGCTCGCTCTCGCTACTCTGCTAGACACAGCTAGCTCTCGCTACTCGGCGAGGCACAGCTAGCTCTCGCTACTCGGCGAGACACAGCTAGCTCTCGCTACTCCCCGACAAAGGAAGGTACTACTTAGCAAAAGTGGGGCTAGACACAGAAATTAATTTTTAATTTCTCATTTAAAAACGACTTTACATACAAGTCGACTCAATCGCATTGTAATTCTTTTTAATAGCGACTACTTTTTCTTCAAAAACAGAATCGACTTTAATTCTACTCTCACCAAAATAACTATCGTTCAAAAACGACACCTCTTTTCTCCTTTTCAGCACGACACGATTTCATGTTAAATTCCGTATTTAAAAATAACTTTCAAATACATACAAGTCGTCCGAATCACATTTTAAGTTCTTTTAACAGCGACAACTTTTTTTCAAACGCAATAAAATCCGACTCGAATTGTACTTTTATAAAATAAATCAATCGTTTAAAAGCGACACCCTTTTTCCTTGCCAGCACAACAGGATTTCATTTTAAATTCCACATTGAAATATGACTTCTGTACATACAAGTCATCTGAATCGCATTTCAAGTTCTTTTAACAACGATGACTTTTTCAAATACAATAAAACCTGACTAGAATTGTACTCAAGTAACATATTTTTCGTTTAAAAACGATAAGTTTTTTCTTTTCAATACAACAGGATGTCCCTCTAAATTCCTCGTATAAAAACGACGACTTTAATACAAACAAGTAGACCGAACTGCAGCCCATCACATTCATTTGACGACGATAGTTAAAGAAATCGAACGAATCCCACTGGAATTAACAAACAAAAAGACAAAAAAGTACGACTCACTTCATATCTTCAAACTTCGCAGTTTGACACGACTCCTTCAATTCTCTCTTTGACAACGCTTTTCGATTTACAATGCGACTTTAAATTTTTCAGGTTTGACGCGAATCATTTAAAATTTCCCATTTCATCTCGGCCGCATTGGCTCCATATTTAACGCCGAAATAGCTTCTAATTGCAAAAAAATACCTGGACTGGATTCTCAGCGACATTCTCCGCTCTAACCACAATCCGTGCGGTTCTCGAGAACTGTCCGGCTTGACTCTCTCAAACATCTTAACTCCCGGTCTTTTATTATCTCATTTATGCAAATTAATGCGCAATCGAACCTGCTGATTCGTCGCCTTCTCGTCTCCCATCACTCGGGTTTCGAGTTGGCACATGCAGCCCACCTCCGTGACTGCAGTCACACTCAATTTTCACTACAGAACCCTAATTCCGGTCAATATCTCTAAGATTAGCCTTTCCTCTACTATCGTTTGGAGATTACCCTTTCTTTTTTATTCTCTTTCTCTTTTTTCCTTTCTTCTTTTGAATCTCCTTTCTTTCTTTCTCTCTCTCTCTTAATCTATTTCAGTTCTTTAATTATATTTTACGTTTTCTTTCTTCCTCTCTCTTAACCCCCTTTTTATTACTCTCTCTTTTTCTTTGTTTTAAAGAAATCTGTTTATCAAACTGTGGGAGGTCTACTGGCTGAAACGAGACCTGTAACTGATTCTAAGATTTTTCTATGGCCGCCAGCTAAACTTTTAGGCGCCAACCTGTCAGTCCCACTTTACTGAGAGATTTATAATTTCTGATATGCGGAATTTTGGGACATATGGAATTCTTAAACCATGTTTCAAACACACCTCTATCACATATAACACTTAGTCCATAAGCAGGGTAGTTTGCTACTGCCCGGCGCATATAACACAGTTACATCACTATTAAAATAAGACACCAATGCTTACGAATAAAAGAATATATTCAATATTTAGGAAATTCGACGTAGTATTAGTTACATATATGCAGACAATGAATACATAGTCTGTTTAAAGCGGTTTACAAATCGGTTTATTTTTTCTTTGGGTTATATACGTCCATATTAAATACAAGGTGGATTAAGGTTATTCCCCGTTTCTGTTTCGATTTGGTATTTACCCATTTTTCTTGGGAATTGATTCCGGCTGATTTGATGCGCGCAAATAAACCCTCGATATATAAATGCGTATGGAGAGACACATTCGTTCGCACACACATACATATACGCATATCACCACTATCCTCCACGCATGCATGCACTGATGTTTTACACATATACATTAACTTAAACTACCCCACATACGTGTATACTCATATACAAGAAATAACAAATATACACAAATATGAAATGTAGAGATACATATACATGTTCCCATCTCAAATATGCGCTCACTTACATTAATCCTCATACACCTCAACGTGTAGACTTGCACACACGAACAAATATTTACGATTACAAGACGTAACTCGCACATGCGTATATACACAGATACAGATACATTCAAAGATGCACTCATTTATAATAATAATAATTCATTCCAGCACAAATGTCTACATGTTTAAACAATAACTAACAAATGTACACAAATATATATTTACTAGCATTTCAGCCCGGCGTTGCCCGGGTATTTGGAGGTGTATGTTAAGTAAAAAAAAAAAAAAAAAAAACGGCCAATATTTTTAACTTTGACCCCTATTATCACCCCTTAACATTTATCGTTTTTGGGTTCAAATCAAGTTATTAATTTAGATCCATGTTCAAGGAACCTATATCTAAAAGTTCAAGTGTTTAGACCCCAAATTGTCGGAGGAGTTTGGTAGAGTTCTTAAAGGTCAAATCGTTAAACTTTGACCCCTTAAAAGCCAAATTTCTGGCTGAAAACGGATTACAAAGATTTTCCCAAATGTCAGGACACTGTATATCAAATTTCGAGTCTGTAGACTGAAAATTGACAGTTATTAAATAGGGAAATGTACACAAACACACACACACACACATACAGACAGGTTCACTTATATACATACACACTCATATGCACATAAACATACCTATTAACCTTATGTACATTTAAGTATAGAAACACATCACGTACACCTATAGACACATAATGTATAAGATAGAAATGCCTGCGATTAATAAATAGTTCTGAAAAAGAAGCAACTTTATTTATATTAGAAGAAAAAACATCCTTGACGGTATTCGGTAAAGAGCAGTTACGACTGTATACGTCACCACTGATATGGTGTTTTCGTCGCCTTGTCTGCATGTGCTTTTATCCCGTGTGTGTCATAATATGTAGTTTGCAATTGCACATTATTGTTACTCATTAGGAGTTCTAACACAGGCCATTATCAGAGATTAGTCGCTGATGAAGGTCGGTGGTGTTCTATGGGATCTGGGTGACATTAAGTCACTCCGATTGTCAGTACTCTTTAGCTCTTTCGATTACTTTGCAAATGACTTTGTCATCGCAACATACGTTTATCATTGATTTTTCACCCACACAAGGCACAGTCTCACCTTTGACGTAATGGGCTACTATAGAGGTCATAAATTGCACATATACTATGTGGGGAGTTTAACAGCAAGATTTCTGTTTGCGTCATATTTGAACTTCTGCATGTCAGCACAGTTGGAAAAGCAGGAAGGGAGTTCCAAAGTCTAGCAGTTCTGGAGAAGTAACTATTAGAATAGAAGGCCTTCTTACATCTAGGGATCTCTATCGTGTAGGGGTGGAATTTTGCTGCTTGTCGGGCTTGGATCTTTCCATCCTTCTTGGCCTTTATTATAATTATTGTTACGAGTGTAGCACTTCGCCCAAATATAATGAAACAAAAATTATGTTTCGTTGGTTTTCGCGGTTATATTCCTATTTCTACTATATAACGACTTAATTGTTGAAATACTGAGACGAGGGTCATTCTTCTAATAAAAAAAGATCAAAACAGAAATGGTTCTATCCGAGAACAAAAAAAAATCCGATTGCATATATTAAATGCAGTTGTGTCAAGTAAAATTTAGTACATTCATTATTTTTGCGGACTTTGTCCACATTTTCACAATTGTTTTTAGCATGTTTGGGCAAACTCTTCAGCTGGTCTTCTTCAGACTTATCAAAGGAAGACCAAATAAGAACGCAAAATTTGATTTATAAGACCATAATTTGATTTTTAAGACCATAATTTGATTTTTAAGACCATAATTTGATTTATAAGACCATAAAATCAAACTTTGATCGCCTTTCGAGGCCCTTGGCGCAGTGAATAGAGACGTTGAATATCTGCGGTTCCAGATGAGTATTGTCTGAAGATAGTGATTTCAAACCTACCGCATGCTAGGGGATAAGTTGGCCAAAACTTGATCAGAAAGCAACTGTGGAAAGGAAATAATTACTAGGGATAAGTTACAAAACTCGGCGTTCTTATCTCGTCGCGGTTAATCACCTGAAGAAGGCCAGAAGATAAGTTGGTCGTAATGTCGTGAAACAATAACAAATATGAAGATGAGGATAACAGTTCGGAAAAGGAATGAATGCAAAAAGTATGAAGTCTCATCTCAAAAGGATTCCAAAATTAAAATAAAAAAGTAGAATTTAGCAACAAATATGCAATCAAAGATTTTAAGTTTAAAGAATAACGGTATTAATACAATAAGGGTCAGCACTGCCTCACTTTGCGTGTCAAGCTATGAGTGAAACATTCCAAGAGATTCTGTACATTTCATACAACGACTCCAGTCCCTGGTTTACCCGATCTTATAACTCCTGGCTATAAATATAATCGGCCAAATCTCTGTGATACTACTCAGAATAATCTTGCCAAAACTATTCCAACGTGAAGTTAAAAACAGAATGAGAAGAAAAAAAAACGTTTTAAACTTGAAGGTTTCTGAAAAGAATGGAAAATATATTAATCGGTCTAAAAATATTTTGATTTCTACCGCCAACTAGAACATAGAGATATCCAGTTCATTTACAGCGTTGACCGATTGGTTGGTTGGTTGTTTTTGTTTTACGGCATATCAACCTTTTTCGGGTTATTTAATGCCGAATCCAAAGATTTTGAAGAAAAAACTTTTTTTAATAGAGTATGTTTGTTGTTTTCACGTCAGTTTCTATTTAACCCATAGTTAGGACCCTAACAGGTACTACCACTCCGGGTCAGAGTGGACTTGGGAGCAATGGTAATTAAAGGGTGGCTCCACACTCCCCAAAGCCCACAAGCTGGGGTCTCACCACTGGATATAGTTTAAGGTCATATCCAGGACCCCCATTGAGGGACTTTTACGCTCTTCAGGGGGGCAGTCGGCGTATTCTAATGCCCCACGACAGGGCCAGCGTTGACCAAAACATTGCTGCAAATGTGTAGACATGAAAAGGGGAAAGAAAAGTCTCATTATAAAAATAGGGATGTATTAATAGAAATAATATTACACTCGATTATTGTTGTATGGAAAATATGCATCCGATAATGAAATGATTAATGTTAGTAACTGTAATAATATTTGTTTATAATTTAATAAACAAATCGGCCATTCCCTTCTTTCAATAAATGTATGTCTTTCGCGCCCTTACCGCCCTATGTTGAATTAACAAAACTATATTTTTGTGTCTTTGTGAGCATTTAAAAAAACGCATTGTTTTTTTTTTACAGTGTCGTTATTTATTTTTCTAAATAATACAAATTGTCGCCCTAGAAAAGACATGATTCCATTTCAATTTGATGAAAACCGGTTTTCTTACTTTGTTGCACACAATCTACTAGTCGGACAGTTGTGTACAAACCCAAAGAGTGATAGGAGTCTTTCATCATGTCTGAAAGTAACACAATGTTCAACGAGCAAGATCGGAGATGCGCTACTGTACAACTCATGCTCTCTACCGATCCAAGTTGTGAGAACAGGACCATTGCCAGCACCATCAAAATGTAAATCCTGACGGTCCAACGCCTGAAGGCACTGCTCAGCGAAGTTTCCAACCACGGTTATTGTCTTTCGTGTGGTTTCAAGGGCCACATCATGTTACCTCACATCTTCGAAGTTGGCTTGAAAGTCAACACCAAAGTGTAACTGGATGTGCTGAAGAGTGTGGTGATCTCCTGGTGCAATCGGGTGGCTTCTGACAGAATCTGTGTGTGGCAGCAGGACTCGGTGCCGGCCCACGTTCAGAGAGACCCAGTCTTTGGGTTCAGAAGGAGTGCTACAACATTGTACCTTTTTCACACTACCCTCCTCCACCACGACCTGAGGCCAGCCTGATCGCAAGCATTGTGGAAAAAGCACCCTTCCAGTTCCGAACTCGTATGCAGGCGGCAATTGAGGCTGAAGGCGGCTACATTGAATAGATACCAGGTCTAGTATATAATCAAGTTACCTGAATTGAATTTTTTCAATAAACGTTTTAAAATGAAGCTGTAGAGTTGTTTTCTTTCGGGCGACAAATTTATCGTTCCATCATGCAACAATAGAGTAGTTAAGTTCATTGTTAATTATGCAATTATGTGATATGTCAGTGTTTATCAATTTTTTTATAAAATAAATAGAAAATTTTATTCAGATGTAAGTCAAGTATATATGCATACAGGGTGACCCAAAAAACGGGCCCCAACTCTAATTAGGCCCCGTTTCTTAGTGTTTTGTCCGAATGAAATGAAAATTTGGTCATAACTCGTTTATTACATTCAAAATATCACATCAAAACACTAGGGCCTTTGGCCTTTTTTTCTCCGTTGACTGTAAAATGCTCAGAAAAACAATTGAATGTCCTCTGTTTTTTTTTTGTTTTTTTTTAGGGGGGGGTCACCCTGTATGTATGTGTGTATATATATATATATATATATATATATATATATATAAGCTTTATTGAGAATAGTCACTTATTATGCTCATCCCAAAATGATTCAGTTTATTAAAGTTTTCGCCAATACTGATATCTTATACATAGTTCTGTGCGCATGGTTTTATTATTCTTATATCACTAGGGCCCTCATCAGCAATAAAAAATATTTAATTTCGCTCGAATGGATTAGACAGGTATTACAAATTGTGTTAAAATAATTGAATTAATGCATTATGCTGACACAAGCGTCATTATAGGAATAGATAATTCCTGCCAGTCGGAATATTCAACCCCAGTCAGAAAGTCAACCATAAATCCGTTTGGACAGCATTCTTTCTCCAGGCTACTAGCAAGTAACACGGCAATTGAGAGAAATGAAGTAACTATTTATGTCACGTTAGCCTGAATAAATAGTAAACAGCCAGCCAGTATTCAACGACAGAATATCAGATTGGAATATTGCAGTTTGCGCTTAGGTTAATGGCATGAGGACATTGCGAAGGCTGCTGCGAAGAAGATGGGCTCCAGCTACCGTGCTAGAAAACTGCTCACACTTGAAAGTATCTTGTTCTTCTACAAAGTATTCTACTTTAATAGTTCTCTATGCATGGAGTATTGTTGCCACTTCTGGGCTGATGCGTCTACCACTGGTCTCTCCCCATTGGATAGGATCCAAAAAAGGTCTTCAATCTAATGCATGTTTTACAAGTATTTTAATGGAATGTGCTCTGATGAACTCATCGCACTTGTGCCCCTCGACGTACATATCCCTAACAAACCCGTTTAGCAAAACAATCACACCCCTTCACTGTTGAAATCCATAAATGTCAGGAAGTATTCTACTTTAATAGCTTCTCCCATAGAACGGCAAGACTTTGGAATTCCCTTCCTGCTACCTGCTTTCTAAACTGTACTGATATGCAGAAGTTCAAATGCAACGTAAACTAACATCTTAAGCTTTCTTAGGCATGGTCCCAATTAGTAGCCCCTTACGTCCACGTGGCAATGAGCCTTGTTTGGGTTAAAGGTTAGTAAAAAAAAACATAAATGTGTACATATTTTATTAAACATAAAAATACACTTGTGGGAGATAATCTATACATTTTATTTTTATTGATATCAATAACCAATGAATATTGATTATCTTATCATTATTACCATCGGTGAAATTTTTTTCTCATATCAAATAAAAAAGACTAATAAAATTGTTTTTGGCATTGGAAAGTAGGCACGAATTTTTCCGATTTCGCTACCGATTTCGATACGCCGAAAAGTTCAGTTCTTTCTGATTCCCAATTTCGATTTTCAACTCTAAGGGACCGTTTAATATACTAAATAAATAAATACATGTTGTATTACTGTTTGTGTTTTTGTCCACTAATGCTTGGTACTAGGACTTGAATAAAACTTTACTGAATTCGTCATAAAGAGATATTTTACATAACTAGGGTGGATATACCATAAAATCGATTAGTCAAAGATAAAAGGGATTATTGTTTGTTTTCCGTCTGATGGCGTCATTGTGGTGTCGGTAGCAAACGCAAAAAGATAGTCTATCTGATGTCGCTGTGGCCGATCGCCAAAAGTAACTCGTATATCTCTAATGGTTAACCGGTCTGCGTGCCAAACTTCACAAACATTCTTTCAAGCTTGGCAACTCTATTTACTAAACTTATCTTTTTTTACTGCCCGGAGCCAACACCGCTGGACAGACGATGCGCATCAAACTTGTTAGGATGAATAGCGAGTTTTTTTCTTAATTATAACTTGTCTAAAACAAGTCCAGCACATATAAAAACTGCATGAATAAATGCCTCTCATCAGGTTACTTAGATGTGATATCCTTGAAACCCCAACACGTTAAAACGACTATTTTCAATTAAATTGAATTTGAACAATGAAAACATTGATAAAACTTGGAAATATTGATTTCTTACCTAAAGTTTTGAACTTTAAAAAGTTTGGCATCTATAGTGTTAAACTCTTATCCGGAATATTTATTTGCGGAAACTAATCCTCATCTTCATAGTTGTTGTCCCGCTACGTTTCGGCCAACTATTTCTCTTACCTTCGTCAGGTGGTTAACAGTGATGGGATAGGAATACTGAGTCTCTTAACTGTATTCTCAGTAATTACTGCCTTTCATAGTTGTTGTTGTTGTCTCGCCATGTACTGAGGATACAGTTAAGACTCAGCATTCTCATCCTGTCGCGGTTAACCACCTGACAAAAACCAGAGGAATACTTGACCGGAAGGCTATGAAACAACAAATAGGAAAACGAGGATAACAGTCCGCAAATAAAAAAAAATAAAGATACAAATTGATCATCTCAAAGGATTCCAATCATAAAATAATATCTTATTCTCAAGTTTAAAAATTGGTGACATTTTCAAAAGAATTTTTATTTAACTAGCTCGAGTACCTCTCCTAATTAAATTGACTTGGGGATAAGAGAAGGTGGTACTGATACTAGTCTATGTATTATTTGTCGTAGTCTGTCTGTCCGTTCTATTTTTTCACAGAAACTATTCAGTCAAGCTGGATGAAATTTTATATGAACCTTTTATTGTGATAACGTGAAGTACGTATTATGGTATCTGTTCAATGCCGAGTGAAACGTTAGACACCACACTACCACATTTACTTTAGATATTTTCTTCAAAACTACTCTCCGATCTAACTGAAATTTTGTATAGACCTTCGTTATGAGAAGAAGAAATGGACAAAGTATTAGTGTATCCGTTCTATGCGAGGTAAGTAATTAATAAAAATTAATATTTAATGCAAAATGAGGAATTTTTTTACCGTATTACACCATTAATTTGGCAACAGTCATTCAAAGTTAACGATCTATAATTTTATCCATTTTTACCGGGCTATAAAGTTTTCTGTTATATCTATCTGTCGACATGTCCTGTCCACATCTTAGACCGTTAAAAACTGCTTAAAACTCTAGTTTTAGTAATATATTTTATTTTGTAATTAAGTTTACGGAAACGCTGCTATACAGGATTTGGGTTACGTTTAGAATGTAGTAAAGAATGCGCTTTTGATATTAAAATACTTTCTATTATTTATCGAACTACTGCTCTAATTATGAGTGTTATTCTCACAACGTTTTGGCCGATGTAACCTCCAACCTTATCTAGCTGCAACTTTTCGAACTCTGACGTCTGCGAGGAATTTTGAACGGAACCTGTAATGTGCATCCAGGAGACAAGCGCCCGCGTGTTTGTGTGTTGTGTGGGTGCGTAAGAGAGACGGACGAAAAGGAAAGACTTACCTCGGGGCCGGCTCGGCGTCGCCGACCGAAAATAGAGAAAGAAAGATCAAGATGGCGGCCGCCGTCTTTTGTAAAGGATGATATCTCGCAAAGTCACATGAATTCTCGCAATATGCAAATTTAGCCGGCCTGCAACGGCCATAAAAGCGGGTGATTGAAAGACGTTAGGAGAGCGATGATTGACTTGGTCGGGAATCGTGTTGCTGTTGCTTCTTGTGCCGTGTGAGTGTGAGCATATCTTACCGTTTTGGGGACCGTTCTGAGTAACCGATTGTTGGGTCCGTTCTGAGTAACCGTTCGCGTCCATCTAGGTACCTTGCTAGTTGGATTCCGTGCAGAACCGGTGTTTACTGGTTATTGAATTGCTTTACGTTGCTTCAACATTACACATCTACAGAGGTCGCAGTAATTTTAAAGGACTTTCCTTACACATTTGCTACAGAACCCTTTATTAGTCAACAGGTCGTTCCGTCAAAAGTAATTCACAATGGTATTCTTTGTATAGCACGCACTGAGGACTGAATCATTCGCATTTCAGAAGAGTGTCATTTAGAACTTAATGGCAAATAGTACTTTATCCGGTATGCCACGGGTCTTCAAATACTTTGTCAAGATATGGTGAGATTTTTAAAACCAAACCAAAAAGTCATTTGTAGTAAGTTTAAGGATGTATGGAAATAAATAAATTGAATAGCGGTGAAAGTAAAACATGAGAGCAGATTTGGTTACTTGGTAGCGATCGGCTCTTCAGCGCTTGCTCTCATTGAAAAGTTCGAATTTGGGACTCCCATATTATATAAAATAACAGTGAATAACAAAAAGAGGGCATCAGGTTTTAAACATCAAATTAATACAGACGTGAAATTGTCTTTTGCGTTTATCGAGTTTTGTCTTGTAACTAAACCTTATGAACTTTTACATAACGGCTCCACCATTGTGTGACTTTTCGACCATATATCGAATTACGACGCATATATCGGCAGAATTTTCTAGTAAAGATACCAAATAAGTTCGAATAAAAATGAAGTAGAAAATTAAAAGATTACAGAATGTGCAAGCCGCCATTTTCCAAGTAGGCAGTCATAAACAAAGGATGAAGAGCGTTCGGCGTAGGAGACCAATTGTAGGTCCCTTTTGTTTTGATTTGAAATGGACGGTATCGATGTTTTCTGATATACCTTAATCCGTTAGAGTTGTGTTGACAGGTAAAATATCCGAAAAATATCAATTCTATTGATATATAATCATTATCGCCATTATAAGTTTTATTCATAAAAACATTACATGACTACATACTTGGGATATGTTTCACTTACATGTTTCGGGTGTATAGTCATACTATCTTTGTATTAATGAAAATATTATTTTACACACACACACACACACACACATATATATATATATATATATATATATATATATATATATATACACACATATATATATATATATCAGTTGGCTGCCTAAATAAAAAGCATTGCTGAATCTTCTAGGTATATTTCTTTCCGACATTATATTAACATGCTTTTTTTCAAGAAAAAATTTGTTTCTGATAAGTATATGCATGAAAAGATTTGATATTCACATAATAATTATTGTTTTACATAACGAAACTGATCCGTAAAGATTGTACAAAAATTTCGACGAGCTAAAAAGGGTTTGGTAATAAATATAAATAGTTGGAATATGGAATTTCACTATATCTTTAGCTAATATATACATATATATATATATATATATATATATATATATATATATATATATATATATATACTAGCAGGGAGACCCGACTTTTTATCGGAATTGAATGATGGTCAACGAATATTTTATTGTCCTCGAAATCGGTAAAAATCTTCCATTTATCAATTAAATAGATTGATTGCTGCATTAGTTGGTGTTTCACATCCTTCCCCGCATTAGTTATCAATAAATTGTAGTCTACATTGCACGGTAAAAACCTACTGTTGATTTTATATTTTTTTCTATATAACGGCATGACTTAAATTTTAAAATGTGCGAATTCGTTTCCTACGGATTCGAAAACGACGGAGTCGATTTTTACGAAATTTCGCACGAATGTACTTTGTGTCGGTGTTATGCGATTATTTTTGTCTCGCATTATCTTGATAAGTATCAATAATCGGAATTAGCCATTGACAGAATAAACAGGCGTATATGATTAAAATTAACACCTTACACAGCCTAACATAACAAGTGCATTTAAGAAGTTTTATTACCACACAAGCCAAAAAGTCCGACATATATGATCGCAGTAGGTTCTTTGATATAATATAGCGCGTCCGAAATAGATCACAATTGAACCATGATACTTGACTTTTGCATTTTAATTTTTTTGTGAAGCCATTATATGAAAAAATAATTTCATAAACTCAACAGCAGGTTATCTACAGTCAAATGTAGACTACAATGTATTGTAGACTAAATTACTGCGTGAAACTTACTTCCAGTTCACCGCGATAGATCCCCAACTAGAGCAGGTAAAGGAAAACATGCTGAAATAACCAGGGAATGCACAGAATCGCAGGAAATAGGAACTCGGGATTTCTAGAAAATTAAGAATAGTATAGTAAATTAAGGTCAATTAGTAATTCCCCCGTTATCCAACAACCAGAACGTTGCATGCACGGTAACCGAAAAGGCGGAACTGCCTAGAGCCAACAAACAACTCCCTCCTAAATGTCCCTATGCATACGGCTGCCACAACTGAGAATCTGAAAATCACCCCTTCATATGTCTACGATGTCATAAATAATTTAGAAACCCCAAAGGCGTGTGGGCCTGATCTCAGCCCTGCTATACTAGTTAAGAAATCCTTAGCTGAGCTAGCCCCCGTACTTTCTAAACACAACAAGCCCCTGCTGAATCCTACTTCCTTAATAGCTGGTAGGTGGCCTCTGTAGTCCCAGTGTACAAGAATTCTCGCAAAAAGACCAATGAGTCTCCTCCTCCTCCTCCTCCTCCTCCTCCTCCTCGCTAAAATCTTGGAGATGCTAATCAATCCAGTACTAGTCCACCACATTGCAAAAGCTAATCTTTTTCCGACAAACACTACAAATTTAGGCATTGTCGTTCTACTGCAAATATTTTAAGTCCTCTCTGAACGCCTATACCATGCACTAGATAAGGCTGGTTAAGCCCGAACTGTAGCCCTCGATATATCCAAGTGCATTGGTAATATACGGCATGAAAGGCCTGGTAATGAAAATCAAAGCATATGGTATGACTGGACAAATGCTAAATATTTCTTTTTTAGACAATAGCACCATCCAAGTTTTTTTTAAATGGACATTCATCCAAGCAGCATAACATTAATGCGCGGGTGCATCATGCGTCTATTCTTAAGCCACTATTTTTCCTGATAGTTATCAATGACATTCACGATTATATTAAGTCCGAGATGGGTATATTTGCTGATAATTTAAAGCTTTATAACATACATGAAGGAAGAACGAATGTACACAAATCAAAGACGATTATTGAATCTTTGGAAAATAACGAATTGTAGAATGGAGACGTAAATGAATGGTGACATTTAATGCTAGTAAGACTAATCTTGTATCATTTTACAATGACAAGAAACCTCTCCAACCACCGATATCCATGACAAATAACTCCCTTCCTGAGAATTCTTCCTTCAAACTCATCGGCCTAACATTCTCGAGAAATATGACCTCGAAAAAATACATTGAGGACATTGAAAAGGCTGCTGCGAGGAAGGTGAACTCTCTCTATCGTGTAAGAAAATTAGTCGCACCTAATAGTATCCTGTGCCTCTATAAGGCCACCATTCACCCATGTATGAAGTGCTGTTGCCACATCTGGGCTGATGTATCTACCACTTGTCTCTCCTTTGATAGGATCTAAAAAAAGGGTCTAAAATCTAATGTCCCACTTTGTCAACTAGGCTAAACTCCTGTCCCATCGCCGCAATATTACATCCCTGTGCCTCTTTTACAAGTATTTTAGTGGAATGTACTCTGATGAACTCATTGCACTTTTTCCTCCTCGATGTGCACATCCCCGAAAAACCCGCTCAGCAACAAAATCACATATCTTTACTGTTGAGTTCCCTAAATGTAAGAACGTTTTCTACTCAAATAGCTTTTTCCCTAGAACAGCTATAAATTTTAATTCTAATTCTACTTCCACTTCCCAAACTGTACTGATATGCAGAACTTCAAATGCAACGTAAATAAGCAATTTTTCTTAAGCATGGTCCCATTTCGATAACAATTAAATTTTGAAAGTGTAAAACACTCGTTAATCGTCATTTAATCCCAGGCAACGTCGGATCTTCCTGCTCGTAATCTGTACATATGACTACCGTAAGGTGTTTACGCATTCTTTTTGTGTATATATAAATATAAAAGTTTGTCTTATGATAAAACAAGGAAAAAGACGGTTGTGTCTTGTCTCATTTGTTAGCTTTGGTTCAACTGACTCTTGATTGACCATCTAGGATTGCGTTTCTAATTTTTAGATGAATATTTAGAATTTGGATGACCTACATGGATACAGGCGCAAGGGATATAGGTGTTTAGTGTCAGTCAATTTCAACTGTTATCCCGAGGATGACTTTTCAATCCTCATTATACATATGATATTTCGAATAAAAAATGGCTTGACACTTTTATCCGATTATGACTGACGGAACGAGAAACACTGATAAAATGAAGGGTTCGATTCTAAATTCGATATCGATTCCTGAATTCAAGAAAATGCACTTGTATACGCTCAGAATGTACATCGGCGAAAACCTTGTGAAAATAGCATCGCAGATGGGAAAATTATTTCGAATAATCTAAATAAAATAGACCAAAAAGTGCGTGTAGATAATTTATTTTGGTGGGCGGGAACTTTTGATGAGCTTTGGCCAATCAACAATGAAACATTTTGGGTATCGTATCAAGCCTTTTATATTTTCAGATACTTTATCCCTTGAAATCTTTGTATCCCTTTAAACAAACCTATGTATTTATTTAATGAGCACTATCTAATAGTTTGATCTTTCATCCTTACATTTGCTTTAACGTACAAACTCAGGCCTGTTCGTTACAGAAGAAAATGTAACCGATTTATATTCAGCAATGTTATCATGTTACACGTATACCTATGAATGACCCTATAAAAGTTGAGATTAAGTTGTCATGTAGTGCAGACGCAAATACAACCGAAATGACGTCACCGGAAGGGAAAATTAAAGACTTTAAAAAGGAGATTACATTAGAGAAAGACAACGTTCGAGATAACGTTAGAGGCGTAGATGACGTTCGAGGGCACGTAAGAGAAGACGATTACGTGAGGGACGTTACAACGGTAACGAGAGAATGAGGAAATAAATGTCGCCGTTACGAAAAACTAAGTTCGAGTTGTTACGCGTCTTCTGCCTCTTTTGCGACTGTGTGTGCAACGTGTGGGTCCCGAGTGTAAACGTGTTGGTTTCCGAGCATTTCAAAGTTAACGAGTGTAAATTTTGATAAGGGTAACAGTTGTACCTGTGAGGATAACTCAGATCTGTAAAAGAGAATCGTTCACTGAGTTGAAGAAGCATGGCCTAAGAGATAGGGGCAGAGATCAAATACGAAAGAAAAATAATGATATGAACGTTTATGATTCAAACAAAAAATTTAGATCAACATGGTTCAATAATGTAAATTAATTCAAGACGAATGTCACTTCGATGTCTGTCTGTTTATTAACTCTTTCGTTTGATAAAGTAATTTTAAGAAATGAACAACCAAAAGATGGTTTTAGTTTACTCATGGGGAAAGAGACTATCAATAATATAAATCTCACCTGTCTGTTTAAATGTATGTATATATGTCTCGCAAAAACTTGCGACAGAGGCGACAGATTTTCACGAGATCGGTTGCAGTTTAAAACTCGATCTTTTAGACAACAAATGTCGAACAATTGGCCAAATACTCTAATTCCTTCACCCTTAACTGAGCACATTTCTACAAGAAGGGATCGCTTTTTTCGCCGATATTTTCGAAAGTCATCGCCTCTTTTCGATTGTCTAGCCTTGATTTAAACATACGCCACTTTCGGTTTGGCGATCGGCGCGTCACTTTTTTTTACTTTCTTTTCCTCTTTCACCGTACGGGTTCGAGCCTGCTTGCTTGCCTGCTTACTACCACTTTTTTGCGTTCGCAATTTTTCTCTTTTTTTTGCTCAACCAACATCCTTACACACACCTCCACTTTCCTTTCCGCCTTCGCGCCACGAGCCTGCTTGCCTACTACAACTTTTGCTCAACACACACCTACAAACACCTGGGCAATGCCGGGCACCCAGGCTAGTCTATAAATATAAAAGCGAAAATCTGTGTTTATGTATGCGTGTGCACGTTTTGTGTATGCCTGCAAAAGTCTTTTTTCGTCGGCCTTCTCGGTCGGCTCGCTTCTTCTTAAAATTTTTTATATCACGTCTAAATCGTAATATCTACGACTTAATAACGGGGGTCGCGTGTGTATTTAATTTGCTCGACTTTTACTGGTATTTTACCAGTTATTTTTTATCGCCGCGTCTTCGAAAAGCGAATGATGGAGCGGGGGAAACAATAACTGGCTTGCAGCGCAAAACTAGGTCAAACGTCACGCCATTTAACTTCCTCACACCTGTATATTTCACTTTATAAACCTAACTTAAAATGCTTATAAATTCCTCTCTCCCCGTGGCCGAGATGGTTAGGTGCCTGGCTTTTTCCCCCTTTCGTTTCCACCTTCGTGTCAAGGCTTCGGGGTTCAATCCTATCTTCCTACTAAAGTTTTTCTTTTCTTTTACACCTCCAAACAACCGGACAACGCCTCATACCCCCCGCTAGTCTCCAATAAAACACTGAAAACTCTCTTTGTGTCATTCATGAATGGAAATTTTATTTCGCCCAAGTCAAAAAGACTAGAAAATCGACCACCCTATAATATCACAGCAATTTATGAAACGTGACGATGATAAAAGTAGCAACGATACAGAGAATAAAATACTAGTGCGTACACACCTTTCTCATGTGTGCATTAATACTTTATTTGGTTTTTGTTAACGCTCGTACATAAGCGATCATTTGCTATTTTTTTAAATATAAAAACACTGAATTATTGTGTTTATCCGCCATTAATACGAATTATTATTGCCTAGAATAGGTACAGCCAAAGAATCAAGCCAGGAATCGAAACCGCGAGCATCGTTGTCAAATCTAATTCCTCTGCCTAGTAGTACGAGAAATAACACCTTTACAGATTTCTTCCGTTAGATTCTGCGAATTTTGAGAAGAAAACAGAAGCGTGTACGTCCTCTTAACACTTGCCTTAATTGACGTGTGGAAAAGGGAAGATAAACCTTCTTTGACAAACGTGACGTAGCAGATTTTACGGCCATATAACTGAATATACACCGCCACACAACAGCTATTATTATAGTAAAGTGAATTATGGGAACGGTAAATTATCTGGACAGAGCATTAGTTGCTGACTATAGCAATAAAGATGAGCACGTATCGTTTTGTTAACTTATTTTGCACCTGTCAAAAGCGAAACTGTTAGAAAGATGAATACGCTTGTCTCCAGGTAACACGTTTTGTCTAAGAAACGCTCTCCAAAGCATAAAACCACAAAAACCTTCTTCCTTTTGTCGGAAAAGAATGATTGAATTAAACGAAGGGAAATGGCCGCAGAGAATTGATTATGGCATCCGCCCCGAAAACTAATTAATTAAACAGTCGAAATACTTGGGTTAATTCAAGAACAAAACAAGAAGGGTACAAGAAGGATACGTTTATTTTTTTTTTTAACTTATTTTGTTCTGGCTGACACTCGGCTGCTATCTCACAGATTCCAATTGGAAGACCTGTTTAAAATTTAAACGTCTCTTTAAGTTTAGTTGCTTGAATTTCACTTGCACTTGGTTTATCTGTTATATTTACCAGATAAATACTCCAAATTACTAGAATGGAGGTATTACAAAGCTTTCAGTCACATTTCCTGTCGCGCGCCAGACCCTTGAGCATCGACGCACATTTTCTCAGCTTTGTTCAGCCCAGTATTATTGCAGACACTGACTTCTATTAAAATTGCCACCCTATTTAATGTCAGGTTTGGCAGATCAATTTTCCAGGCAGGTGGCTGCAACAATTGCAGTCAAAATAGATGATGTATAACTTGTATGCAACTGTCCGCTTTGGTATATGTTCACATGACTTGTAACTGCATTCAATATCCAACTTCTTACAGATCGTCAGGTGGAATTTACACACTGTCGCATTTTGTGGAAGCAGTCTCCCAGTAGTACCTTACAACCGGATGCAAGCTGGCCTACATTCTCCACCTCCAGGTGGCATAACCCGATCCTGTCATATTTCTGAGAACACCGATGTTCAAAAACATTGGACATAAAGCCTAAATCCTGGGCAATTATTATAATCCACTTCTAATAATAGTGGAGCGATCCTCTTTTTAGCCAGTCTATACAGCCTACCCTATCTATATAGTATTGCGTGAATTCATTCAGAAAATTCTTTGCGTGTTGTTGGTTGACCAATTTTTTTCAACTTTTTTCATTGGAAAATTTTAGTGTACTTTTTAATTATTTTTGGCTATTTCGTAGCAGATGTTTTTTTTTTATTTTGTCATATTCCGAAAAGAATCTGGACCAAAATGTCTGGTTAGTTTTGTGATAAAAGTTGTATTGTTGGCTCTTGTTTCGTGATGGTGATTTACCATCTTTAGGTTTGGACTTTGGAAGCTCATCAGATATTGTCAAGTGCTCACAATACTTGCATGATGTTGATTGTTAATCTCTGAGAGATACATACACATCTGGAAAGATATAACCGAGGAAGGCACTGGTTTCTGCATGTTATTCTGTGAGGTGTTAAAATTTTCCGTATTTAGTGTTTGTATATATTTGTCCTTTAGAGGCCAATCAACGATACAAAGTCGTATGTTATCACTAGCATGGCTAGTTCGTTATTGGCATTTACATTGCTCTTGTTTGCAAGCTCTGTTTTATTGATTTTTCTGACATGGCGTATATATTCACTGATATTTTTCTCGCATCCTGGTATGCTGAATTGAAGCATTTTTCTTCTATGTCAAGAATTTTTCCTGTTCTTCTATGTCATTAATGTCAATATCTTCAAGCTATATGCTTTTCTCTTTCAATATTTTTCCAGTCTCTGATGGAGCACTTGGATCATTTGTCCAGGAAAAACTCTAATTCGAATATCTTTGGATAAGTTATATACGACTTGGAACCGTCGATTCAAGTTGTTGTTTGAGCTGGCATACAGCTTGAGATTATCCATAAAGAGCAGCTGGTTGATTTGTTGTTCTTTTTTTGTTAGTGGACCTAAAATAGATTACAGTAAACATGATTGACTCTGAACATCTTGTTTTGAACTATTTTAAGCTTGACAGAACAGCTTAAATAGATGATCGGTTAGCCTATCTAAAAGAATACTACATCAAAGTAATGCGTGACACACAAAGACGGACCTTATATATGGATCCTAGATATGACGTAAAAATACATTCATTAGTGAGTCCCCGATTTGATGGAAATGGTAAATGTGATGCTGCTCCTTACTTACCATTGCTTCCAGGTCGATGTTAGCTCGGAGTGGCAATACTTTTTAGGGCATGTGAATATTTTTTTCTAAAATTACTGGATTCGCCAATGATTCAAAAATAGTTGATATGCTGTAAGGCAAAAACAAACCGCATATAGATATATAGATGCATGTAAACTGAAATGCATCTATTAAATCTATTATGTCTCTGTCAATTCCCCTAAATCTAACAGTTGATTCCCTTATGGAATACATAGATATCGTAGTGTTCATTTGATGTTCTACTCAAGCTCTCAAATCTTAAATTAGTAAAACAGTTAGACACTAATTTTCTTTTGCGAATTTAGAAACGTGACTATATTATAGTTTATAGTTTATCTTTATTATAATCTTGTCTTGGCATTGCCGGATGAAAATAATTCATACTTTTCTACATTTTTTTAGATAAGGTTTAATATTTTTCATAATTTTCATTATTAACACCACTATTTTAATCTTGAGGAATACTGTCGCAGCGTTTTGATGTAATATCCGGCATTTGTTTTTTTTTTTAAATATACTTTATCAGATTCTAGAATTATGCAATATGGATCTAAAAAGGTCAAAGAGTACATAGGTCAATATGTCGTGGGAATAACACTGGAGATCAAAACAGTAGTTTGAATAATATTAGTAAAGGAAAATTACCAAATATATAAACAACTATAGTTGCATAATGTTCAACGGTAGAGGCCGGAACAACACTTTACGCATAATTGACG
The DNA here is from genome assembly GCF_053919585.1 of Euprymna scolopes. NCBI lineage: Eukaryota > Metazoa > Mollusca > Cephalopoda > Sepiida > Sepiolidae > Euprymna > Euprymna scolopes. Next base: position 181,770,545 of record NC_136483.1, read on the forward strand.
GTTTATTGTAAATTTTCATAGAAGTTCAATTTTGTTAAAATAGGTAAATAGCAATATTTTTTTAATTGTATTTTTGTTTAAACATTAGTGTTTCATGCTTACGCAATATTCAGTGTAGAAAATTATATATATAAATATATATATATATATAAATGTATTTTCTTATTAGATATCGATCTTTATATAAGAAGCTCAATGTAATTACAGAGCAATATATATTACTATTTAGTAATTCTCTCTCCTTATGTTTATACTATATATATATATATATATATATATATATATATGAATATATACATGTGCATGTTTATTTAAACATATTTCGTTAAATATAATAGGCACTCCTGTCTGCTAATTATTGATATTATGAAGAGTGTTAGAAAATTTATTCATAACTTTCGGAATGTGTTGTGTACATGAATGTAGGTTTGGAAACACTTGGTTTCCGGGTTGTAGTCATTGAAACAAATACCGATCAACATTCTATATTTTAAACACGTTAAATGATTGTGATAGTGCACTTATATTTTTACATAAGAAATAGATAATAAAAAAACTACCGCTATTCTCGAATTATGCGTTAAAAAACGTTGATACTGTGTTGCTACATTTACAAACAAAGTAATAAAAATGGCACTAATGATAAAAATCGTGGAGTTTAGAATTAAGATCTGTATGTCATAATCAGCAGGGGCTTCTTTGATAGTCAAAAAGTGAGCGTGGGTGGCATTCATAGCAACTACTGGTTAATAAATATGATTTAACTAAACCAAAAACTATGCAATGCATCTTAGATTATTAATGGAGTAATCGGAGGTGATGGTGACTAAATACTTAAGAACGTGAACTGAAAACGTGAGTGTGCCACGTTCGAATCCAGTCCATTCCACCGAAAGTTTCACTGAGGATGTTGGCAATCTTCACGTGATTATGCTCGTACGTACTTGGTATCTTTCTAAAAAAGGCTTTTCCTTAATAGGATATGTGAGAAATAAATGCTAACAATAAAATAATCTGATTTAAACACATTGAATGAATAAAGAGAGTAATATTGCAAGTACAACCGTTACATGCCGAGGCTTCGTTATACATATAAAGTATAATTTCGAAGCTACGTCATTGATTATATATATAATTATAAAACTCAAATGACTTTGTAACGAGTGATTTAACCGTTGTTTCCGGTTTACAACATCCGGTTGCGTATGCGCGCATGAACATTAACCCATAACAACGTAAACAAATAAACACTAATCGCTGCTTTTGCAGATTTTGACCTGCGCACTGAAATATTAACGTTATTATTTCAATATTATTATTTAACATGGGAAAAGTGGGGGGTGCAACTATTCTTTATTACAACTATGTTGTCGCTATTTTCTTACAACTAAACAACTTTAACCCGTTGACAAACATGAGAACAATTGTAGTAAAGCGAAGACTACTACTCCTACTCTCTATCCGTCCCTTTTCCTTCCTTCCTTTTTATTTTGTTTTACATTTCTAGATACAAAATACGAGGGGCATGCAATAAGTAATGTCCCTGACCCACTTCCAGTTGTCTGATATAGCTGAAATTTTGCATGTGCAATGATTTATATCTCTACGGGTTATGTGGCAAATTACAGCTCTGGACTAATTGTGGTTTCTGTTTTAAAGGTGTTTGAACTTAGTCAGGTGTGAAATGGAGCCTGTTGAATGTCGAGCACACTACAGAAGACTTATTTGAAAGGACGCACACCACAGGAGACTTTTGATGAAGTGAAAGAAACTTAGGTGATAATGCTCCATCATATGACCTTGTAAAACGTTGGTATCGTGAATTCAAACATGGCCGGAAGTCTGTGGAAACAGCTCCCAGACTTGGTCGCCCCCCTTCTGTCATTGATAAGGCATCTGTCCATCAAGTTGAGGCTGCCATTTAGGAAGATCGGCTCATTACTATTTGCCAAATAGCCCAAGATGTCAACATTAGTACAGGGGCTGTGGAAACTATCATTCATAACCATTTGCATATGCATAAGGTTTCTGCCAGATAGATTCTCAGGTTGCTCGCACCATTCCAGAAGCGAGAACGCGTCGAGTGTTCGAGGATGAATTTGAAGATGTGCCAGGAGGGTGAGTCAAAGTTTTTCAAAAGACTGATTACACAGGATGAAACCTGGGTCAATCACTCTGATCCAAAGACCAAATCCCAGTCAATGCAGTGGAAGCACTTGGACTCACCATCTCCAAAGAAGGCAAGGATGCAGCCCTCCGCTGGCAAGGTCATGCTCACGGTCTTCTGGGACCAGGACGGAGTAGTGATGACAGATTTCCTGGCAAAGCGTACCACAATTACAGGAGCCTATTATGCTTCACTTTTGAGGAAATTAAAGGAAGCTATCAAAATCAAGGGGGTGCCTTTGTTGATCTTGCAAAGTTACCCTCCTCCTGCAGGACAACGCTCCAGTCCACAACTCGCATGTCGCCAGATCAGAAGCACGTGCGTGTGGTTATGAAATCCTTTCCCATCCTCCCTACTCTCCTGACCTTGCACCCTCTGACTTTTAGCTCTTCCCAGCCATGAAGTTGTTTTTGAAAGGAAAGCGTTTCCCAGATGATGCAGCCTTGATTTCTGAAGTCACGTCGTGGTTGTGCTTCCTATGTAGAGAAGGACTAATAACTGTGCCAAGTTTCGTTGCTCTTCTACTATAGAAAGTGGGTCGGGGCATTACTTATTGCACGCCCCTTGCAGTTGTGTGAGAACGGTGAATTTGTTAACACATTTACTAATCTGTTTCAATATAAGTTTTATTTTCTTTTATTTATTTATTTAGGTTTTATTTTTGTTTCAGGTTTTATGTATTTATTTTTTTTAGATTTTAAGTTTCTATAACTTGGTTGAAGGATTCCAATATAGGTTTTTCATTCCTATATTTCTCATCAGTAGGTTCATGTGCGTTTTTGCTGCTAAATGACCTTCGTCGGCGTTCGATTCATAGGAAAATCATGTTTAATTTTCGATTTTTCAGCGATTATTCAGAAAAACAGGTAACTTTACACGAATAGGGAGGATTTTTTTCATGTTTGAGTGATCTGTCCGTGATTTTTCATTTGAATATACTTTTATAGAAATGTTTTTGTTATATCAAAAAAACTATTTTCTTTAAGTAACAAGTGTCACGCTCATACATGAATTCCATAGCTAATATAACATACTGACCCAACGGATCACGGGTAATCTAGTATATATATATATATATATGTAGAGAGAGAGAGAGAGAGAGAAATGAGAGTTTGGAGCATTAAAAAAATAATAAATTAGCTGCATTTTTTGTTAAAGCTGTACTGATTTACGCATTTTATAAGTAACTATTTTGCCATTATTCAAAAAGTTATAACTTCTTAAACTGCAACTAAGCATTTTCATACGATGGTCTTACAGGTCGATGAATCTGTTACTATGAAAATTTATAATAAACCGTCAATTCTGCATAAAGCGTTGTTCCGGCCGTTACTATTGAACATTATGCAAGAATAGTTGTTTATATATGCGGTAGTTTTTCAAGTAAAATGATCGTTGAATATCGGACTGTAAGATTAAATGTGACTTTGAATCCAATTGCATGCAGTAATTATAATTTCCTACACTCATGCTTGCATAAGCATGACGCACTAGTTAGTGTATGACAAATGATATATATTTAATATATATATATATTACACTCATTTGCGTATAAAATAAAATATCTGATATCGATATATAAGTCCAATCATAAGAAATAACATATGGCCAATTCTATCACTTCTTTTTCGTCTTTGTCTCTAGACAAATACCGTTTACCTACTATTAACTTGTCTATCAATCATTGATTTTGTTACGCCGAATATTCGATTGGCGCCATTGCAGCGATGGCAGGAAATCTACCATGCTGTCGCGCCACGATCAACATATTCCCGGTGATTGTCTACGTGCCGCCGCGCCCAAAGCACTCATCCTGTGATCTCAGTTGTTCGACATTTAAACGTGACAAGGTTTCTCATCTCGCAGTTGAGGCGTTACAGTTTTATTTATTTATCTATTCATTTGGAAAAGTCGTCGCAAATCTATGACAAGCTCCATCCGTGTTTTGGTCGATGATATTTCCTTTTCTTTTTTCTTTATTAATTAGTGACTACTTATCAATATTGAAAACTTAATCTTAATTAATATATTAACAATTAGAAAAGTGTTTTTTCCGCATATATATAACGGCTGTTTTTCGGAGTGACTGTTGTTTTTAGTGGACAGTGTGTAATTATACACACACACACACATTATATATATATATATATATATATAAAGTTGAACGTTTGTGTGTGTGTCTGGTCACGAATAGGCTCCTATATGGTTGACTATATGTGATCAGTTTTCTATAATAATGATAGTAGATGTATCGAGACACAGGAATGGGTATGTTTGATCTGGCATAATGATGATTCATTAAAATTGTGGGGTCTGCGTACGCGCCTGGTCCACAAAGTATGGAAATAAAAAATTTAAAAATTAAGCCCATCGCGTCCAAATGGCGATATTCTTTGTTTGAGACGAAGGCGAGTAAAAAAAAAGAATTGTTAAATAACTTCGAAGATCAGAATACTAGTCAGCACAATCCAAATAAAACAATACACTTCGCAATGCATCACGCACTTTTTTATCCATTTACAGCATTGTAATGTTAGATAACGTTTGCTTTTCAATGTTCGCTTCCGATGATGAGTAATGGTGTTGAACATCCTAAAATGTATTCCTTTAATTTATTTGACATTTATAATTCTTGACAGTATTATGTAATAATTAAGTGAATGATTTTGTGCTGCGAAACAGATACTCTCAGTAATTGTAAATGTCTAACGAATCTAAGAAAAAATTGTAAGATGGTCAACATCATGAAATTTGGAATATAGACTTTTGTCATTTATTCACACACACACATATATATATATATATATATATATATATATATATATATATATATAGTAGCGTTCGTGTGTCCCTTACAGCCTACACAACTAGACCGATCATGATCAAACATGACACGATGGTGGTTCCTCACCTAGAGAAAGTGCACATCATTTTCCAAGGTTACAGGAAAATGTTAAGGTCGGATATCCGCGAAACGAGCACACGAGCGTACAGCAAAGTCCTGTGTGAAGCGTGGGTATCTTTGCTAGTATAACAAACACTTGCGCAATGATTTTGTTTTTAAGTCAATTGAAAGTATGGAATTTCACACTGGTTTCACCGTATAAAATAACCGAATTGGTGATACAAACTCACATTCATTTCGAATGTATCACTTGATAATTGATGTAAGTATATTTGTTAAAAAAATGTATATTGAATAAGCGCACTATGAATAAACACAAATAACGGTAAATAATATAGTAATACATCTAAAAGAAAAGAAAAAAGCGTTCCAGATTCAAAGTAGTCTTTCGTTGTTTTTTTTTTTGTTTGTTTTGTTTTTTGGAGGGGGGTGTCTCTAATTTTGATAAATGTAGGTAAATTCTGTACAAACTGTTCGCATGCTTTTTTTTTCAAAATTATTTTCCAGGCGGATTAATATCTTTAGTACGCCTGCGCAGAATCAAAACGAAAAGGTTTCTACTGCACATGCGCAGTACTTGCAATAATGTATCTATATCATGAGACGAAGGATAAACTCGATTATCTAGATATGCATAAATATCGTTCAAAAAACATCATATAAATACCATGACATTAACTCTTTTTTTTCTTCATATTTCGTTTGGATTTTTAAAACGAATTACGACAAAATGTAGATTTTCCAACGAAATTAAAACTATCGAGTTTTAAGCAAACTTTGGAATTGTTTCACTAGTACAATCTCTTTCTTATATATATTTCTTTTTCTAGTATTCTATAAAAGGGGGCGTTGTACAGGATGAATCATGAGAAACGGACGTTTTTATAACGTGTTTAAAACGTTTGGAGAACGCAAGAAGCATTCTAAAAAACATCCGTTTTCCATGACTCGCCCAGTATGAGTTCGTTTCCTACGGACTCTTAAACTGTTGGCCTTATATTTTGGAAATTTCACACGAACGTACTTTATGTACATGGAAGTGTTCTGTAATAGGTTTTCTATCGGAATGTCTTCGATAAAATTCGATGATCTAAAACAAATTCGTCGAAAGAAGGAACAGGCGATTTTGACTGAAGTTAACGCCTTATACAGCATCGTGCATCATAAATCCTTATACAGCATTGTAAATTAACAGCACAAGTTCCTGGCATATAAGATCAACGATAAGATCTTTGATATGACAGGGGCACATTCGAAATTAATGTTTCTGTTTATAGCACAACTCAAGCATGCCACTTGACTTTTGTATTTAAAACTTAAATTCAAGCCATTATATAAAAATGATCTTAGGTTCTCTACAGTGCAATGTATACTAAAAATGTACTGTGAACTGTCACAGTGGGGAGACATATACATATTCTCTCCGGTGCACCAATATGGGTCCTCTACTAGAGCAGCTAATTAATCGATTTGATTGAAAAATGGGCGATTTCACTGATTTCGACGGCAATATAGGGGGAGTGGGAGATTTACTGATCCTCATAAAATCCTGGGCAAAGTCTGGATCCCTGTTATATATATCCCGTTGTTTCATTTCACTTGACGTTCTGAGAGATGAAAGGACCTCTTTTTGGGGCTAAAACAATCTTTATATGAGATACATAGATATTCGAATATTCCATTAAAATACTCCATTTTGTCTAGAGGCGTGTGCAGCTTCTTGCTTTTATTTGAGGTAAAATCACTTGCGGCATTCCTTACAAAAACATTAGTATGAGTTATCTACACCGAGGAACTCTTATTTAGGTTGTGATTACTATGAGGGTTTGAATATTTAGTCAGGGTTTACTTGTAAAAAAAGGTATCATAATATTAGGTTTCTCTTTAAAAACACCTGTATTAAAAGGCCTTAGATATACAATGATAGTGTTTAGTTGTCATTCGTTCACTCTGATAGGCATTCAATAACTAACTGTAAATGTAGCTCCATAATCACTTTTGGTACGAGTACTGTAAGATGATTTTTAAGTGAAAATGGAACCAAATCATTAGAAAAACGAGATCTTTTGATAATCACCGATGAAATGCAATTCTAAAATGAAGTTGTAGCAATTTTTTTTTTTTTACTTTTGTTTCAAATCGAATTATCTTGATTATTATCATTTTAGTGTGCAATTAATACTCATATAATCTTTATAATTTAAAATAAATACATTAATTAAACAAGTCGTTTCAATTATTAAGAAAATAGGAACTTTCTTGAACGAAATGTTCATATGTGTTTTTCAAGCTCTACCCTAAGCCTTCGTAACTTTAAGTGACTTCTATGTAAAACTACGTCAGACTCTAAAGGTCAACCTATTTCAACTTAGTGTTTGTCTTCTAACATTCCTTTCTATTAAAATATTTTAGCAAAATTAATATTTACAAGGGAAATTAGTATAATCATCATTATTTATATGACTATTAGTGTAATCATCATTATATGACTATTAGTGTAATCATCATTATATGACTATTAGTGTAATCAATATTATTTTATGACTATTAGTATAATCAATATTATTTTTATGACTATTAGTGTAATCGATATTATTTATATGACTATTAGTGTAATCAGCATTATTTATGACTATTAGTGTAATCAATATTATTTTTTATGACTATTAATGTAATCAGCATTATTTATTACTATTAGTGTAATCAGCATTATTTATGACTATTAGTGTAATCAATATTATTTTTATGACTATTAGTGTAATCAGCATTATTTATATGACTATTAGTGTAATCAGCATTATTTATATGACTATTAGTGTAATCAGCATTATTTATATGATTATTAGTGCAATCAGCATTACTTTTATGACTATTAGTGTAATCAATATTATTTTTATGACTATTAGTATAATCAATATTATTTTTATGACTATTAGTGCAATCAACATTATTTTATGACTATTAGTGCAATCAGCATTATTTTTATGACTATTAGTGTAATCATCATTATTTATATGACTATTAGTGTAATCATCATTATTTATATGACTATTAGTGTAATCATCATTATTTATATGACTATTAGTGTAATCATCATTATTTATATGACTTAGTGTAATCATCATTATTTATATGACTTAGTGTAATCATCATTATTTATATGACTATTAGTGTAATCATTATTTATATGACTATTAGTGTAATCATTATTTATATGACTATTAGTGTAATCATTATTTATATGACTATTAGTGTAATCAGCATTATTTATATGACTATTAGTGTAATCATCATTATTTATATGACTACTATTTAGCAACCACGAGAAAAAATACGTATATTCTCTGTGTACTCTTATGTGCGCGCGCCTGTTGATATTCTTGACAATCACTGTACAATCACTTAACAAAGTGTACAATTTCAGACTCCTGTGTGTCTACTCTGACTTTGCAATGTCTAGGTTTACACTTCGTCTAATGTTTGATGATGCGTGCCAAAGGTTATTTGACGAGAAATCACGAAGTCTAAACTGAAACGAATCTCAAATTTTATTCAATTCGATCTACATTCACCAACAATTTACACCGTGCGACGATACTCCGTAATTTAAGCGAGAGACCAGTGCCAACGGCCCACTCCTTACCCTGCACTCCCAACTCCCGGACGGCGCCAAGTTAAAAGGATGGATATCGTTTGAACTGCGGCTAATGTGGAACATCACAACTTATCGATGATAGAATGTAATTCGACGAATATTTGAAGGTGTGAGTCGAATACTAGATAGTGGTCCGGCATATAGTCATATATATATATATATATATATATATATATATATATATATATATATATATATATAATGTGTGTGTGTATACATACATATATATATATGCATGTACATATGTGTATATATATGTATATATATATATATATAAAGCTGAATGTATGTGTGTCTTGTCACGAATAGGCTCCTACATGGTTCACTATTTAAAAAGAAATGATTACATAGAATGATAGATGTATCGAGACACAGGAATGGGTATGTTTGATCTGGCAGAACGGTGGTTCATTAAAATTGTGGGGGCTCCGTTCGCGCCTGGTTCACAAAGTATGGAAATAATAAATTTAAAAATTAAAAAAAAACATTCAGAAGTGTTTTTGATATAGATGTACATAATACTTTGATAAGTATGTTTTAACTTAAATAGGGATGGTATAATAAAATTGTGGGGTCTGCGTTCGCGCCTGGCCTCTATAGAATGGAAATAGGCAAAAACTTTAATAAAGACTTTTCATATCTATCTGCGAAGTGTACTTTGATAATTATGTTTCAGTTTGAAGAAATATGGTATAATGAAATTATGGCGTGTTCGTTCGCACCTGACCTTCATAGAATGGCAATGTGTCACAAAGCATAACAAGGTTTTTTTAATATAGATCCACAGAATATTGTGATAAGTGTTTCAGTGTGAAAAGGTATGGTATAATAAATTATGGGGTTTATCTATTTCATTTTTACTTTCATCATATTTTACTTTGGTTTTGATACCTCAACTTTCTCTTTACAACCTTTCCTTTTCATAACCTATCGTGCTTTCATAAATCAGAGTCCATTTTCTGTAGGCTGTTTTTGAACACAGTCAACGGCGAGTACTTTTGCTAGTATATATATATATATATATATATATATATATATATGTACTCTTTATTTGTTTTTCCATGAGCAGTAATATGTTACTACAAAGTCATGAGCATGTTTCGATTAGCTAGGTATCAGTAACTAAGGATCTCATCAGGTGATATAGTTTATACGAACGTAAAGTTTGCAATGAAAATATCAGGTATTTCTCGTCACAGGGAGTTAATATCAGGAAGTTCCGTCAAATGTTATACAAAAAAAAAGATTTAAGCGTATATCAATAAGACCCAATAGGGGTGCAAATTTAAGTCTATTACAATACAGAAATTAATGTGAAAGGAAAGGGGTTAACAATCGAGATATAGGTAATGGAAGACTAGAAATAATAGTATTCGTATGCGTGTGTCATAGCCAACCAAAATCTTAAACATACTAGTGTATATAGGTTCAATCAGTAGGGGAATGGGAATATGACATATCTAACCATATAGAGGTTTCAGATTTAATCAGGGTTATTCATTTATAAAATGCTTTAAAATTGACTTGGATTTTTATGGGGTCAGAAAATCTACGATTTAAGCTGCCCTCTTATATATCGTCGCCCCACCACCATACATACATTAGTGAAAATGTTAAGAGATAAGAAGAACAAGAAAAAAGACGCAAGTGAGAAAAAGAAGAAAAAAGGACAGAGGAAGAATGAAAAGGGCATACCATATACATTTTATTATGGCGATTCCAAGGCGTGTCTTTCTCATTTCACTCCTCCACCCATCTTTCATCATAGCTTTTTTACTTACTATCAGTTCAGCCCAACTTTGCTTGGGCCCTATGTACTGTTCATAGTTCATCCTTTCTGTGACTACCCTTTATGTAAAATTTCACTTATTTAACCCAGAAATTATCTAATTTGGTAGAGACCGCACAGGTAATATTTTTTTTAACTTTGACCCCATTTCGACTCCTTATCTTTATTGCTTTAGTCTAAAATCACAATAAAAAGTTTGACCCATGTAAGAGACAATGTTCTATTGACTTCAGTCCAGCATCTTTTTACAGACAATGTCCTATTTTTGCCCTGTTCCTTTCGAATTTTCACTCATTTTAAATTAAAAAAATACTACGAGTTCCTTTCTCGCACTATTTCAACAACGATCATATATTATTATTATTATTATTATTATTATTATTATTATTATTATTATTATTCAAACGACCCTTCATCAAAGGAGGTCACTCTAATATTCTTGACAATGGTAGGCAAATTGGCATTTTTAAAGCACATTTTTGCGATTTTTACACTTGTAAGGGTTTTGATATTCAATGATTGTATTTGTTATTTTTTTAAGAGTAACGTACGAATGAACTCAGAAAGTACCACGCAGATTATAGATATTTTTACAGTTGTTTCAAGACACGAAGTATCTATTAGCTGAGATATTGAAGAAGTCTGAGTATGCACCTACCTGAATTAGTAAAAACGAATGTTTTGGATAGCGAAAACTAAACTTACAACTGAATTACACTCTTCTGGTAGTGGAAGGTATAATATAGTTGGATCGTACGTGTGCTTATACACGTTTGTGTTTGTGACGTATTTGTGTCGTGGAGGGGGTCTATATATGTGTATGCTGTTTGCATCGTGATGTGTTTAATGTGTACGTGGCATTAATTAATGTCTGTGTTCTTATCCTGAACGGACCGTATGTATGTATGTATGTATGTATGTATGTATTTTACGACCCGTGATTCGTCTCATCTGGTGGTGTTGGTACCTACGTGTCAGAACATAATACACGTTACATGCACATGATATAACCTGTTTCTGCTGTTGTTTCTTCTGGGAGATTCATCAATCGCGATTGGAGGGGAGTGAAATCAGTTTAAAAGAATACTCAAGACAGACGGGACCCAAGAAGATTCGAGATTTTATGTATTTTTATTCACTTCCAGGTATTCGTCATAGTAGAGGAGAATGATCAACGATATTTGTTTGGATAGATTCTTCTATGCTTCCATTTTGAAACTTCCCATGGGGAGATACATTTTTAGCCCATGTGTTTCTCTTGGTGTCTCCAATCCAACTGCTAACTATGCTTATGCAAACCGGAACGTGTGACATGTGACACGGCACTTCCAGTCTCTGTTCGTATCTTCCGGTGCAACTGACCAGGTCGCAGAGTTTGATACGTTGTCAAAACATGACTTCAACTCTGTAGTCAACTCATCACTAGATAGATAGATAATTATATGGATAAATAGATAATTATATGGATATCTAGATAAATAGACAAACAGATAAATAGATACCCAGATAATTAGATAAACGGGTAGATACACAGACAACAGATAATTACTGCTTCTGCCCGGCCACTCTCTCACAGTAGGTTACATCGACCGTTGTAAAAACAATAGTAGTTAGATTAATCGAAATACTGCGAATAATGAATCCTCATTTTAAAACTTCAGAAAAACAACGCACGAAAATAAATCCCTTTTAAATAACAATAAATCCTGGGTATTTTTATTCATGACAACTATTGAAGTGAAATAATCCACCTCTTCTTTCCTCCGACATTTTTGTGCGTCCATTATTTCTTCTGGGATACATACGACAATTCCAGTCGTGATCGCTGTCGTCTTCGAACCAAGGAATGTTTTTAATCAAACTTCATCATTGATCTATATCGAACTGAACTTGTGAACGCCAAACTGATTGCAATTGATTTTGTCTCGAATTTTTCGGCCTTCATCAAACCGTTTGTATATAAGTTCACGCGCACTTTAACGAGAGATCTTTCGCACCAACTTTCTTTTCACTCAGATATCTATGTCTATCTATGTATTTGGAAGTAAATCTGTCGGCCTGTAAATCTATCCAATAATAATCTCTGTTCATTTGTTATTCCATTTTGGATTGAAAGACTGGAGTGTATAAAGTCTTTGTACATGGGTTTGACAGGACAACATGGAATGAGGATACTTTTCCCTAGAAGTAAATCCTCTTTAAATATTGAAACGCAGATTGTATTCGCAGCCCAAATTAAATCTCCTCGGTATTGTTAACCTACACTTGCTTTTACAAAAAATAACGCACCTTCTCTGTGGGGTATATGTGAAAGGGGGTACCGTTTAACGCTAGGCTATGGTTAGAAACAAAACAAAAAAAAATAAGTAATATACGACGTACCGCATCTCTCTTTAGGAAAGAAGAAGGAAAGCATGGCTAGCTCATTTATATACCCGAAGGGCATCGTGGGAAGGCAGGGTATGATGGGAGAAGCTATTTTTTCTTGTCTATTCCTTTTTTTTATAGGAGGATATAAAAGCTGGGAAAAATTCCCTGGAAGTCAGAAAAAGAAAAGAGTCGTGAACATCTTCTCTTGAAAAGTATTTCGTGTTGCTGACGTTCAGATTGTGCGGTGTGACATTGGTGGCGAGAGGCCAGGTGTGGTCGACTGGAAAAGAGGGCAGAAACATTATGTTGTCGAGCGAGTGACTCATTCCTTCCCGAACCCCAGAACCGAATCCTGATTGTACCTATTTACTATGCCTCCCCACGAGACAGAGTTAGACACCAGGGTCGTTTTTTAACGTGGAGAAAAGGTACAAAAATAAAAATTTTCTCAGTCGTGAAGGATTTCTCCTCCACCGAAAGAGAACAAGAAATAGAAGTGCAGCATCTGAAGAACAGATGGTATTTATTTGCTCCCCCACCGAGCAAATTAGGCACAAGGCCGATTTTTAATGTGAGGAGTGAAGGGAGGGGGAAGGGAAAAAGGGGAACAGCTCCCGAGAGGTGGGAAATGGGAGCTGGTTAAAGGTCAGGCATGTGGGGTTGCCCCCACATCTGGTCTTTGCTAGTCATAGCTAGTCCTAGCTAGTCATAGCTTGCAGTATCTGTCGGAACAGATGGTATTTATTTGCTCCCCCACCGAGCAAATTAGGCACAAGGCCGATTTTTAATGTGAGGAGTGAAGGGGAAATGGGGACCAACTCCCCGGGGAGTTGGATAGTGACAATTGGTATGAAGGGTTGCCCCTACATTGACCAAGGTCTTATATGTGAGGTTGCCCACACATATGGTCTTTGCTTGCAGTATCTGCCGGAACAGATGGTATTTATTTGCTCCCCCACCGAGCAAATTAGGCACAAGGCCAATTTTTAATGTGAGGAGTGAAGGGAGGGGGAAGGGAAAAGGGGACCAGCTCCCGAGAGGTGGGAAATGGGAGCTGGTTAATGGTCAAGTGCTAGTCCTGAGTAGAGAGAGCCTTGGTTTCTGATAACCTCTACTGAAATTAAATAAAATGTGAAAATATCCATTTCTTCTGACGTGTGCATAGTTAGTGTATGCGGAAATATGATGAGGTGCCTTAAAAGTAAGGTGGAAAAGAAAGTAGGGATATAGTAGTACATCGAAGGGGGAATTATGGAAAATATTTTCGATATAAAAATACTTTCTAATTATTATATACTAGCACTACTCCTCAGTAAATCTACGGATTGATACATATAGTCAGCAGATATGTTTCGATAAATTTTATATATTTCTTGATAGTAAAAAAATAGATTTGTGGACAGACAAATGAATATGACTTTATTAACATATCTATATATAGTATCCATTTTATTTTTAATATAGAATTGATCCAAATGAGATAAATTAGTAATTATTGAGAAATACTCAGAAAGTAATATTATGTTACATAGTTCAATACAAATGAGATCACATTGTAAGAAACAGTATTTAATGTATTTCATCAGTCCGGCATCCTATGAAAAACAATGCTCTTCTTTGTTTGATCCTATTCTTTTCAAATGTTCGCTTTTCAGACGTAACGTTTAGCTGACTCCTTTCGTCGGTAAAGGGCCGTTACTTGTCAAAATTACTACGGGTTTCTTTTCTCACACTATTACAAAAACTTACCTTATATCATCATAATTATATTCCATAATGAAACTACATCTAATTGAGCCTACTGTAATATTCTTGCCAAGAGTTGCCAGATCAGCATTTTTAAAGCTAAATTAAACAGACTTTGACTTTCTTTCTTAAGGCAACTTAAACTTCAAATATTATTGTATTTGGATTTTCTTTTTACATATACTGTAAGGTTTTGAAGGGTTTAGTATAAGAATAGAACAAAAATAGAAATATAAAATACGACAGGATTTATTGACTCACTCTTACAGCCTGCGTGGGGCTCGATTACATTACATTTTTTTGTGTCTCGTTCCAAAAGAGTTCAATAAGAGGAAAGAGGGTTAAAAGTCCAAGGGAGGTAATTTCGATTATTCTACATCCCTCTTTCAAGTCCCAAATTATTACTGAAAGTTTCTCTGGTGGTTTAACTTTTCTACCACTCTTTGTATATTTTACTTTGGGACTTTCCGAGTTAAAGGATTGGATATCCTCGTGTACAGTTGACTGCACATCTGTTTGGTTAGTTTGTCCCATTAAATTATTATAGCTGCACCCAGGAATGTCTCTGGATGCATTTGGTAAGGCAGACAATTCTGTCGGTGCAGCTATTTGAGGAAAATCGGTGTACTCATTTCTTTTTCGAAGGTTTCTATGAAACAATCCTGAGTCCGTTTCAACCAGGATTGATCTTGGAGTAACAGTATCTATCACTTTGGCTGGGCTCGTTTTGGGTGTTTTCACCCAAACTGCCTGTCCTTGGGTAACAGGGGTTTGTTCTCTAGTTCTATGATGTTTATCAAAATACAACTTTTGTTTCATTTTGACCCGAGCGTCTGCTTCTTTGAAGTTTTCGACACTTTGCTGATAATTTTCATTTTGGTGAGGAAGTGCTGGAATGCGAGTCCTGAGTTTCCTATTCATCAACAATTCTGCAGGGATTTGGCCATGCTGTAGTGGAGTAGTATGGTAATTAAGTAAAGCAATGTAAGGGTCCTTTGACGTTTTAAAAAGATTTTTGACTGTCTGAACAGGACGTTCTGCTTCGTCATTGCCTTGAGGATGGTGTGGGCTGCTGGTAAGGTGAATAAAACCATAGATTTTTGCAAACTCCAGGAAATCTTTAGATATAAATTGGGGGCCATTATCACTTATTTCAGGTATACCGTACTTAGCAAATATTGATTTGTAGTGGTTCACAATACAACTTGCATTGGTATTTTCAAGATGTGATATTTCTATCCATCTTGAATAATAGTCTATAACTATGAGGTATTTGTGGCCATTCAATTCAAATAAATCCATCGCAACTTTTTGCCAAGGGTAGTCTGGCAACTTGGTTGGTTATAGGGGTTCTGGCGGATATCTTTCTCTTTCACAAATACTACATTTTTCTATTTTCTCCCTATTTGCTTTGAAAGTCCTGGGCACCAAACATTACTCCGTGCCAATGTTCTACATTTCACTATACCTTGGTGTCCCTCATGAAGACGATCCAAGATGTCTTTTTGAAGATCCGCAGGGATGATTAGTCGGTTCTGATACAGTAAAAGTCCTTGGCTGACTGTAAGGTCCTGCCTTATAAACCAGTAGGGTCTTAGCTGAGGGTCTTGTGTAGCGGTTTCAGGCCAATGGTCCATTTTATAATAGTTCATGACTTGATTGCAGATTTTGTCAGAGAGTTGTTTCACCCTTATTTCTTCCAATCTCCTGTCGGTAACAGAGATGTTTTGTATAATTGAACGGATGAACATGTCTGTCTCTGTCTCCTGCTCAAATTCATGTTTGGTTGGTAGGCTGTTTGGAGCTCTAGATAGTGTCTGCTGTAATGAGATTTTTCCCAGCGGTATGCATGATTTCATAGGTGAATCTCACTCAGCGCATACGGAAACGCTGTATTCTTGGGGTTAGTTCATCAAGCCGGTTTGTTTTTAATAATGCCAATAATGGCTTGTGATCCGTTTCAATTATGAACTTATGCAGCCCAATCAAAAAGTCGGCAAATTTTTCGCAACAACAAGTGACTGCAAGGGCTTCTTTCTCAACCTGAGCATATCTCTGTTCCGTTTCAGTAAGTGCTCTCGATGCATAAAATACAGGTCTCCAGTCATTCCCTTGTTTCTGGAGCAGTACTCCTCCCAAGCCATAGGAAGATGCATCAGCCGAAATTTTTGTTGGCTTATCAGCACTATAATGGAGTAGTACCGGTGCAGAACTCAGATTTTTCCTTAGTGTTTTAAATGCAGTTTCCTGAGGCTCATCCCAAATCCATGCAGTGCCTTTCCTCGGGAGATCTCTGAGTGGTTTTGTGGTCTCTGATAAATTTTCAGCAAATTTACCAACATGATTTGCCATCCCTAGCAGTCGTCGCAGTTCAGACACGTTTTGTGGTCTGGTCATGTTCATGATTGTGTTAATCTTCTCTGGGTCTATTTGGATACCTTCTTCTGAAATGAGTTGCCCAATAAATTTAATTTTTCTAACACAGAATACACATTCATCATTTAATGTTATTCCTGCTGCCTCCATTCTCTCTAGCACTATTTTTAAACGCTGGTCATGTCCCTGTTGGCTTCTCCCACTGACAAGAACATCATCTATGTCACAGATGACTCCTGGTCTTCCTGACAAAATGTGTGTCATTTCGCGGTGAAAATTTTCAGGGCCTGAACCCCAACAATGGTTCCATCAAGTCCTTAACGATGTACAACTCTTGCAGCGAATTTTTTTCTCTATAACAAAGTGTAGCATCTACTTTTTCAATCACCTTTATCTTGTTCTGACCTGGTCCATATAGTCTTTTATCCGTCTGCTTTATTATAGGAGAATTTTTCCTAAAGAACCGGTCCGCCACTACAGTAACATCAGCGCCTATGTCCAACCTGAAATTGACTATTCTGCTGCTGTTCTTCGCGGTGGTGACCTTTATATTGGCTTGCCAGTCAATTTTTCCTTCCTCTTCACCGTTTTTAATGTTTCCCAATGAAATCGACCCTAGGAAGTCATTTTCTTCTTTTGCAACTCCCCTTACCGATTTTGTTCTACATTCCGATGCATAATATCCTAGTTTTTTACATTTGTTGCATGTTACATGCATCGCTGGGCAGTCATCTCTGCCGTGTGAGGTAAATTATCCACATCGTATGCACTTTCTTTTAGTCATTTTATTATTGTACTGAAAGTTATTTTTTCGAAATACACGGTTTATTTGTGTATCTGGTTCTGCTGAGGATATAGCGTGTGACTGTTGCTTTGAGGTTTCATGTGCTCTACCCATTTGCAGGCATTTATTTAAAGTTAAGGTTTTATCGGCTAAAAATGTTTCCCTTAAAATATCATCCTTCACCCCAACAACAACTTGATCCCTAATTAATCTGTTCGTTAATTGTCGAAAATTGCAACTTTTTGCAAGCTGGCGTAGAACCGCTATATAGTTTTCTATATTTTCTTCCGGTTCCTGCTTTCGAAGGTGAAATTTGTATGACTCGTACGCTTCATGCGTTTCTCCAACAAAGAAGTCCTCAAATTTTTGCAAGACTTTTTGAAGATTATTTCGATTCTCCTCTGAATTAAAATGTAACCCTTCAAAAATATCGAAACATTCCTCACCGATTATAGAAAGGAAAACAGAAGTCTGATATACTGAATCAACCTCGTTTGACAATCGACTGGCCACAGAATAATTCAAAAAATTTCGTTTAAATTTCCTCCAATTGTTCGCAACATTTCCTGACAGAGACATTTTTGCCGGGGGCGGTATATTGGCATTGAAATTTCTTTAAGCCATAATTTTATTTTATTTTATTTTTTATTTTTTTGTAAAAATAAAACGAACTTACTATTTTTCTGACGAAACTCTTCTTTTTTTTTTTTTTTTTTTTTTTTTTGTTAACTTACTTCGGTTGTCCGGGTTTGTTTGCTGTTTTGATGTCTTTCTTTTTTTCTTTTATATATAAAATTCTTTCTTTTTTTTCTTGTCTCACTTCTGACGCCATGTAAGGTTTTGAAGGGTTTAGTATAAGAACAGAACAAAACGAGAAATATGAAATACGACAGGATTTGTTGACTAACTCTTACAGCCCGCGTGGGGCTCGATTACATTAAAATTTTTGTTTCTCGTTCCAAAAGAGTTCAATAAGAGGACAGAGGGTTAACAGTCCAAGGGAGGTGATTCCGATTATTCTACATATACAGTATAGAATTAGATATTTATCATTTAAAAATCGAATTGGAAGTTAAATTAAAAACAGCTTTTTATTTGACATTGCATAACCGATATGTAAACTAAGGTATTGACACATTTTCTTGTTCTCTGATGAATAGAGACGTACAAACTACATTAGTATTGTTGAATGCGATCTGTACTTGCTTATTGCAACTATGTAAATCAAGAGAAGAGTAATAGATATAATAGTTGTTCTGTTTTTAAATCTCCGAAACAACTACTATTTCTAATTTAACAATTTAAGTTAAAGTATCTTGTTTATTTCTGTCATGCAGTTTAATCACCTTTTGTAATTGTAAATTTTCACGTGTTACTCTGGCTTAAGCAAGTTTTATTTTATTGTTTTACAAGGAAGTAAACACTTATCAAGGCCTGGAAGCCACTCAGGGATAAGGGTTATTTCGTGTACAGTAATCAATGGGATAATATCGTAGTACTCGCTAGTAATGGAGATCTGATAAAGTGTCGTAATTAAGGGAGCGATTCATCAGGAACTTGTTTATGTTGGACTTGAAGACATCCAAGTTGTAGTCAGGTGGGAAACAGGCAAACGGAAGAGAGTTCCACAGGCGTGCACTTCTAAGGAAGAAGCTTTGTTCATGGAATCTACGTTTTGATTTAGGCACAGATAAAGGGTGGGGAAAATTACTGACAGTAGTTTCAGCTAGAAGGGTGTTTTTCGTGAAAGATATCTGCGATATGTTTGGTTGTGTCCCCAAGAATTTAAAATCTTTTTTTAATCATTATGAAATGCTCAAAGCTTCTATACACACGTGTGTGTGTTAAAAAGATAAGGAATAAAAGTTGCATGTAACTTTGTTATATCATCAGATCAATAAGGAAAGTATAAGAGAAAAAAACCGCTTTAGACTACGGCATTTCGAAGCTAAATGCTGCTCATCAGAAGAGAAGAGTCAGAATTATGCAGGGTATAAAATATAGATAAAATCTAGCTGAAGTATATTAGATTAGAAATGAAATATATCGAAGTTACAATAATAAAATAATAAAATATAATGAGGACATAGTTAAGCATACGTGAATAGGAAGGAGCTTTCTCTATCTTTATAAGATAAACTCACACACTCACACACACACACACACACATATATATATATATATATATATATATATATATATATATATATATATATATATGAGAAAGTATATATATGTGTTACTCCAAAAAGAAGTTCTTGTAGCTAATATACAGTTTGATAGTTCAGTGCTGAATAGAGAATACATAATTAGAAAATTTAAAAAAAAAAAAAATCATCCCCATAACACTACTTAGTTACTAGCTAATTTTTTATTTTGACAGAAACTTTGAAGAGAAGAATGATTACATTTTAGGTTTAACAAGAAACGAAGTTCAAGCTAGTTCAAGCAGCTAGTCTCATCATGGGAGCAAAATGGGGAGGTAATTGAGTAGTTCTCGAGCTAGACCGAATAAGTGTGTGACTCGTATTTTTATATTTGGATTGTGAATATAGATGATTGTACGGAAAACTGGAAAAAATTGTATATAAGATTGTCTTAAGAGATGAACAAGGACGAACTAAAAGGAAATAAAACGATAAGTGTATGGAAAGTAATAATTAATCTATTTTATGCCCACACGAAATATTACTTTTTACTATGGTAATAGTTATAAATATTTTGGAATATAAAGTGGTTGAAATCCCGACGATATGGTTAAAAATCGGCAAAAGAAGTCCTAAAACGAAGCGTCGAGCATTTAGGTCTTTCGTTTTCATTTTTAATCATAAATAATTTGTAAATTTTACAGCGGAGCCATAGATGGCACGTATTATTCGTCTAGGCCATGAATGTTAGGATTTAGTTTAGGTGTTGTATTTCTGGTGTTACCAGATCATCCCGCCTGAATATATTGGCTTCCTGAGACGAAATACACCTAACATTGATGCTTTTTGTTTTTCTACTTTCTTTTTGCAAAACGGAATAAAAACGCATCTTTTCCCCCTTTTTTCTTCCCATTTCCGCTTTCTATTTCTATATCCCCCATTTCCTGATTGGTTTCCTAACTTAAAATGTACCAAACATTAATACTGTAACCCTTTTTCCTCTTCCTTTGCAAAACTCATGTTCTGCAGGGCAGGAAACAAAAATGATAAAATCCACTATAAAATAACAAAAATACAAACACTACAAACTAGAGATTGAAGAGCCTGAAGGATAAAAACCTTCTACAAAATAACTGAATGCAACATGAATACTATTTCCAAAATAACTGGATTCGGTATTCAATAATCTGAAAAGGATTGATATGCCATAAAAACAAAACAACCAAACAACAGAAATTTTGCGTTTTACGTCATAATTTAATTATGGATTCAGTTAAATAATGGGAAACAAAGTGATCTTACACTATCCAAATTCAAATTTATGAACATTACTTTAAAGTGTATATATATATATATATATATATATATATATATATATATATATATATATATATATAGGGTTGGCCATTCGTCTACGGAACCTATAATGCTGTTTGATTTTAAAACCGTTAGAATCCTGATTAAGACAACAAATATAAACTGTATTCAGCCAATACTCTACCACCAATAGCAATAGCCAAAGACTCTTTATCTGAAAGCACATCTTTTAAACTCCTCGGCCCAACGTTCGCAAGAAACATGAGTTGGAACAATTACATTGAGAGCATTGCCAGGAACGCTGCGAAAAAGGTAGGTTCTCTCTACCGTGCTAGAAAGCTACTGACCCCTGAAAAGTATCCTGTACCTCTATAAGGCCACCATTCGCCCATGTATGCAGTATTGTTGTCATATTTGGGCCGGTGTATCTGCTACTAGTCTCTCACTCCTAGACAAGGTTCAAAAGAGAGTCGCCAACCTAATAGGTCCTGAACTATCATCCAAGCTTCAGCCTCTGTCCCACCGACGTAATGTAGCATCCCTCTGCCTGTTCTACAAGTACTTTAACGGTGTATGTTCTGACGAGCTGCAAGCATTTTTACCCCCTCTACGTAAATACACCCGACAAACCCGACAAGCAGCAAAATCCCACCCCTTCACAGTTGAGATCCCTAGATGTAAGAGAGCCTTCTACTCCAGTAGTTTCTTCCCCAGAACCGCTAGACTTTGGAACTCCCTGACAGGTTCCTGCTTCCCCAACTGTACTGACATGCAGAAGTGTAAGTGTAACGTGAACCGATATCTTGCTGCCCAACTCCCCACCTAGTGCCCCTGTAGCCTGTGTCCCTAATAGTAGGCCCCTACATCAAAGTGGCAATGTGCCTTGTTTGGGGTGAAAATGTAAAAAAAAAAAAGATACTTTCATGTATCAGCAGTCTTTTTGCAGTTGAATGTTTTGTTGTTTATTTAAATGTCTTTGTTTTTCTTTTTTGTTTGTTCATTTTCCCGTCATTTGCCCATCGGTTTATTGCATTTATAGAATTATTCTCGCTCGCATTTCAATTGCTATTTTTTCCCCTTTTATATTTTATTATTGTTGTTTGTTATTATTTATTAAATTTTCTTCGTTTACCTTTCGTGTCCATTTCATTCGTTCTTATTTTGTTTTCATTCTTTCTCTCATTCTTTATAAATTCTCTTTATTTTTTTCTTTATATTCTTTTTATTTTCTATGTTCATTACATTCTCTTTCACATCTTTTAAGTGTTAGTTTTGGTTTTCTACTTTGAGGTTTTTTTTCTCGCTAGCCGCCATTTTTAAAAAAAAATTTTTGTTTATTCTTTGTTCCTTAATTCTTTGTTCGTTCCACCTGAACTTAGGGGAGGTGAGGGTAGTTTAGTGGTTAACAACATGGACTAATTATCTGGGTGTATCAGGCGTGAATCCAGTGCGTTCCACGGAAGTTAGTTAAAAATCACAAAATAAGTATTTGGGTTTTACATTAACGTGTAAAATAAGGTACACTTGACACAAAACAGAAAAGAACTCTTCAAATTCTATCTGTTTAGTTTTTATCCTCATATTTTTGTATTTCTCTGATTTTTCTATCTACGATTTTATGTTTATGCCTATTCTTCACTAGTTTATGCATTCATTTTACAACATTGTGTTGTTGTTTTTTTCTCTCGTATTTTGAAAACGCCGACGCTTGAATTATAATCTCGTCACAACATCACAAGTCCAATCAAAATTTTTCTTAATTTCAAAAAAAAAAAAGAAAAGGTTCAATTCTTCTATCTGACAAGGTATAGTAGATGCTACACAAAGTCGGCCTTAATGTGACTGTTATCGTGCGCCACACAATCACTAATAATCTTGCAGCATTCAACAATTATCACACAGGCATTGCAGTGTTTAGCAATCGCGAATGAGTGAATAGCTTTTATACCAATAAACGTAATCACTTCATACATAGGTGGTGCCTTCAACAGGATTCCAGACCTTTTTCGTATGGGCAATTTTATTGATAGTTCACACATGAAACTATAGTCCCTTTCGAGTAATCTCCTTCGGCTGTAATGCACTTAGTGTACCATTCCAACAACTTTTGGAAGGCCTCGTGGAAGTTCTTTAGCATGAGCGTCTCAATTACTCTCGTCACAGCCTATTACATTCCCTCAATTGTAAGGTTTTCATTTAGGCTTAGAGAATAATCAAAAGTCACAAGGAACAAGATCTAAATTATAGGGAGGGTGAGGAACTGTCTTGATAGCCAATTTGATCAAATACTTTGTGACAAGGATAGTTGTGAAATTTTGCATTGGCCTGGTGGATATGTCACTGACCCGATTTGAAAGGTGCTGGTCTATTCCGATGGAATACTTTCTTGAACTCCCTTAAAATTTCAACATAGTATCCCTTGTTGACTGTCTATCCAGTGAGAACCCAGCGCATGTAGATTATGCCAGTGTTGTCAAAAAAGGGGATCATCGTAAGTTTCTGAGTTTATTTGCTCTATTTTGCATTTTTGAGTCTGGGAGAGCCAGCATGCTTCCACTGGGAACTTTGTCTCTTGGTCTCTGGCTCATACCAATAGATTAAGATTTCATTGCAGATCTCCAGAGCATCAAAGATTGCGGGATCTCAATTGATTAACTCGACCATCTCCCTGCTGTCATGATAACGTCTTTCGTTCTGATCTTTTCCGAGTACCCTTGGGACAAATTTTGCGCAAATCATTCATATCCTTAGTACCTGGCAAATAATTGTGTGTACAATTCCCACACTGACATCAAACTATGCTTTAATTTTCTTTATAGATATGCGGCGGTCTTTATCAATGGAATTCTTTATTTGGCGATAATTTCGGTGTTCTGACTTCTTTACTACTACCACACGTTTCCTCATCATTACTTTAATCCCTTATGCCACTCCAAAACTGATGCCCGATTCAGATAATCTGGCCCCAAAGCGGTCTGAAACATTCCATACGTTTGTGGTATTTTTCCAAGTTTAAAACAGAATGTTATTGCATATAGTTCTTCTAATTTTTCTTTACGTCCAGATTTCATTTTTGAAATTCACCGCTGCGACAATTAGGCTTTAGTAGGGCGTATTCCAATTCCTGCTGTAGGTGTTCGCTTGAACCTCAAATCATAAGTATTGGTCTGTCATCTCATAAGATATTTAGCAATAGCATACTGAATTTTCAAGAGTCTACGACAATTTTAAATGCCTGTAAAAAAAAAAGTCTAAGGCACCTCGTATTCATCAAACTATATTGCCTTGAAGAGAACTGCTGGCTTAAATACGCCGACAAAATAACAAAATTTACGCCGACAAATAAAAGAATTTAGTGACGTTACTGCTTTTTTATGATTTAATAGCGTTTACCCTTACTCAGGATTGCTAAAATCTAATGACTAGAAAAATCCAAAATCACTACAAGCAATACCGGAAACTTAAAAAAAAAACGCTGTTATTTGGAGAGTGTTTTTTTTCTAAGCTATGTATGTCGAGTCTGGGAAGTGTAGTCAAACTTACTATTTAACCAATCGTGAACAAATGGGCTATTAAATTTAGTAGGGTGCGTTCAGATATCTTGGAAATTGAGCTAAACAGCTTCACATCAGAAGTTGGTATGTCAACAGGTTTGGACGTTCCATAGTGTATTGGTTATAAGTAGGGCTATAACAACAGCATATTCCTCTCATTATTTTGACTCTCGAGTATATATCTGATACAGTTAGACACAGTTAATCAACCGTGAACCACATTACTCTATATAACAACATATAAAATATCAATGGATACACACGTGAGAGTAAAAACCATGAAAAGAATATGCTGTTGTCATAGCCCTAGTTATACGTAGTTGCTGTTCGATATGTGCACCTTCTTGTGTATAAATGCTGCTTCATCCGATCAATAATTGGAGCCCTTTAGCAGGTGCCATTTTGATGCTACAGGATCATAACTTCCTTGGACATTCGATTATATTGCCTACTATACTGAAACAGAATATCTGGTAAAACTGTCATTACAAATGAAAATCATAATATTACTGAAATAACAAACTACGAAATATTTCACATAAATTACTTTTATCGTGTAGTTCGGTTTCAGATCTCGGAAACTGTCAAAACAAATTTCATTTTCGTGCTGTACGATTGTTGACCTATCATATAAGTCCAAAATAGAAAGAACGATACATTTTTTTGAGAAATTTGATTTCTTTCGCTGTAAAATCACCGTTACTTTGCAGCAAATACCTCATTGTCTATTCATAATATAATCGTATATTGTTGGCATATTAAATATGCAAATCTACAAAAGACAAAAAAATGCGAACTATAATTCTTCATCTTTCTATTCATACTCGGAATAATTCCATCTTTTCTGTGACTCGAATCTCCATTCTACCTACATCTTGTCGCAAATCTATTTATCTCCGCGGTGATTCAGTTTCCCAGAGATAATTCTCAAACTCGCTTAGCCGTTCTCGTTTCTCTATTAGAGGCCTTCGCTCGGAAACTTATTTCTAAGAGAAGCCATATTTCTTTTTTGTTTGAAAATTTTTTTCCCCATATTTATTTTTTGGGTCCATTTGCCGAGATTCGCTCTCCTATAATCTTCTACATGACTGCAAATCGCTTCTCTTAATCTTGATTTATTTCTAAGGTTTTTTTTTATTTTTAAAGAAAAAAAAATAAGTAGGTTTGGGTTTGAATTGCGAAATGAAATCATACTTTCTTGTCGACT
Organism: Euprymna scolopes; assembly: GCF_053919585.1. Lineage (NCBI taxonomy): Eukaryota > Metazoa > Mollusca > Cephalopoda > Sepiida > Sepiolidae > Euprymna > Euprymna scolopes. The sequence continues at coordinate 181,796,562 of NC_136483.1, forward strand.
TCTTTCCTTTCTTTATCCTTTTATTTTTCGTTGATTGCTTCTCTCTTTCTTGAATTTTACTTTGATTTTTATATACTAAACAATGTCATTAAAAAATAGTGTAAATTATGCTTTGCGAGTGTTCGCATTAATATTCATATAAAACGTCTGGATGTTGTTAAATAGGGGGAAAAAGATAAAAAAAATAAAACGACCTTTCACCTTGAAAATTTACAATTAACAAAAAAGTGGAAAAATGTATAAATATGTACAGAAAATGGAAGAAAATCAGAGTAAACGTCTTATTGAATCCAAGGTGTTGATGGGTTATTTGCGTTCTCAGTTCTCTAAAATCATAAAGTAAATTCGGCAAAATTTTATTTGCTAAATTACAGTGACTGGTTTATATATAAGTGAAAATGTATGTGAGGACACTTCTCCACCTATTTTTTATTTACAGACTTGAAATTTGGTTTGAAGGGTACTAAGATATGTGAAAATCATTTTAATCCGTTTTCATACGGTTAAATGCAAGCAAAAAAAAAAAAGTATTCGACGACGCCCTCCCACATATTTATTTTTTAATTTGCTAATATTTTACGAATGCTCATCACCGAATCGTTCACGTGACCGATTACTTATGTTAAGAATAAGTAGGCTTGAAAATATTTTTTTTAATTGGGTCAAACTGGCGTAATGATTATCGTAGTTGACTCACTACCTAGGGGTTTTAGTTTCGATATCAGCTCGAGTATTTTTTTTCTTTTTACAAAAAGTAAAATGTTTAGGAAAAAAAAGTAATACTCGCATGCGCATGGCTTAGTTTCTTTACAATTTTTTTACTTAATTTTTTAAGGAATTTAACGTTACGTTATATACATACGGTAATTTTGTTTATAATAAATAAGAAATATGTATTCATCAAAATATTATATTCATGCCGGGCAACCTGCTAGTGTGTGTATATATATATATATATATATATATATATATATATATATATATATATATATATACTAGCTGATCGTAAAATACGCATAAATATAATATTTTAATGAATGCGGATTTCTTATATATTATCAATAAAATAAGAAAAAACAACAATATAAAATACATACTAATTTATATAGATTTTATTTGTTTATTCTATAAGGATTATACATCAATTAGGTGTAGGCTAAGTAATGTATCTATCGCTAGACGTCCCATCCCTATTATGTTACCTAGTATCTTCTCTCGTTTTCTAATGATAAGCGTTAGGTTTCGAAACACCATGGTATAAAGAGTTTTGTATGTACCCTACATCTTTAATTAATTCAATCATCCTTATTGAATAAACAAATAAATCTATATACATTAGTATATATTTTATTAATACACTATATAAGGAACAATGCAATCTTTTGTGTTTTGTCTTTGCACTATCCCGATAAGTCTCCTCTTAAGGAATCGATCTTATTCCTATTATTTAACCCCCCTATATATATATATATATATATATATATATATATATACTAGCAAAGATACCCATGCTTCGCACGGAGCTTTGTTGCGCACTCGGGTACCAAAATCTGTGGGCACCTTTCCAGTAAGTTGATGTTGTAAGAGCAACGATTGCATAAGGTGATTAACATTTTAACTACCTCTTGTAGTGACTGAAATTCAATCAGGAACTTCACAAAACATTTTCATCAAAAAGGAAGGTTACTTGATGTTACATAGTAAATTTTTCATTGAAGTAATTTTCAACTCTTGCTTAAATTTTATCTTGCACATTCAATACTAAAAACTTACCACAATCAGATCATGTCAGTTTTTCCTCATATCCATTTCTCGAACTTTTCACTGAAGAGCCTCAGGGTAAACTACATTTCTGCTGCTTTGATTTGGAGCCAGAATGTAGAGTTTTTCTGAACTTCCTGTCCGGCTGATGGAGGCGTAGAACATACCGTGACTGAAGCAGTCTGATGTCAAGTCTACGCCAATGGTGTTAAATGTCTGACCTTGACTTTTGTTTATGCTCATTGCAAAACACACCTTCACAGGAAATTGGAGTCTCCGGAATTTAAATGGAAGTTCTGAGTCCGATGGAACTAAGGGGATCCTTGGCAGTAGAACGGTTTCGCCTTTGTAGGGACCACAGGAAATGGTGGCCTCAAGTACATTGGTGTGCAATCTGGTGATAACACATCTGGTTCCGTTTGTTGTTTTTGGCGGTTCCAAGGATCGAAGAATCATGATTGGCGATCCAATTTTGAGATTTAAAATGTGTGGAGGCATTCCAGATATCTCCAAAGAGTTTAAAAGCTCCACAGGGTAGTGAACAGCTTCATATTCATTAGTAGCCGAATCAACTGACTTGTATTGCTTTGTGTCTTCTGGAAATTCATCCATTATTGAATTGTTTAAATGATTCACATTGCTGTTTAATGGCGAAATAATAGCCCTCTCAGCAAGCCAATCCGGTGATTTTCCATTGTTTTGCAGGTCTGGGTACACTTTGTCTTTCAGTTGCTTCTGATTACCGACACATTTACCAAGCGCAGTTGGAATCTTAATTGTGTCAGGTGAAGAAGTGATAGGAAACTGACCATTACCGATTTGGAGAAGCAATTTTGAGAAGTCTGCTGCAGCTGTGTTATCAGAGATATAGGCTCTCATATTAGTAGTCAGTCTCTTCACTATAACGTGCCTCCAGAGATAGGATTGTTTCAAACTTGCATTGACAATGTTAGCCCTTGTGCCATTTTTAACCACTGGGAGGATTTGACGGAAATCACCGCAAAATAAGGTTGGAATGCCACCCATGGGATTCTTGTTTCCTATGATGTCTTGCAGTGTTCGGTCAATTGCTTCATAAGCACTCTTGTGCGTCATTGGGGCTTCGTCTACAATGATTGAAGAGGTGTCTCTAATTACATTTGCCAAGGCTGAGTTACCAGTAATTTTGCAAACTGGCTGATCCATTCGATGAGTATCCAAGAGTACTTTAAAAGTGCTGTGAAGAGTGCGGCCACCTTGTAGTAGAGTAGCAGCAATGCCACTGAATGCTGTTGCAAGCACAATCTTTCTCATGGATCTAATCTTTGCAAGGATCAAATTGATTACAAAAGTCTTGCCCGTACCACCTGGAGCATCAAGAAACATCATGTTTTTGTTCATTTCACCTTGTGCTTCCAACATTGCCATGAATGAATTGTAAACTTCTCTTTGAGAATCGGTCAGTTTTTCTTGCATATTTTCTGCTTGTAGGGAAAGTTCTTCAAGATTATAAGTAACTTCACGTTGGTACTCTCTCGCGAGTCTTTCATCTCTCCCTTGCGTTGGTGCAGGTAATCCATAGCTTGCCAATGGTTGACCGCACATAAGGAGAACTTTTTCTTCAATTAGACAAAGAGTTTTATTGTAGATGTCCTCATTAAAATCTGCTTCTGGATTGTTAACTTCTTGCCTGTATCTGTGAAGAATGTCTTCAGATATTACATCACGAAAAGCCATCCAGATCTCAAGAGGATTTCTTGGCTCACAGGCTGTTAAAATTATCACAAATAGGCTTCGCAAATTTGAAGGTGATTGAGTGGCACTTGCCTCTCCTACTGCTTGATGCAAGTGATGGTCATTTTCTAGAAGGCCTCGAGCAAGGCACGCTGCTCTGTATGTTTCAAACACCTGACCATTGTATGCTCGCAAATTTTGAAATGAAGTTGGACCAGCAACCTCATTGAGCAACAGGCGTAAGAAATAACACTCCCCTGCTTTTGGACTAATCGTGTAGATTCTCCCAATGCATGGTGCCTTCCATACATCATCATTTTCAGTACCTTCAACTTGTACCCCACGCATTCTTCTCATCCATTTCTTTGTCGATTTGTTCCAAGTGTAAAACTCAGGGACTTCTACGTATTTGAGACCCCTTGCAAAGTCATCCTCATGGCAGAGTTGAAAAAATGCTGTCAAAGTTGTGGCAGGCGGTGGACCTTGGGCTCGTTCCAGAGCAGTATCAGCTGAGAACATGACACGCTGCCCATTTTCAAGATGAACAGAAAGTTGTACAATTGGGGGGAAATGTTCATGGATGGGGTGTTCCAATATCCTCCAGGCCGCCTCTGAACTGCCGACATACCTTGCATTCTGGAACTGCTGGATCTCATCCACAATGTGACTTTGTACTTGGCCTTGTTGGTTAGCTGCTCCATCAGTTCTTTGTAGTTCAAACACTGCTTGATCACCTCCTTTATTCACGTATTTGAGGACATATTTGATGCTTTGGATCGAGCTGCAAATTTCTACGTTAATGTGAGCGTTGAACTGCTGAAGGAGGACCTTGTTGTACGGAACAATCCACTGGTTTGTTATTTCTTGATTAACATACCGACCATTTCTCTTCATCCTTATTGTACCAGTCTGGCCTCCATCTTCTGGTTTTCTTCGCCTGTACTTGGGGTAAGAGTCTTGGCCTTGCTCGGTACACTGAAGAAATTCTTTTGGGTATTTTTTGGAACATTTGTTGTCAATCATACATGGACAATTTGGATTAAATGGTCCACAAGGTCCATGCACCATATGTGCCATCACTTTAGCATGAAGATCAGGATCTTCCTCTTTGTCAGGGATCTCTGCAGATATGCAGAGATCCATTTTTTCTGGTAGAAGTTTGTCCTCTGGGGCCTGCCAGGTGAGGATGTGTGCATGCGGCAGTCCTCTTTTTTGATATTCAATACTGTACAGGAAAGCCCTCAGCCTGCCAAATCCTCCCTTTTTAATAAATTCAAGTAACTTTTTTAGCTTCTGCCTGAAAACCCTGGCAACAATATCTGGACGATCCTGAGGGTCTTGCCCTTGAAGACAATTTTCTGTAATTTCTGTCCACTTTGGATTTGTTGTGAACGTGATGAAGAGGTCGGCTCGGCCCATTCGCCGAACATATGCCATGGCATCACTTTGACGCTCAAACATGTATCGAGGGCCTCCTGTATAAGTTGCCGGAAGTACAACTCGTTGACCAAACTGTTCTGGATTCCCATCCTCCCTAAGAATTGAATCTCTCAAGTTGCTATAATTGTCAGCTCTCAGGGTCTGTTGCTCACGCCTCAGGAACTGTAAACGTTCTGTTTCAATCTTGCAGTACACATCCACCAGCCATTGTTGAAATAGCCTTCGGTACCAGAGAAAATAGTTTCCAGGTCGAGTCATTAAATGGTACGAATAAAATTGCTGTTGGGTAACTTTTCGCCCATTGGATGCCTTCATGTAGATGTTGTAAGATGGAGAACCATAGGGGTACATTAACGGGTACATTAAAGTATCGTAGAGGGGATGTAGTTCGGAGATCCATTTTAATGTATAATTTCTAAAACGCAAGACAATATCCCGGTTAGCTGTTGGTTCATTCTCCATTAATATTCCAATCTCATACGTTGTTGTTGGAGCATTGAATCGCCGTGGATGCTCTTCTTGCGGCCTTCGGTCTTCCCTTATGACAACTTTATGTTCTACCAAGTGTTCTTCTTCAATCCTCTCCTTTGTTATGTTCAGCTGACAAATAAAGCTGTTGTTCTCATGTAAAAATTCAGTCAAACTTTGGAGAATGTCTCTATTGAGTCTACTGTCACGTCCCCGATTATGTAGTTCCTCTTCCAGACTATCCAAGAAGTAGACTTGAATAAACTTTGCTGTTTCATCTTCAGGTGGTAAAAGACTCCCAATCTGGTGGCAAACCTGGCCTCGAATTCTAAAAGAAGGATTCCACCCATGTACTGCCGCAATTTTGTGACCAAATGATGTCATTGCAAAACAATTGTTATAACAGCGTAGATTTTGCAGAAAATCTTTAGAGATGGGACCATTGCCGGAGAGCAAATCTTGAAGCAACTGAGGCAGTGGTGGAAAGCTATCAAGCACAACTTTGCCAGAAGAACAACAACAACCAGGGGTTTCTCCTTTAAATTTTACAGCTGAGCAATGTTGACATACTTTGTCCATTTTTCCTATATCAGCTGTAGTGAGAGAGTCATTTTTGTTGTAGAGCAATCCTTTTCTATTGCAGTGTTCTATTTCATGGTGTCTCAAAGCAGTCATTCGTTGTCTAGCTGCCTCGTTTTCTGTCAATTTCTGGGGCAAAGTCATACTCTCTCTCCATGCAGCTTCTCGTTGTTGCCCTTGGTATAGGCGAAAGCTTCGTTGGGTTTCCGATTCATTCTGATGTCGTTGAGCCACTCTCAACTGACCTTGTGTACGTCTACTTACCTCATATAATTCATTCGATCGTAATATTGCTTCTCTTTCCAGTGCATATCTTTGCCTTTCTTGAATTTCATCTTGTGATGAATTTAACCGCCTTACAGCATGTCTAGTTCTGTCAGCTTCACGTTGGGTTTCTCTTTCCAAATCTGACAGTCTTGCTCTCCTTTCTCTTTGACTATCCTGTTAAGTTCTAGACGTCTTTCTCTATCTGAATTGTTTTCATTGGAGCGAATTGCAGCAACTCTTAGTCTATTAGCTTCCAATCTTTCCATTCTTTCTTCCTCACTTTCGTTTCTACTTCGTTTGGGTGGCATAATTTCGGTTTTAAACGGAATTGTTTAACGATATTAATGATTGTAAATTAATTAAGCGTAAAGGAAATGTATACTAACTGAAATGGACGAACTATAAATAATATTTCTGAATAGTACAATTATAAACAATTATATTGTACCTATTTACTATGCCTCCCCACGGGACAGAGTTAGACACCAGGGTCGTTTTTTAACGTGGAGAAAAGGTACAAAAATAAAAATTGTCTCAGTCGTGAAGGATTTCTCCTCCACCGAAAGAGAACAAGAAAATGAAGTGCAGCATCTGAAGAACAGATACTACACTTTGATCTTGACCAAAAGGAATGAATAAAAGCGACCTACGTGTGACTCATTACTTCCGGGTGTAAACGTCACAGTCTAAAAGTAATAATTAAAAAAAAAAGTAAATGTAAAATAAATGTAATACCAACTTAGGTTAACTAAGTAAACAGTACAATTAAAACAGTTCTATTAAAACAAATAATTACTAAGATCTAGGTAATTGTTAGTCTCATTGTTATGGTTTTAAAGAAAAAAATGTGTAAAAAAAAGTTCTGCTTTTGTGAGTACGTGTATTTCTTTTAAATTACATAACCTTTTTATTTTATTAATTATATCTCTTTTAAATTTATATATTTTGTTAGTAAACTGGAAGAAATTCAGTTGAATAAAACCTTGTTCGTGTTCTTTACGTTAAACTCATATTTTTATAAAAGGTTCATCCGGTTTAAAGAAAGCGCTAAGTTTAAATAAGACTGGAAATAACTAATTCAATATATAAATAGAAAAATGAAATAAATATAAGCTTTAAGTCTTAAGATAGTAATAATCAAAATGTAATAAATTATTTGTAGTTCAAATCTATGATAAGACAGGCTTTCGAAATAGGCTCGACCAGAAAGATTAAATTGGAACGAAATTATAATCTCCGTGCCATTTTCAAAACAAACCCACAAAAGTAACGATATCCTGCAGTTGGTTAAATGACAATGGTTGTAAGAAAAATGTAAAAGAAAATGCGCTTATCTGTTTATTTTGACCTGTTTTATTTAATTAAAAAAAAATTGGCTATAACTGGAAGAGAGCGTTATGTTTTGGGGGTTGTTTAAAAAATAGAATGGAAATAAAGTTAGTTCCGTTTTAATTGTCTTTAATTGCGGCAAGCGCTAACAAAATCGAAAAATCACTGTTTACATTCGAAATGTTAACTTTTATAGGTTTACAGGTTTGCTGACAAGGCTGGGGGTGTTTAATACAATTATTTTACTAAATTGATTTTTTTCATTTAAAAATAAAATTATTTCTTATTTAATAAAGTTTTATTTTAAAATATTTGTTTTTGTTTATTTATATAAAATTACGATAGTTGAATTGTATTCTTTCAATTATATTGGCAAGTAAAATATAAAAGATTAAAACGGAACGAAATTGAAATTTCCATTACATTTTCAATACAATCCCAAAACATAAAGCTTTCCTCGCCAATGAATTGTTTTGATAATATACGTAAAGTGAAATAAATCGAATATAAAATTAAATGAAAAATAATTAAATAATTAAATGTTAAATAGATTTTGTAAATAGTACAGTTGAAATGATTAGAATATTTGCAATATGTAATAAGGTCGAGGTAATTAGTTGAAGAGATTTAATATAATGTGATATGCAAATGAGCATAAGTCATTCGATATGGGGGTGGTTTGTAGACTAGTATATAAAGAAATTAGGCATAGATTCTTATGTCTCCTATAACAGAAACATCCTAAAATGGGTTCTAATGTTTCTCTACCAGGAGAGATCTACCCTCTAACCTCCTTTATATTTCGTTGATGATGGAGAGCTGTACACACAGACAGAAACACACGAACCCTATTACTTTATAAAAATATAGATATATATATATATATATATATAAGTAGGTTGTAGTTTGCTTGAAGCATTGTTGAAGAAAATTATAAGGTAAAATTAAAAGCCAAGAACAATGCGAGATTTTTTTTTTATATAGAGTAAAATTAAATGCAAACAAAAGAAATAAAGTTCTTTTTTTTGTTGTTTGTTTTTTCTTTTTCACACAAATTTTAACTCTAAACAACAGTATTTTTTTTTTCTGTTGTATTCAATGGTGATATAAATCTCAATATATTTCAGACTTATTAGTTCATTTTCAAGAGAAGACAGCGGAAGAGTGTTCAAAATTGGAAAAGTAGCCGCCGAGTTTGCCACGTGATACCGCGAAATATAGAACAAAAAATGACGTTAGGAGAACGTTAAAATAAATCAGTTGATGTTTGAAATACTTGTTGCGTTTTTGAATCAAGGGAGATGACTATTCAAGCAAGGTTTTTTTTTTTTTTAATTATTGTTTTTCTTATGTTTTAAACTTATATTATAAAAGCGGAGCTCAATTCCAGTCTATTGTTTAGTGTGGGAGTATTTTTTGAAATAATTAAAGATTCGAGGATACGAAGTTGACCTACGTTTCTTGAAGAAGCAAGAATGTTGATGTGAAAATCTGGTTCTGAATTAATGCAAGTGCGAATATGTTTATAGAACGACGAAGCAGTAGTGTTTAAGTGCTCTTTAATGCGGTGATGAAGCAATCTGGTAGTGCTTCCGATGTAAGATGCACTGAATTTAGCGCATTGTAGGTCGTAAACAACGTGGTTCTTAAAGCATAAACCTGTGTGTGATATTGGGCAATTAGAGAGTGAACAAGGGGAAGGTGTATGCGATGGATGTTTTCGGTTGAGCTGTTGTCTTAAAGTAGATCCAGTGTGGATGAGTTGAATGTTGAGCCCCTTGCTGCGGATGGCTTTTCGGATTGAAGATGAGATTTTGTCACTGAGGAAGGGTAGTTTTAGAAAACAATTGTTAGAGAAGGGTCGGGTGTTGCGTTTTTTTTTTTAAGTGAGGATAGGATCGTATTAGGGTAGCCGTTTAGTGAGAGGGTCTGTAGGAAATTGTTAGTGTGTGTATGTTTGTCGGAGATGTTAGTGCATTTGTCTTGTATGCGTGAGATTTCGGCATGTGCGTAGTTTAGTTTGTCCTTGAGAGGTAGCGCAGATTTGAAATGTACGAAGAGGCGTTTGCTGGCGGGTTTTCTGTAGAATTCAGTGTATATGGCACCATTTTTTTTATTTGTATTTTAAAATCAAGTAGAGAAAGGGATTCCGAAGAGTGTGGGTGTTCTATAGTAAATTTTAAGTTTGGGTCGGCGTTATTGAATTTGTGGAAAATGTTAATAGCTTCTTCGCGGGAGTATGTGATAATTAAAATGTCATCGATATATCTAGTAAAAAGGAGATAAGAATAGCAGGTACTAAGGGTGTGTCTTTCGAGTTTGTCCATATAAGCAATGGCAAGAATACCGGATAGACTGGAGCCCATGGGTAGTCCAGATACTTGTTTGAACGTGTTTTGTAGGAAAGTAAAGTAAGTGTTGTCTACTATAATACGGAGGAGTTGTAAGAGATCTCCTGGAGTAATTCCGAAGCATTGTGGGTTTTTAGATGCTATGTCTGCCATGAGATTAATGGCTGGATGTGCAGGAATGGAGGTGTATAAAGAAACGACGTCTAGGCTAAATGGGTATCTGTATAGTTTGAGTAGATGGTGTGGTAGATCGTTGAGTCTGTTAATTACTTGGTTGGAACTACTAACATGGGCTGGGAAGGTAGAGAGTAGAGGTTTAAGTAGGCGGGATATTAACCAAGAGATTTTATAAAGGGGACCGTTAACGCTTGAAACAATGGGTCTGATCTGTGTGTGTGTGCTATTTTTGTGGGTTTTAATAAGGCGATAAAAGGTAGGTAATTTGCTGTATTTAGTAATAAAATTTAGTCTGTGTTGTTTTGGGAGATTTCTTTTAAAACAAATTTGAGACCATGTCTTGTTAATGTTGTTCTCAATACGAGCAGCAGTGATATTATGTGCTGGGGTGTAAAGGTCGGTATTGGAAAGAGGTTGTTATAAGATTCCTGTGATATAACGCAAAATTCTCTGCTCTTATCAGAGGGTAAGTAAACTAAATCTTTGTCTTTAAGGGATTTAAGGGTGAGGTATTGGTTCCTGGTAAGATTGGGGGTAATATGGTGTTGTTCGCTTTCAAGTATTCTGAGGATTTTATGCTTTAACCTTGAAAGTTTTAGATCTAGTGGAATATTATTAGGAGGTGGGTATAAAGGGTGATCAAGCTGAAAAACAGGAAAAGAGGTGTTGTGATTACCTGAGAGGTTGAGGGGGGTGTCCTTGTTATCGTGCGGGGCAAAAGCGTGCAGCCATTTAAGGTGGTAAGCAGTTCTGCAGAACTGCGTTTCTATGTTGAGTTTAGCTTTATCCGTCAGTTTCATTGTGGTGATAAACTTAGGGCCAAGTGAAAGGAGATCCGTTTCAGTTGTGGAAAGAGAGTTAGTGAGGTCAGTTACGAGAAGATGATCTTTAAGGGACTTGTCGGTGGAAGAATCCTGTGAATTATGTATGTGTCTGTTGTAGACCGGTTTATTAGTTTTCTGTTTAAGCCAAGTAAATTTGCGTATGAGACGTTTCTGTTCATTGTTGAAGCTGGAATGGTATGCGCGGTCGATCAGAGATTGGATGTTGTTTAGCGAATGACCGTTAGGGGTAGATGAAGTGAGTGAATTCCGGAGGTTCTTGACTGAATTAATATGGCCATGTAGAGTCCGGATTCTTCCACCGACAAGTCCCTTAAAGATCATCTTCTCGTAACTGACCTCACTAACTCTCTTTCCACAACTGAAACGGATCTCCTTTCACTTGGCCCTAAGTTTATCACCACAATGAAACTGACGGATAAAGCTAAACTCAACATAGAAACGCAGTTCTGCAGAACTGCTTACCACCTTAAATGGCTGCACGCTTTTGCCCCGCACGATAACAAGGACACCCCCCTCAACCTCCCAGGTAATCACAACACCTCTTTTCCTGTTTTTCAGCTTGATCACCCTTTATACCCACCTCCTAATAATATTCCACTAGATCTAAAACTTTCAAGGTTAAAGCATAAAATCCTCAGAATACTTGAACGCGAACAACACCATATTACCCCCAATCTTACCAGGAACCAATACATCACCCTTAAAGACAAAGATTTAGTTTACTTACCCTCTGATAAGGGCAGAGAATTTTGCGTTATATCACAGGAATCTTATAACAACCTTGCTATAGAGCATCTTTCCAATACCGACCTTTACACCCCATCACATAATATCACTGCTGCTCGTATTGAGAACAACATTAACAAGACATGGTCTCAAATTTGTTTTAAAAGAAATCTCCCAAAACAACACAGACTAAATTTTATTACTAAATACAGCAAATTACCTACCTTTTATCACCTTATTAAAACCCACAAAAATAGCACACACACACAGATCAGACCCATTGTTTCAAGCGTTAACGGTCCCCTTTATAAAATCTCTTGGTTAATATCCCGCCTACTTAAACCTCTACTCTCTACCTTCCCAGCCCATGTTAGTAGTTCCAACCAAGTAATTAACAGACTCAACGATCTACCACACCATCTACTCAAACTATACAGATACCCATTTAGCCTAGACGTCGTTTCTTTATACACCTCCATTCCTGCACATCCAGCCATTAATCTCATGGCAGACATTATAGCATCTAAAAACCCACAATGCTTCGGAATTACTCCAGGAGATCTCTTACAACTCCTCCGTATTATAGTAGACAACACTTACTTTACTTTCCTACAAAACACGTTCAAACAAGTATCTGGACTACCCATGGGCTCCAGTCTATCCGGTATTCTTGCCATTGCTTATATGGACAAACTCGAAAGACACACCCTTAGTACCTGCTATTCTTATCTCCTTTTTACTAGATATATCGATGACATTTTAATTATCACATACTCCCGCGAAGAAGCTATTAACATTTTCCACAAATTCAATAACGCCGACCCAAACTTAAAATTTACTATAGAACACCCACACTCTTCGGAATCCCTTTCTCTACTTGATTTTAAAATACAAATAAAAAAAAAATGGTGCCATATACACTGAATTCTACAGAAAACCCGCCAGCAAACGCCTCTTCGTACATTTCAAATCTGCGCTACCTCTCAAGGACAAACTAAACTACGCACATGCCGAAATCTCACGCATACAAGACAAATGCACTAACATCTCCGACAAACATACACACACTAACAATTTCCTACAGACCCTCTCACTAAACGGCTACCCTAATACGATCCTATCCTCACTTAAAAAGAAAAAACGCAACACCCGACCCTTCTCTAACAATTGTTTTCTAAAACTACCCTTCCTCAGTGACAAAATCTCATCTTCAATCCGAAAAGCCATCCGCAGCGAGGGGCTCAACATTCAACTCATCCACACTGGATCTACTTTAAGACAACAGCTCAACCGAAAACATCCATCGCATACACCTTCCCCTTGTTCACTCTCTAATTGCCCAATATCACACACAGGTTTATGCTTTAAGAACCACGTTGTTTACGACCTACAATGCGCTAAATTCAGTGCATCTTACATCGAAAGCACTACCAGATTGCTTCATCACCGCATTAAAGAGCACTTAAACACTACTGCTTCGTCGTTCTATAAACATATTCGCACTTGCATTAATTCAGAACCAGATTTTCACATCAACATTCTTGCTTCTTCAAGAAACGTAGGTCAACTTCGTATCCTCGAATCTTTAATTATTTCAAAAAATACTCCCACACTAAACAATAGACTGGAATTGAGTTCCGCTTTTATAATATAAGTTTAAAACATAAGAAAAACAATAATTAAAAAAAAAAAAAAACCTTGCTTGAATAGTCATCTCCCTTGATTCAAAAACGCAACAAGTATTTCAAACATCAACTGATTTATTTTAACGTTCTCCTAACGTCATTTTTTGTTCTATATTTCGCGGTATCACGTGGCAAACTCGGCGGCTACTTTTCCAATTTTGAACACTCTTCCGCTGTCTTCTCTTGAAAATGGACTAATAAGTCTGAAATATATTGAGATTTATATCACCATTGAATACAACAGAAAAAAAAATTACTGTTGTTTAGAGTTAAAATTTGTGTGAAAAAGAAAAAACAAACAACAAAAAAAAGAACTTTATTTCTTTTGTTTGCATTTAATTTTACTCTATATAAAAAAAAATTTCGCATTGTTCTTGGCTTTTAATTTTACCTTATAATATATATATATATATATATATATATATATATATATATTTGTATAAGAGATTTAGAAGGCTGTCACAATGCGAGGAATGAATTATAGTCGCTGTTCGTAAGAGGAGACGAGAACAAGTGGCGATTTACAAATCAATAAGTACATACACACACACACACACACATATATATATATATATATATATTTATTTATTCAGTTGTATGGTAAAATGTCTTACTTGTAAGTCTATGCGACGTATTCCATTATTAATTTCGGAAAAATTCCCTTTTCAAATGGTGTGCGTAACAGGTCGATTCAAATCATGCTGGATGAAGGGCCGGAAGTTGTGTAGCTATGTGAGGCCTCGGGGCAAATGTGAGTAGGGGATTTATGTATGGTATAATTAGGTAATTAACATGTTTATAAATTTGCTATTTTTATTTATTTGTTTTTATTTTTATTTTTTTTTGGTTTATAACTTGTTTTAGCGTGAGCTTTTTTTTTTGTTCTCTGTTATGTTGTCTTTATCATTATTACTATTATTTATTTGTTTTTCTGCTGATGTGTGGGTGTCTCTGCTTTTCTGGGTCACTTGAGTCGCTACTGGGCTGCATCCGGTCGACTACTGTAGGGACGGGATGTGAGAGAGGAGGGGAGGTCGGGGTCGGCAGCTGGGTGTTTAGGTTAGTGTTTCTGGGGGTAGGAAGATAGGTATATATATTTGTTTAAAAAGCAAGTTTGGATATTGGAATTGAAAATTTACCAGCTTAAAACCTCAAGGAAGTGCGATGTTTTTTTTTTATTTTAAATAGGTTTATTTATAATAATTAAATTCAAATATTCGACCCATAAAAGGATCGTCTTCAAGAAAATCCAGATTTGTTTTTTTTCTTTTTTGCGCGCGCGCGTTCCATGCTTGTTTACATGCTAGACACATCTTCAGAAGTTGATAAAGAGTTTTTAAATATCCAATCTTGATATATTGGAATTCATCATTCAGAATTTAACGGTTTAAAGGAACACATATACAGGATTTTAGTAATAAGTATATTTATTTACTAGAATTAAATTAAGATGTTTTACCCTTAAAGGTCGTGGTGGTAATGCCTAGCACGTCTTTAAATGTAGATTGATGATGTAAATTGATTTTAAAGATGTGATAGTGTGAAGCGTCAGTAGCGCGCTACTGTCCAGTAAATTAAATGAAATCGAGTAGTATATAATACTAGATTACCCGTGACCCGTTGGGTCAGTATTTTATATTAGCTATGGAATTCATGTATGAGCGTGACACTTGTGACGTAAAGAAAATAGTTTGTTTTTTTTAAATTTTTTGACATAAGAGAAACATTTCTATGGAAGTATATTAAAATGAAAAATCACGGGCGGATCACTCAAGCATGAAAAAAATCCTCCCTATTCGTGTGAAGTTACCTATTTTTCTGAATAATCGCTCAAAAATCGAAAATTAAACATCATTTTCCTACGAATCGAACGCCGACGAAAGTCATTTAGCAGCAAAAACGCACATGAACCTACTGATGAGGAATATAAGAATGAAAACCCCATATTGGTATTCTTCAACCAAGTTATAGAAACTTAAAATCTAAAAAAAATAAAACCTAAATAAATAAAATAAAATAAAACTAATATAGAAACAGATTAGTAAATGTGTCAACAAATTCACCGTTCTCACACAACTATTTTGTATCCAGAAATGTAAATAAAAAAAGAAAGAAGGAAGGGAAAGGGACGGATAGAGAGTAGTAGTAGTAGCCTTGGCTTTACTACAATTGTTCTTATGTTTGTCAACATGTTAAAGTTTTTTAGCTGTAAGAAAATAGCGACAGTATAGTTGTAATAAAGAATAGTTGCAAAACATCCTCACTCTTCCCATGTTAAATAATAATTTCGAAATAATAACGTTAATATTTCAGTGCGCAAGTCAAAATCTGCAAAAGAAGCGATGTGTGTTTATTTGTTTACGTTGTTATGGGTTAATGTTTATGCGCGCATGCGCAACCGGATGGCGTAAACCGGAAAGTGGGTTACATCACTCGTTACAAGGTCATTTGAGTTTTATAATTATATAGATATACTTACAGGCCGTCCGGTCTTACTTGGTCGTCAAATATTTTAATTTACTCTAAGTTTATAATTATTATTATAGCGCCAATTCTCTATTGACTATTATATTGTACCTAATATATAATAATGATCTCGGTGTTTCCTGGTTGTGTAAGTATGATATTTTATACATCCACATTTCGTATTGATTTTCAAGAACCAATACCATATTTATTATTATATTGTACCTAATATATAGCTACTTACGTTCCAAATAGCAATATATCTTCTTTTTGGGGTGAAAAAGAAGTAAAATAATATGGTCACAATTTTAGCTATTTAAACATTGACATTTCTCAAATTAGAAACGTGTTTGTCTTTTATTGCAAAACACATTTCCAATCGATCGGTTATAAATTAACAATCCGTAAACACTTCGGTTCTGTCAGAGCGCAGGACGACCTTAAACCGCTTGATCGAAACCAGTCAGCGAAGGTCACTGCTTCAGAGATCTGTGATCAAAAGATCAATAATATGTTTAATTAATTAGGATAAATAGTTGTTATCTGATCTTGGTTTAAAGATCGAAGTATTTAACAAAATTTTCCCAAGGCGTCTCTTAATCCGCCACGTGTTTTAAGAGGTGTTAATCAATTTATATAATGGATATGAATATTAAGAAAATTGGAATGGCTTTAACAAAATTGTCTCCGACAAGGAATTTCTTTCATCTGACATTCAGCTGAAAAGAAGTGATAGATTATGGCCTACTAATAATCGTCTAATAGTTAACACACACACACACACACATATATATATATATATATATATATATATATATATATATATATATATATATAATTTGGCGTTTATAAGTTATTGATTCCTGTGACAATTATTTAATTGCTCGGAGGCAAAGGTTTAGCAAATGGAATCAACGGTTGCTTTGCGTAAGAGGAAAACATTATTATTATTATTATATATATATATATATATATATATATATATATATACGATTAAAGAATAATTATTTATTATATGCATGTATAAATACGAAACGTTTAGATGTAAGACTGTAATCTTATACATCAAATATGGTGCTATAAAATAACGCCTCCTCCTGGGATTTGAATATATTTGTGGTTTTTAGGAAAGTATCTTATACACTGTATTATACGCAAAAGTTTTTGCGAACTTTAATTTTTTTTTAACAACATTTTTCCTTTATTATATCCTTTTATTTATTTATTCATGCATTTATTTATTGTTTTCGAGAAACTGAGTTGTTTGGATTTGCGAAATTCAACGAAACACGTGTAAAACCTACCACATACATTTATTATATCCTTTTTTAGTCCAAGAAAAAATGTTAAACTGTTTATTTATTTATGCATTTATTTATTGTTTTCGAGAAACTGAGTTGTTTGGATTTGCGAAATTCAACGAAACACGTGTAAAACCTACCACATACATTTATTATATCCTTTTTTAGTCCAAGAAAAAATGTTAAACTGTTTATTTATTTATTTATGCATTTATTTATTGTTTTCGAGAAACTGCGTTGTTTGGATTTGCGAAATTCAACGAAACACGTGTAAAACCTACCACATACATTTATTATATCCTTTTTTAGTCCAAGAAAAAATGTTAAACTGTTTATTTATTTATTTATTTATTTATGCATTTATTTATTGTTTTCGAGAAACTGAGTTGTTTGGATTTGCGAAATTCAACGAAACACGTGTAAAACCTACCACATACGCATATGCATAAAATGAGTGTGAAATGCAGCTTCTGGTTTTGGAATAACAAAAGATATATATATAATCAATTATAGAAGTCCCCCAGAGAATGCATGAAGCTACTTGAAATAATGAACGATAAAGAACGATAGATTAATTCCACAAAGACAATAAATGTCTATTTATCTTGGCCTTTAAAAAGCTAAGTCTCTATGTACATGAAAACCTAGTAGTTAGTAGAAATTTTCACAAACGTTCTTCTCTTGGAAATGAAGCTATTTAAAATCATTGTTCAGCTACTTTATTTATCAAAATATTAGATCAACTAGTTATACCGAGTGACAAAAAGGAAAACTGGGAGGATGTGCCATAGCATTAATTACCTGTTAAATAGTGCATCAAAGTAAAGTGCTAAACAAATTACCGATACCCTTTTTAACCATATTAGAAGGCAGAACGCAATATATATTTTCCCCAGTGTATGCTCATCACCTTCACTACACAGATGAAGACTGAAGGATCGGTCGAAAATTATGTACTTGTAAAAAAAGGCTTTAAATATTTTTTCATAATATTTTGTATTCCTGCACCTGACCAAATGAAAACGAATAAAGAAAATTTATAAGCTTTTATACTTTTCGTATTTTTTTTTTTATACATTTTCATTTTTATATACAGGGTGACCCCAAAAGACGGGCCCCAACTCTAATTAGGTTCCGATTCTTAATGTTTTATCCGAATGAAATGAAATGAAACTTTGGTCATATCTAGTTTATTATATTCAAAACATCACATCAAAACACTAGGGTCTTTGGCCTTTTTTCTCCGTTGACTGTAAAATGCTCAGAAAAACAATTGAATGTCCTCTGGGTTTTTCTGGGTCACCCTGTACATATATATATATATATATATATATATATGTATATAAGACTGAGAGTGTTTACTATTAAATCCTTATCTTCAAGAAGCCTCTGGGCTTTGATATGTGGCGACTTTACTGCAAATAATACTAAGACAGGTTTGCATTGCATAACTCTTTAGGTATAATAAAATCCAAGCTTGATTTCTCATTAATATTAATATCAAAGAAGCTGGCATCTTCTTGTGGACACTTTTCCTAGTCTGATATATATTCAGAACAGCTTTAAAAGGTTGTGTGTGTGTGTTTTTTTTTGTTGTTGTTGTTTTTTGCAGTAGACATCTCATCAGTTAGACTCTGTGGTACAAATCTCAATCGGCAATAGGTTGAATGAATGGCAGGATCGAGATCCTTTACTTCTTTTATTAAAATCGTTTTAAACAAAACATAAAGCCACTCTATATAAAGAGCTAAGAAAAATACGACTTTAAGATCAAGAAATTTCCGAAAGATACGTGTTATATGAATAGATTTCCCCTTAGAAAACAGCAATTCTTCCCAATTTACAAGAAACATCACACATGGAATGTGAGGACTAAAGAATAAAATAATGAAAAAGTTAACGAAACTTCCCCTTCGATATAATTTTGAACGGCCAGATATTTTGGAGATTGACAGAGACAGTATTCCACACGTATCTCTCTTAATACGCATGAGTAATATTGGCGCATGCCTTATACGATATTTCATCATCCTTTGGTATGGCATAATTCCAATACACCGCTTCTATTAAAATGAAACTTTGGGGGGTCACTACTCGGTAAATGCTTCAGCGATATCGCTGGACGATATATACATATATTTATATCATTTTCCTCAATTATGCATTTATAAACATTTTTTAAATTCTTAACGGGCAGTTATTTTTATCTAAGTAATTGCATTTTATGTCTCAAAGTCTTTTAGATTATTTTAATAAGCAACTAATGATATTTACTTGAATATTTATATTCTTTAGATCATGTGCCACAAAAGCAAGTACAAAATTGGATCATTACTAGGGCTCTTTTCCTTGTTTTTACTCTCTGGTATATATCCATTGGTATCATATGTTATGTAGAATGATATGCTTCTCGTGTGATTAATTGTGTCTAACTCTGTCAGATATATACTCGAGAGTAAAACCAATGAAAAGAATATTCTGTTGTCCTAGCCCTAGTCATTACGTGATACTTGTTGAGGAACAAAACACGTCACCAAGGAGAGTGTTTAGTTGTTTCTTTTTTACTGCTGGTAAACAATTTTGGATCAGATTCAGTCATTTTTAGAGGGATAGGTAAATTTGGCAGCTCACGAATCGTGCTTAAATAATAACGTTATTATCTAGAAACACATTATTAATCTGTACTTTAACCTACCAATGTAATAAACATCATAAAAATGGAATTCTATCACTCTTATATTTATCAATTATTTACATTGAAATATTATTTTTTGCGCTGTACGTACAGTGAAGAATCGCTAAGTTATTTTCTCACACCATTACAAACATAATCATACATTATTATAATGACTAGCGGGACCTGTGGACATTCCACAGAAGGCTGATTCATATGTAATTGATGTTGGTATTCTGTAGATGTTCAGCGTAGATGGAGACGCTTTGTTATTATTGTAGCTATTTTGTTAAAACTGTAAAAGTATTTATTCAACCTAGCATGGATGCCCTGCGTAGCCAGGCCATAAAATACGCTTAAATATGATATTTTAATTCTTTGTAGATTCCGTATATATTATTATAGAGTTAATGTTCTACCGATTTTTATATATTATAAAATTGCGATTTCAAGAATAAAAAATATATAGCCATATAACTTGGGTTCATCAGCTTGAATCGAAACCGAATCCCAAACTTATGAACATATATATATATATATATATATATATATATATAATATATATATATATATATATATATATGTGAACTTTAGTCCCTTCAGCGATAATAGAAACCTAAACGAAAACTTATGAAGAAGATTTGATTAAATTATTTATAAAAAAGGTGGATTACTAAGATGCCATCAGCTAAAACCGAAATAAAGACTTATGAAGAATTCTTGATAAAATTATTTAAAAAAAAAATATTGGAGTGCCATCGACTATAATCGAAACTGAAACTCAAACTTATGAAGAATTCTTGGTAAAATTATGTATTACAAGTAATGGGAGTACATAAAAAAATAAACGACCCGGATTTAAGCGTGACGCAGAAAATAACACACACGCTATCATATTAATATATAGATACTGGAAGACGAGGCTATATCAAAGGGAGGTCATTCTCATAGTCTTATATGGGGTTGCCAGATTTGTCTTTATAAAGCCAAATTACACGAAGTTGGCCTATTTTATGCCGTTTGTCCTTCGAAAGGTGTATGTGACTTGTTTCAAAGCGTAATGAACGACCAAGCAGACTATTATAACAAGAAAAATTGGGCAAGCCCTTATTTAAAAATAATTATTTTAACTTTTATTACATGCAATGTTTTCTTGTTTGATTAACGTATGAGTATATAGTGAAGAGACGTTTGTAATGATCCAGCCGGAATATACTTACGAATAGCTTGCCTCGTTCAACACGTTGCAATGATGTCCTACACGATTTACCTTTTGACCAACATGCTCCAACTGACTCTTAGTATAACAACGACAATCCCACGTTCCGCCTTCAATCTTTAATGACACCGTAAAGTATTAAACTAAAGTATCGTATTCCCAGGATAATTATGTTTGGTCGACGATGCTAAGCTCCGTTAAATTACTACGTTTAGTGATGGTCGACAACTGCGGGGGTATTACTCGTACTCTAAAAATATAAAGTAGCAAGAATTTCATCGGAATTTGATTCCCTCTTAGCCGTTCGTAGTGAAGTGCTCATTGAACCCATTAATTTTGATTGATTATTTAGGATTGATTTGCTTGGAGGCAGTCAGTGTAAATCATACAGTTTACATTCGCTTTTATCATGGCTGCAAGGATTATTTGCATCCATGAGCTGTAAATTGATTATGGTTTGGGAAAGGCGCGATTTTAACGGAAGAATAAATTTGTGGAGCAATCGAATGTTTAAAGGGAATGGTGGGAATTAACTTAGTAAGGCAGCAACTTTGGCACGAGGCTTTAATCTCTGCGAAGAAATCTATATATTTCTAAAAGTTAGAATGTGTATGTTTGCGGCCACTTCTCAACATATATACTCAACGAATTTTTAGTCTACGGACATGAATTTTTGTATGTCGGGTAATCAGATACGTAGAAAACTTTTTCATCTGTTTTCATTCGGAAAAAGGGCGATTAAAGGATCAAAATTGAAACATTGATATGTTAGGGGGTTATCGGATTTTCATCTTTTTGCCAATTGTTTTACGAATACGCATGCGTGAATCGTTCACGTTACAGATTACTTATGTTTGAAAACACTTCTTTAAAAACTGTCAAGCTGGCCTTATGGTTATCGTATTTGACTCGCTGCTTTTAGGTTTTGGTTTCGATCTTCGCTCGAGTATTTTTATTCTACTTGCAAGAAGTGAACTGTTTAGAAAAAAAAACATAATACTCGCCTGCATGTGTCTCAGTTTCTCCCCCCCTTTTGCACTTTACTTTTTAAAGAAATTTTAACGATACGTTTAATACCTTCGGTATTTCTGTTAATAAGAAATCTGCATAAATTAAAATATAATATTTATATGTATTTTTTACGCCTGGGCGGTCTGCTATATATTCAATAAGAATTGAACTGAATAAAAGTATATAAAAATAGGATGTATAGATATATTTTATGAATTTCTAGATTCTCATATACTAGTAGAAGTCTGTATTGTATAAAATATAATAGTTTCAAAACAACGTGAGATGGTAATAACTCGCGCTACCATATTGGAGATATAGATGTCACTCGTTCTAGACAAGGCAAGAAGCTATGCAATGTAAGGAACTAAATAATTACTTTAAGGATGGAATACTGTTGCCATATCTGGGCAGGAGCTGCTAGAAAGGACTTGTCCTGCCTTGATAGAGTTCAAAATAGACTTCGTAGCCTCGTAGGAGATGTCCTTTTCTCTTCCTTGCAACCTCTCTCACAGAAGAGATGTTGCGAGTTTGTCTCTGATGTATCGTTATTTTCATGGAAAGTGTTCGACTGAGCTTCAAGCTATGGTCCCCCCTCGCTCAACTTTCACAAGAAACACTCGTCTAGCTGTAAACACTATCAATAATTACCCCCACTCTGTATCTGTACCTAAACCTAAACGTAGATTCCATGAACAAAGCTTCTTTCTTAGAACTGCACGCCTGTGGAATTGTCTTCCGTTTTCCTGCTTTCCAGCTGACTACAATATGGTTGTGTTCAAGTCTAACGTAAATAAGTTCTTGATGAGCCGTTCCATATAAGTTATCAAATTTACCAAATTTTCATTACTAATGATTACCATATTGTCCAATTTCTACTGTACACTCTTTAACCCTTATCCTTGAGTGGCCTCTTGGCCTTGATAATGTGGTGATGCTTATGTAAAAAAAAAACTAACCAATTATTGTTTTATGCACTGATGGCGCCCTAGAAAAAAATCAATTGTTTTCATTTTCTCAGAAACATTACTCCTGGAATGTGAGGACTAAAGGATAAAATAAAGAAGAGAAACGAGTTACGATGCTCCCGAAAATTAATTTCCTGTCTACATTCCATTCTCTTACTCTTATTGTCATAACCCGACTCAAAAGTAGCCTTAGGAGGACAGAATATTCTTTTCGTTGTTTTACTCTCGATTGTTTATCCGTTGATATCTTATATGCTTTTATATAGAGTTATGAGGTTCTAGGTTGATTAATTTTGTCTAACTATGTCGGATATATACTCAAGTGTTAAAGCAATGATAAGAATATTGTGTCGTCATAGACTTACTCATAAGTAATCAGACGTAGTTTATACCATTGACAAATGTTAGTACTATCATAGTGTTTTTCATCTTTCGGCTGACTGTACTTTCTGTCTCTTTAACCTTTTAGCGATTCTTAGTCTTGATAAATGATCATCCTAAAGTAACAAAATGCACCGGTTAATTCAGTTAGATTATGTCAAATAAATATGTTTGATTTTTTTTTGCCGGTGTATACTGAAGAAAAGTCCCTGTTGAGTATGTTATATATAGTGTTGAATCGTATATAGTGTTGTGCGTTTATGTGACACTAAAAAATATCTGTTGTGTTCTTATCATATCGGACTATATGTATACGCGTTGTGTTTGTGGTATATAACGGATTGTTGTCCTCGTTCTAAATGTCTATCTTAACGGCCCGTGACTCGTATAGTATTTATATATGCGTGTCAGGACATATATACACGAAAGGAAGACACATACCTCTTCGCCGTTGGCCGGATCTGTGTTTTGGTCGCTGCCTAATGGATTCCACTATCATTTTGAGTTGAGCAAGACTTGTTTAAGGGAAATCTTTCAAGATACGGACCGAAGACGAATGAGTATTTTTAATATATATTTTATTTACTCTTCAGGCATCTCGTCGCAGCAGAACTGGAGTGAATATTAGTTTTTGGGTTTTCTATTTGAGACCGTCATTTTCTCCATGGAGAGAGCTTCTTAATACATCTTGCTTATTCGGCATCTTCAATCCAACAAACTGTTTGCGCAAACCGGAACATGGTCCCTGTTTGGATACTTCCGGTTTAATTCACCAATCGCATAGTGTGATACATGTCGAAACATGTCCCGTTTTAAATTGTCTGTTTACTCCGCTAGATAGATAATTACATAGACAGATATCTCGATAAATATATAGATCCATACATAGATAAACGAATTACAGACAAATGCTTCTACATAACGAAATTCCAGTTAAAATTTGAAGTCCCGCATTAAAACCAGTGTTTTCTACTGCAGTGTTTGATCCGTGTGATTATTTCGCAACTCATTGGATTCGTAACTCTCACCTTATTTTGTCCTTGCTCTTAAAATTTCGTGTTTCTGACAAAGGGTGGGGGGAACAATTGCAATATTTCGGTCAGAATCTCTTTGTTTAACATTGGTGGCTAAATGTTGACCTTGAAGTAGTATATGTTTAGTTCGTTACATCCAATATGCAGGCAATATAAACCGGAACAAATACATTGAGGACATTGTGAAGGATGCTGCAAAGAAGGTGGACTCCCTCTATCGTGCTATGGAACTAGTCACATTTGAGAGTATCCTGTTCATCTACAATGTATCAGTATTGTTGACACATTTCGGCTGGTGCATTTATCACTAGTCTCTCCCTTTTGGATATTGTCCAAAAAAAGAGTCTTGAATCTAATAAATCCCACGATCTCAACTAAGCTCCAGCCCCTGTCCCATCGCCGCACTGTTTCTTCTCTGTGCCTGTTTGACAAATCTTTTAATGGAATCTATTCTGATGAACTCGTTGCACTTGTGCCCCCTCTACGTACATATTCCCGACAAACCCGCTTAGCAACAAAATCACATACTTGAGATCCCTAAATGTTAGAAAGCTTTATACTCTAATAGTTTCTTCCCTCGAACAGCTAAACTTTGCAAATCCCTTCCTGCTACCTGCTTACCTGACTGTACTGATATGCAGAAGTTTAAATATAATGTATACTAATATCTTAATCTTTCCTAGGCACGGTCCAAAATAGTAGCTCCGTACGTCCAAGTGCTGATATAACTTATTAGGGGCGGACGTGAACGTTAGTATAAGTAGCTTCACGCCTTATCTACAGTGATTTCCATAAGTAGACAAACCTTGATACTCACTGGGTGTGTAATGTATGTACGATACAGCTATTGTAGTGTAGTAGCGCGAATACTAGCTTGTATGGGTGTTGATTGAAATTGTATCTTAAAGAAAATGTCAGTATATTTCGGAATTTTGTAGATAAAGATTTATATTTTTTATGGTTATTCGATCTATCGTCCATATTTTGAATCTTTCCTTTAATTATGTGGGGTCGAGTAAATTAGAAAACTTTGAGGCTCAAACGAAAATAAATGTCCGCTCATATTTTCTCCTTCCTTCTCCTTTGCATCTTAAAAATTTTCCATCTCTTGATTTTTTTTCAACTGAAAAAAAAAACTATGCGTTCCTCCAATCCACTCAAATATGCATCATCATGATTCAGCTTCATATTTCATTAGTTTCCAAGTCCTGTAGGCTTGTGGAAGTCCTGCTGACTATTTTCTTTTCAAACTTATTACCTTAGTCTACTAAGGTCAAAACGCATCTACTGTCCTTGAGTATTGTATTTCGTTTTTTATGCGTATTATATCAAATGGTTCACGCTTTGCCTAGAGCAATTTGCACGGAAATCTCCGTTCTTAATAAATGTCTTGCATTCCTCATATCTGCCTGGTATCTATGCACGTATACTTTGATTTTAATGTTCATTTGAATGTATTTTACTCCAATAAATCCTACATGTTTTAATAGAATCGTGTTTTATGTAATCATCGTAAAGGAAATATGTTAAAATAGTATTAAATCACAATCAGACATGTTATAGAATCACTAATAAAAACCATTGATCAAATGTTACCTTCATAATCCTCATATAGTTAACTTCCAGTGCGAGTTTGTCAACGAAACCATTCAAATTAAAAAGCGGAAAGCCATGATTTTTGTTTCGACAAAAGCGTCTGGTCGGCTTTTGTTTAAGTTTTCTTTTGATAAAAAAAAAGGTCAGCCATTGTTTCTGGTGTTTGTTTTTTGCTTTTTGTTTCTTTACTGTAACTATCTGTAGATTTTCACGGACAGACCAAAATAGATTCAATTCTCGAGGGCTGCATCTATAGAGAACAGAATTGAAACTTCAAAGGTATGTAGTAAAACGTGAAAGGAAGAATATTGAAAACTTCGTGAATTAAATAACATCAGCGAAAATTCTTTCATCTTCAAGTGGTAGTCAATTTTAGGTGATCGATATCCAGTACTTTGAACTAGTCTGCAGATCAGTATTGATACATATTGATAAAGTGTACGAGATCATTTCTATCAATGCATGATTGCATGAAATTAGGCCTTGCTCGGGAGTCCATTGCTTTGATGTGAAGTTTTTTATTTCTAAATTATCCGCTTTAGGAATATTCTTAAATAAAACATTTTTTATTAGTTAGATTAGTTTTAAATGTTAACAGAAGGATTGTAAAAATGGAATTTAATAATGACTATAATTTTGTCAGTAAATTAGTATTTGAATCAAATTGTTTAAATCTGTTAATAATTTGATGTAAAATTTTTCAATGTTTCGATTTTCTTTGCGATAAATATTAAAAATATAAATGGTATTAAA
Source organism: Euprymna scolopes (assembly GCF_053919585.1). Classification (NCBI taxonomy): domain Eukaryota; kingdom Metazoa; phylum Mollusca; class Cephalopoda; order Sepiida; family Sepiolidae; genus Euprymna; species Euprymna scolopes. Next base: position 181,823,306 of record NC_136483.1, read on the forward strand.
TTTGACATATAGTACGTTTCCTAATTCTTTGCAAATTTAAAAAGGGCAATTGTGATTTACGTTTCCGTAAAGGGGTATAAACGTAAATGTGAAAATAAATATTCAGTTATTGTTATTCGTCCTGTAACGAGTATATATCTCTACTATTATACAAAAGGAATTTTTTTTTCTGTTTGTGAGTTCGTTCCCTATGCACTCGAAAACGGTTAGGCCGATTTTTCTGAAATTTAACATCTAGGTACTATATGTCTGGCAGTATTCGGTTGGTTTTGTGTCGGAATGTCTTCGATAAGTATCGATAATCGATAATCAAAATAATCTGATCAAACAACCAACGTACGATTTTAACCAGATTAAATCCTTCTACAGCCTAATATTGCAAGTGCAAAAGGTTCGACATATAAAATGCATTGTATGTTCTTTGATATGACAGGGGCGCGTTCGAAATGTTTTCATTTAAAACACAGTTGTGCCATGATATTGACTTTTTTATTCTAAACTTAAATCAAACCATTATCACCGCACAATCAGTAAAGTCAGGTACATAAAATTAACAGTAGTTTCTTTTCTATGGCAGGGGCGTGTTCGAAATGAACGTTTCCGTTTAAAGTACAATTGTAACATGACACTTATCGTTTGCATTTTAAACTTTAATTCAAGCTATATATAAAATAAATTTATAAGAATCAAAAGATGGATCTCTACAGTACAATGTAGACTACATTGTATTGTGGACGAAGCTTCCTTCTAGTTCACCGCCATAGTTCCCCAATTCGAGCAAGAAATCAACTAATTTGATTGAAAAATTGGCGATTCCGCCGATTTCGATGACAATAAAAATATGGGAGTGTGAAACATTCGTTGATCATCATCCAATCCCTGGCAACATCAGTCTCACTGCTCTCTCTCTCTCTCTCTCTCTCTATCTCTCTCTCTTTATATATATATATATATATATATATATAAACTATTTAATTTACTCACATAAAATTAATATACGAAAGTATAGATTTATGCGTAAACTTATAGTATTTACTTCAAAAGTGCTCAATACGTAGGTAGAGCTAGTTAGTAATTTATAAAATATATATGGCGATTAAGCTACACTGAATATTCCGCGTTTCATCCACTCTAGGACTCTTCAGGCTGAAGAGTCCTAGAGTGGATGAAACGCGGAATATCATAGATCTTCAGGCTGAAGAGTCCTAGAGTGGATGAAACGCGGAATATTCAGTGTAGCTTAATCGACATATATATATATATAGCTTATGATAGGTTAAATTTAATTTTTTCCGAGAATTTTAACTGCATTCTTTATTTTTATTTTTGCATTTTTTTTATTCAAAGCTTCTTTAGACACACACACACACACACATATATATATATATATATATATATATATATATATATATATATATATATATATATATATATATATATATAGGTATTTAATTATTAATTATTATGGTAAAAAATAATTATGACAGCCCCTTTAAGAAATTCGTTTCTTATCGTTGAGCACTTTCAGTTGAATTAAAGTCGGTCAATTTAGCTCTTATGCATAGATCATCGTATAACGATTAGATCACTGTCTGACTGACGTAAAGAAAATTTAAAATTAAAATGTTTAAATTCAACACAATTTCACGCGGTTAGTGCTATCCGAATGGATACGGTCTCTGCTAATCGAGCCAGATGGTTCGTTTTGCCGGGTTCGAATCGTTCGACTGGTGTTAATCGTGACACCCTGCACTGAAGATTCCCGAAAGAATGAAACTCTAGTGTCTGTAGGTATTTAATTATTATGGTAAAAAAAATAATTATATATATATATATATATATATATATATATATATATATATATATATATATATGAAATACTAAGGTCTGTAGATATTAAAATAATAATTAATATTTATTATTATGAGCTTCTTTTGTGTATCATAAAATGTGAGGCTTTTGGGGACAATTAAGAAATAGCGTGCAAACTAGCGATATTCCACATCCATGCATAGCAGATTCTCTCTGCTTATTGTGTTTAGCCCGTATTTGACATTGATATGCATTTCATTTCCTATAATTCTCGCGTAAATTGCCTGAGGCCTGGAGGATAACGTTCTAGCATTTAGTCAAGAGATGCTTTGTGACTGAGTGTGCATCTCCTGACCAACAGTAATTATCATTTCCTACACTGTGCATGTCTATAGTAATTTGTGCGAACATATTTACGACAATTAGGCTACGCAGATACGTCCGTATTTCGTCCGTATAGGACACCGTACAACTAAAATATAGAGAATTCATGTTGCAGAATATGTTTTTGTATATTTGCGTTGTTTAGTCTAGCTAGTAATCAATCATATTTACGATATTCTCTCCCACTAATTAATGTTTTCATTAGCCAAAAGAAGAGTTTCTCTAAAACAAACGTTTACTTGACCTTTACATGACATTTGTGTGTGAGATATATATATAATCGTTGTGTCAACGTGATATATATATATATATATGACATTATCACGCTGGCACAACGGTTCTCGTCAGATCATCGAAGTTAAGCAACAATGAGCCTGGCTATTACTAGGTTGGTGACCATTTGAGAATTCTAAGCGCTGTATGTGCCCTCCGTTTATCTCGGCATTGTTGCCACTCATTCTTAACCTCTACTTGCCACTGGTATTTAACAACGCCGTTTCAGGATATGTGTGGTCGGAGATTGCGCAACTCTTGCTACAAAAATTCAAAGCACGGGCACCCTTACAGTGGATATCCATAGTCTGTCAAGACTGAAGGAAGCAACCATGTATATATAACTAGAAGTATACTCATCTCAGGAGGGCGCGCTTAATTCCCAAACAGAGCAGTACTGTACAATTTTGGGGGCCCTTTTTCAAATATAAAAAAAACGATATAATGCGATTTGAATCGTTATTCACA
>NC_136483.1:181831242-181908742 GCF_053919585.1 Euprymna scolopes
TGCTACAGTTTTGCTTTCGGTTTCGATTCTAGCTGATAGCACCCAATTTTTTTTTTTTTTTTAACTTTTGAAATCACGACTCTATAATATTATATACTAAATCTGGACAAATTAAAATATATTTAAGCATATTTTATGACCGGGCGAAGCCCACCTCCCGCTATTTATTATATATAAACTGTAATACGCATGAATATTATATTTTAATAAATGCACAATTCTCATTTATTATAAACATAAATATCTTAAGTATTAAGCGTAACGGTAATTTCTTTTTAAAATAATGAAGTTAAATGTTAAGAAACTGTGACATGTGCATGCGAGTATTATGTTTTCTAAACAGTTCACTTCTTGTAAGTAAAAAAGTACTTGAGCGGAGATCAAAACCTAAAGACTGAGTCCAGTACGATAACCATTATGCCAGCTTAACACGTTCTTTAAAAGGTGTTTTCAAATCTACTTATTCTTAGCCATAAGTAATCTGTCATGTGAACGATTCATGCATGCGCATTCGTGAAATAGTTGACAAACAGATATAACTCCGATGATCTCCACGTACCAATTTTAATGTTGACACCTTCGCAGTCCTTTTTTCACCGGGTGAAAATCAATTAAAAGTTTTCCACATGTCTGAAAAACTTATATACGAAATTTTGTGTCGGTAGATTAAAAATTCATTGAGTACATAGGTTGAGTGTTGTCATCACATACGGACACACATTCTAAATTTTATAAATATATAGATTACTGATATTCATGAGTAGGTTTATGAAAATAGATTCCCTATATTGGTGATAATAGTTGCTTATAAATAGTGTTTATTATTGGAGAGAGTCAGATGCAGAAACCTTTTAGTCGTAACCTTATTTATACGTGTGACTAGGCAGTCGATCAGATCGAACTGGAATCGGGAACCCACTGTTTTGACAAGAGATGCACTTTCTTAATATAGAGCTTGCAAGATAAGTTTACGAGAGTATTTCAGTGGGTATCTCACTCCCGAGGCAATCCTCTTTCTGTATGACTCAGACACGACCTAAAATGGAGTAGTTTCTACATCTGGGCAGAAGCTGCTCGCACCACCTTATCCTACCTTGAGAAAGTTCAAAACTAGCTTCGAAGCCTAATAACCGATGGTCTTTTCTCTTATCTGCTACCTCTTTCTCACAGAAGAGGTGTTGCAAACCTGTCTCTGATCTATCGTTATTTCCATTGCAAGTATTCGTTTCAGCTTTAATCTGTGATCCCTCTCTTTGTCAAACTTTCATAAATATACTCGCCTGTCTACAACTACAATCAACAATTTTCTCATATCTCTCTCTCTCTCTCTTTCTCTCTCTCTCTCTCTCTCTCTCTCTCTCTCTCTCTCTCTCTCTGGACCTAAATCTAAACTCAAGTTCCATGAGCAAAGCTTCTTTCCTAGAACTACCCGCCTGTGGAACTGTGTTCCGTTAGATTAGTTTTTAGTTGACTTATCGTCATTTTCAAGTTCAATGTAAACAAGTTCTTGTTTAACTGTTTTAAATAATCAAATTATACCTCATTTTCACTACTAACAATTACTAGGTCTACTCCTGGTGCCCACAGTACACTCATTAGTCCTTATCTTCAAGTAGTTGTGATTGCCAAGTAAAAAATCTAGATACTTATTCGAAATTATTTCATAATTCTCAATGTGTGTTCCAGATTGTAAATAGATACAAACTTCTCGCTTCATAAATCTACATTCTGCAATAATATAATATTAACAGCCTGCAATAACAAATGAAACACTTGTCGAACTGTTTGTCTCGTCTGCTGCTTCGCATTATTATCGCTATATATTTTGTTAATGTCATTTTTGCATTTCTATGTTTTCACGTATGAGCATGGACGGTGTGTATCGGGTGTCCAGGGGATGGGGGAATGAAACTAAATACACGAGCAAAACGAACGAATCAGACTGAAGACTTAATCCTTTTGATAAACCCAAACATTTTATTCACTTTTCTCCACGTTAAGTGTTTTTATTTTTTTACTTTCTGAATCTGATCAGAGAATTAATGCGTAGGTTTGTTTCCTCCAAAAGCTAATTCACTTTAGACGAGCCATCGACTTCTTAAATTAATATCTAATATTATGATGCTTTTATTATCTAATTTGCTTGTTACCGAGAACATTGTCACACATGAATAAAGAGCGAAAGTAAGGCGCTGAAATACGTAATGTAGGGGAGTTGAAAGTGAACCACGGGTTTATTATCACAGCGTATCTACTATCGCTTCCCTTATTTTTTTATTATTTTTTTTTTTTGTTCTTGCATCTCATAATAGGTGGGGGTTTTTTGGGGTTTTTTTTTTTGACAAAGAAGGATTGCTATTTTCTGTGTAAGTCTATACATATAACAATTATCCTTGACTATCGTTTGATATTAGACTGGTATTTTTAGCTTCTCACATCAAGTGGTATTATACCTTGTCTGAAGTGATTTCTATTTACAAAAAGTCCAAAAGCGAAAAGTGGATTTTAGTCTAATTCATTCTTGAGGTGATTTGATTTTGAAGTTTGCTCTTGTGAGTTCTAATCGCTCCAACGTGTTAGTTTTTTTGTTAATCGCCTGGGGCGCCGTTATCGGAAATTTGTTAATACGACTGTCCGAGCATATATTTTTTGCAGATCTGAGCGCACTTTTCTTAAGGCGTTGGCTTTTATAATGAACCTTACCCGACCTTGTGTCGCATCTTTCGTCCGTGGGACAAATTCACATTGAGAATAGAGAAATAAGAATATACACCAGAGAGAGTTGCATAGATATTTATGTATGTTTGTTCGAAAGCAGTAACAGTGTTAACTGCTGCTGATTTTTTGTTGATTAAAACATAATTGTCTTGCCTCAAGATTGCATTGAGCCCTTGCCAGTTGGTTGTAGCTATTCATTAGTCTTTCAGGGGTAAAGATTTACCGACACCAAAAGTAGCCAGTCTCAACGGTTCCATATAAAACCGTGAAAAGTTCAGTCACAACTACGTGAAGGAATGGCGGCTTTTCCTACTTTCTAGATTTGGCTTCTAAGTCTAACACGTCCTTTGCTTGCCACACGAAGACAGAAGTGACAAAGGCTAAATAGTAAATCCCACGCACTGATAACCTGGTTGTGCTAAGTTCGAATCCAGTTCATTCCACAGAAGCATTTTTACTTACGGATGTTAGAAACCTTCTCGTTTGCCCTTTCGTAAGCTTCGATCTCTCTCTTAGAAATGAACTTATGAAGATATTGTGTTAACGAATGTCAACAAAAAAGTTCCAATTCATACGAAATGAATAAATTATGTTTACCATAAAAGCATAAGAAACAAATGCAGTAGAACCCCGGATACGGTGGCCCTAGGACACGGGTTTTTTCAGGTTACGACGTGGAATACGATGTTTTTTTTCGGTCCCTAGTTACGGTATTTGCTCTGCCTTACGGTGTTATTTATAATGTTATTTGATTATATACATGTGTATTAATAATTACTGTATTCTGTTATTAATTGTACTGTATAAAATTTTTCTCGTGCTCCGCCATACGACGACTTCGCCTTACAATTCCAACCCCGGAACGGATTAATGCCATACTCCGGGGTTCTACTGTATCACCAGAGCAGGACAGATCCTGATATTAACTCTTCCTTTTTTCTTTTTTTTTCAACAGTTATATCAGTCAGGAAGAATAGTTGAAATGTATGGAAAAGTCTGCTGCCAATCTATATAATATAAACAGAATGTGATCTGTAAGTTTAGAAATTCCGAATATTCATGAAGATATTTTAAAATGTGCAAATATTTAATAGTGTAAATAATACATTCACAATGTTTAATAAATGATCATTATAATGATAATAATAATGGAAGCAGCTAACATTTTAAGGAAAATCCTCAATAGGGAAACCAATTCACATTAACTACGAAACGTTCGCCAGTTGCATAATAATTCCGAAAGAAATAAACCAAAGAGTAAATGGATGGTAACATTCAATGCTGGCACGATTAAGCCTCTTTTCTTTAACCACTGATTTCCCTCACTAATAATGAACTAGCTGAAAGCTCTTCATCCAAACTCTACTCAAATGCAACATGAATTGGAAAAAAATAAATTGAGGACATTGTCAAGGTTGCTGCAAAGAAGTGAGGGTCTCTCTAACATGCAAGAAAATTATTCACAGCTGAGAGTATCCTATACGTTTGCAAAATCACCATCTGTACATGCAGGGAGTATAGTTGCGACATATGGAAGGCTGCATCTCGGTCTTAGACAGTATAAAAAATCCTCTAATTTAATATCTCCCGACTTATCAACAAAACTTCAACCATCGCCGAAATGTTGCATCCTTGCGACTGTTTTACAAGTATTTTAATAGTGCTCGGACGAATTCGACAAAGCAACAAATTCTTACCCTTATAGATATTTCTGCTATAAACTGATTATTACTTTGAACTCGACACTTATTTAATCTCAAACCCAAAATTATTCGCTAGTAATTTACTGTTGTTCTCAACCCCACACTTATTTACAAATAACTATTAATCTCAAACACAATATTATTTGCTATTAATTTACTGTTGTTCTCAACCCCACACTTATTTACTAATAATTGACTATTATTCTCAGGTTCAACATTTTTGCTATAAACTGATTATTACTTTGCACTCGACACTTGTTTAATCTCACACCCAAAATTATTCGCTATTAATTTAGACTTGTTCTCCACCCCAAACTTATTTACATATAATTATTAATCTCAGACTCAAAATTATTTGCTATCAATTTACTGTTGTTCTCAACTCCAAACTTATTTACTAATAATTCACTATTATTCTAAGACTAAACATTTTTGCTATGAACTGATTATTACTTTGCACTCGGCACTTATTTAATCTCAAACGCAAAATTATTCGCTATTCATTTACTGTTGTTCTCAACCCCAGACTTTGTACTCAAACAGTTTCTTCCCTCGAACTGCTAGATTTTGGAATTATCTCCTGGTTTCCTTTTTCCTTAAATGTACTAATATGCTGAAGTTCGAGTGTAACGTGAATAGATATATCGCTGCTCAAATCCCTAACAAGTGTCCCTGTAGATTTGTTTCCAAATAGTGGTCTCTTACATACAAGTGTCACTATGCCTTGTTTGGGTTTAAATAACAATAAAACAAATATAAAGACAATCATTGTACATAAATGTATAAACCGATGGGAAATGTAGACTGCAAGAAATTTCATAAATTTATAAGAAAGACACAAATAGTTGGCAAAATGCTAGTCTACAAATGTGCAGATACATGTATACGTTAACGTCGGTGTATTACAAACTATTTCTGATCCATCCGATAATAGCTTAAACGGTAATGACTAAGACTGGAGTGATAAAAGTTAGATCTCGATTCGAGTCCATGACACCCAATTCATATTTTTTTAAAACTTTTAAATCACTGTTATATATGAGTTACAATATAATAATCGATATACTTAATAAATACGATATTTGAATCGATATAGTTACTAAATACGATATTTGAATCAATATAGTTACTAAATACGATATTTGAATCAATATAGTTACTAAATACGATATTTGAATCAATATAGTTACTAAATACGATATTTGAATCAATATAGTTACTAAATACGATATTTGAATCAATATAGTTAATAAATACGATATTTGAATCGATATAGTTAATAAATACGATATTTGAATCGATATAGTTACTAAATACGATATTTGAATCGATATAGTTACTAAATACGATATTTGAATCGATATAGTTACTAAATACGATATTTGAATCGATATAGTTACTAAATACGATATTTGAATCGATATAGTTACTAAATACGATATTTGAATCGATATAGTTACTAAATACGATATTTGAATCGATATAGTTACTAAATACGATATTTGAATCGATATAGTTACTAAATACGATATTTGAATCGATATAGTTACTAAATACGATATTTGAATCGATATAGTTACTAAATACGATATTTGAATCGATATAGTTACTAAATACGATATTTGAATCGATATAGTTACTAAATACGATATTTGAATCGATATAGTTACTAAATACGATATTTGAATCGATATAGTTACTAAATACGATATTTGAATCGATATAGTTACTAAATACGATATTTGAATCGATATAGTTACTAAATACGATATTTGAATCGATATAGTTACTAAATACGATATTTGAATCGATATAGTTACTAAATACGATATTTGAATTGATATAGTTACTAAATACGATATTTGAATCAATATAGTTACTAAATACGATATTTGAATCGATATAGTTACTAAATACGATATTTGAATCGATATAGTTACTAAATACGATATTTGAATCGATATAGTTACTAAATACGATATTTGAATCGATATAGTTACTAAATACGATATTTGAATCGATATAGTTACTAAATACGATATTTGAATCGATATAGTTACTAAATACGATATTTGAATCGATATAGTTACTAAATACGATATTTGAATCGATATAGTTACTAAATACGATATTTGAATCGATATAGTTACTAAATACGATATTTGAATCGATATAGTTACTAAATACGATATTTGAATCGATATAGTTACTAAATACGATATTTGAATCGATATAGGTACTAAATACGATATTTGAATCGATATAGGTACTAAATACGATATTTGAATCGATATAGTTACTAAATACGATATTTGAATCAATATAGTTACTAAATACGGTATTTGAATCAATATAGTTACTAAATACGGTATTTGAATCAATATAGTTACTAAATACGATATTTGAATCGATATAGTTACTAAATACGATATTTGAATCGATATAGTTACAAAATACGATATTTGAATCAATATAGTTAATAAATACGATATTTGAGTCAATATAGTTAATAAATACGATATTTGAATCAATATAGTTACTAAATACGATATTTGAGTCAATATAGTTACTAAATACGATATTTGAATCAATATAGTTGCTAAATACGATATTTGAATCAATATAGTTAATAAATACGATATTTGAATCGATATAGTTACTAAATACGATATTTGAATCGATATAGTTACTAAATACGATATTTGAATCGATATAGTTACTAAATACGATATTTGAATCGATATAGTTACTAAATACGATATTTGAATCAATATAGTTAATAAATACGATATTTGAATCGATATAGTTAATAAATACGATATTTGAATCGATATAGTTACTAAATACGATATTTGAATCGATATAGTTACTAAATACGATATTTGAATCGATATAGTTACTAAATACGATATTTGAATCGATATAGTTACTAAATACGATATTTGAATCGATATAGTTACTAAATACGATATTTGAATCGATATAGTTACTAAATACGATATTTGAATCGATATAGTTACTAAATACGATATTTGAATCGATATAGTTACTAAATACGATATTTGAATCGATATAGTTACTAAATACGATATTTGAATCGATATAGTTACTAAATACGATATTTGAATCGATATAGTTACTAAATACGATATTTGAATCGATATAGTTACTAAATACGATATTTGAATCGATATAGTTACTAAATACGATATTTGAATCGATATAGTTACTAAATACGATATTTGAATCGATATAGTTACTAAATACGATATTTGAATCAATATAGTTACTAAATACGGTATTTGAATCAATATAGTTACTAAATACGGTTTTTGAATCAATATAGTTAATAAATACGATATTTGAATCGATATAGTTACTAAATACGATATTTGAATCGATATAGTTACTAAATACGATATTTGAATCAATATAGTTAATAAATACGATATTTGAGTCAATATAGTTAATAAATACGATATTTGAATCAATATAGTTACTAAATACGATATTTGAATCAATATAGTTACTAAATACGATATTTGAATCAATATAGTTAATAAATACGATATTTGAATCGATATAGTTACTAAATACGATATTTGAATCGATATAGTTACTAAATACGATATTTGAATCGATATAGTTACTAAATACGATATTTGAATCAATATAGTTACTAAATACGATATTTGAATCAATATAGTTACTAAATACGATATTTGAATCGATATAGTTAATAAATACGATATTTGAATCGATATAGTTACTAAATACGATATTTGAATCGATATAGTTACTAAATACGATATTTGAATCGATATAGTTACTAAATACGATATTTGAATCGATATAGTTACTAAATACGATATTTGAATCGATATAGGTACTAAATACGATATTTGAATCGATATAGGTACTAAATACGATATTTGAATCGATATAGGTACTAAATACGATATTTGAATCGATATAGTTACTAAATACGATATTTGAATCGATATAGTTACTAAATACGGTATTTGAATCGATATAGTTAATAAATACGATATTTGAATCGATATAGTTACTAAATACGATATTTGAATCGATATAGTTACTAAATACGATATTTGAATCAATATAGTTAATAAATACGATATTTGAGTCAATATAGTTAATAAATACGATATTTGAATCAATATAGTTACTAAATACGATATTTGAATCGATATAGTTACTAAATACGATATTTGAATCGATATAGTTAATAAATACGATATTTGAATCGATATAGTTACTAAATACGATATTAGAATCGATATAGGTACTAAATACGATATTTGAATCGATATAGTTACTAAATACGATATTTGAATCGATATAGTTACTAAATACGATATTTGAACCGATATAGTTAATAAATATATTTCAATCAATATAACTATATTGATTGAAATATCATATTTATTAACTATTAAATTTATTAAATAAATATGATATTTCAATCAATATAGTTAATAAATACGATATTTTAATTAATAAAAATTATCACGTTTAAGCCTATTTTACCACCGGGCCACGCCGGGTGATCACTAGTATATATCGTGTAGAATATAATAATCAACAGAGAAGTGTCTATAAAATAATAAATATGAAATCTGCATAAATAAAAAATATATTCATGCGTATTTTATGACTAAGCAACGCCGGGGGGCCTGCTAGTGTGTATATATATATATATATATATATATATATATATATATATATATATATATATATATATATATAGTGACCTTTTCTATCTTAGTAATGAGCTATACCAAACTTGTCAATTTTTGATCCACAGACATGATACTTGATATATAGAGGATTTGTATCTATGGAACAAATTCAATTTGGTCTTTAGCCGTTAAAAATATCTGCTCTGGGGTCAAAATAAAAAAAAAATGAACATGTCAGTCAAAAGTCGCATGTACAAATGTGTTTATACCTTTTACAACGTTATCTTCTTAGTTTTCCATGCGTAAAGATGTAGTAAAGATCTTTAGAAATAAGGCTGGTGAGTTATAAGTTTTAGTTTCGATTCAAGCTGATGGCACCGAAGTCATATTTGTTGTTACTTTTGAAATCACTATATATTGTGCACAATAGAATAATGGATAGAGGACTTGCTCTATAATAATCAATACGAAATCTGACAAAAATAAAATTTACGACCGGCCTACGCAGTACATAATACGTGTATTATCCTTAGTATTAATACACTAGCACGTTTCTTTCTCTGTTTCGTGTCATGTTTTCATTAGTAGTGGGAGTACTGAACTTCATAAGATAAAGTTGAAACAGCGCACTTTAGATGTGGAAGTAATTAAAGTCACTTGGTATGAAAATGAATCGGATGCAGCTGGAAGTACTTCATACCCCCAGCTAGCATGGAAAGCTAAAACACGACTTATATTTAAAAGAATGTTTTAAATAAATATTTTCTTTTCGTTGCAATCTTTCAAGCGCGCAACGTTATCACAGCAACAGTTATTCTAAATTGCATCAACTACATATAACATGCAGGAGAGGCAGGAACATTAAAGTATGAAATTTCCGTAATTTCAACAATTCGGGCAATTTCGTTAAGTTCGAGTAAAACACTTTTGATGAATCAACTACTAAGCGATCTCATTAAACATTTGATTTTAAATAGTGTGAGCGCGCTAACTTAGAAATCGGTGACTGTCCAACATGTATAAATAAATGAGGTATTGTTATGACGAAACCCTGTTAGTTTCTATCCGTCTATCGAATCGATACTATAATATTGAGTTCGCTGTATTTTATAAAACTAAATGTCTATACAAAATTGCAGTGAGATCGGACAAGTAGTTTCCAAGAAAAGTGGATGGACAGACTAAGAAAAATATGATCTAGAAATGACATAATGGCAGGATGTTGCCCGGGATTAAAGAAGAATCAACGAATGTGCCACACTCTCAATACTTTTATTGTCATCGAAATCAGTTAAATCGCCCATTTTTTTTAACCAAATCTAGTCGGGGACCATCCGCAGTACAGCCGAAGGAAGCTTTGCATGATTCCTTGCATGCACTTTGCATGGCTAACTTATGGTTTCATTAAATAACTTCTATACAATGCTTAAATTGAAGTTTAAAATGCAAAAGTCAAGTAACATGATTCAGTTGTGCTCTAAACAAAAACATTCAATTTGAATTCGCCCCTGTCTTACCAAAGAACCTTCGGCTGATTTTATACGCTGGACCCTTCTGATAAAACTTCTGAAATCCATGTGTGATGTTAGGTGGTAAAGAGTCATTTAATTTGTTCAAAATCTGACTTGCTTTTCTAATCGGATTTTATCGATTTTTGATACTGTTGGGAGGTATCCCGATAGCAAAACTATTAAAGAACACTCCCAGACAGATAAAGTGCATTTGTGTGAAGTTTCGCGATAATTGGCACAGGTGTTTCGGAGTCCTTAAGGAATGAACTCTTACAGATACACACAAAAAGTAACTTTTTATATATCAGTATAGACAGCGATATAGACCAACAACATACGAGTTGTATAGTTGTTGTTGGTGGTGGTGGTAGTAGTAGTAGTAGTAATAATAAAATACGACTGCATATATTATTTTGATAAGTTAGGACATTCGGTAGAGTATATCAAGGAAATACTTCTGGTTTTGGAGTTAATAGGGGCTAAGTTGCAACTACTACTGGTAGTAGTAGTAGTAGTAGTAGTAGTAGTAGTAGTAGTAATAATAATAATAATAATAATCGAAAGGTGGAGAGTCTTACATATTTGGGGAGACTTGTTATCATTCGGACCCCGCGAAACACCACAGATTTTTGTCGGTGGTTAATCTTTTATGATGACCTGCGTAAAACTCACGAGTAATAATAATAAGGGATGAGATTCATTTCCAGAGGATTTCCCTTAATTCCGGCTTCAAACAAGGAGCTTCAAAGATCAAGGGTTTTCCTAAGGATATTGGTGGTACCTATAATTGCAGAGGTCTGAAAGCCACCTAAAACATCGGGGATTTGTAGTTTTTTCAATTGTCCTTCCAGACGACTTGATACTACTCCTAGTGTACCAACTACGACCGGGATTATTTGTGTTTTAACCTCGTGTATACGTCTTATCTCCAAGGCCAATGAAGCATAATTGCTCCCCTTCTCATTCTTCTTCTCTCTCACATTCCTGTCCCAGGGTACTGAAAAGTCTGCAATCTGCCAGGTTTTTTAGACCTTGTTAATGATGACCAAATCCGAACGATTATGTTCCAATTGCTTGATCGTTATGACACTTTTGTCACACCATACCTCTACTTAGCCATCCTCACTTGTTCTCACTTCATCAGGCACCTCCTCAAACCATATTCCAGCACACTTCACCCCAACCCTCTTACACAATTCCCAATATATCCGGAGTCCCATGCGATCGTGCCTTTTGTGGTACTCTCTCTTGGCCAGTCCACTACACCCTGCTGCAAGGTGCGCAATTGACTCTGAGGTCTTACCACAAATTCGGCATTCTGCAGCAACTTCCTCTCCTAGAACCACTTTTTGAACAATCGTGCTGCTCAAACAAAAGCGTCAGTATTCTTAGCCAGATACCCAGCTCTAAGGCATTGCCATGATCTTTCATCAGTCACTTCTGCTATATCCTGAAAAAAACTTCCATGCATGTCCTTCCTAGTCAGTTCTTCTGCCATTTCTCTATCCATACGTTTCACATAATCAGCCTTGGTCTCACATAACTCCACTTCATTGGCCACAACCTTAAGCATCCACTCCTCACTTCTAACCACGTACTCCTTCAACGACATCTCCTCGGTTCTAACACAATCTTTTACACTTTTCAATCCTCTCCCACCATCTTTCCTCTTTTGATACAGCCTTTCTACGCTACTTCGAATTTGAAATAATAATAATAATGATGATATTAATAATAATATTAATAATGATGATAATAATAATAATAATTATAATAATAATATTAATAATGATGATATTAATGGTGATAATAATATTAATTATAATATTAATGATGATGATGATGATGATAATAATAATAATAACATGGTCATGACCATATTATTTAAAGATGAAAGTGAAAAGATGGAGAAATAACCGTAGGTTAAATGTCCTTCCTTGAAATCTTTTATGCATGTACGGACATCTCATCAACAATTTTATCAAATGTATTAATTGCATCGAGAAACACGTATTTAGTCATATCACATTATGAGCTTTTGTTAATTTTATCAATTCAATTCTAGGAATTGTGTTAGTTGCCACGTCAGGAAAAAGGTAACGGAAACTTATACACACAATTTCACCCTGGATCGCTGTGTCGTTAGCGTATTTATTGAATCTCCTCCTTTCTATTTTGGCATATGTTAGTAAAACACTTATTAAGATGTGTTGTAGAAGATTTGCGGAAATGTGTAGCGTATTAAGATTTTGATATTTTATTTCAAATACTAGAAGGCCGCCCGGCGTTGCCCGGTCGTAAAATACGCATAATATTAAATTTTAATTCATACAGAAACTGAGACGTGTGCATGCGAGCATTGTTTTTTCTAAACAGTTCACCTCTTGTAAGTAAAAAAAAATACTCGAACTGAGACCGAAACAAAGCTTAAATACAGTGAGTCAATTACGATAACAATTATGCCAGCTTTACACTATTTTTAAAAATGGTATTAAACCTACTTATTCTAAACATAAAGAATCGGACATGTTAACAATTCACGCATGCGAATTTTTGAAACAGCTAGCAAATAAAACTACGATTACTCCCGCGTAACAATTTTTCAATTTTGACCCGTAAACAGCCTGTTTTTTTTGTTTTTTTTCGGATGAAAACCGATTAAAAAGTTTTCCACGTGTCTGAATACCCTATATACAACATTTCAAGTCTTTAGATAAAAAGTTCGGTAAGGAGTGTCCTCACACACGCACGCATTGTCACGTTTATAGATATATAGATAGCATATCTTAAATTATGCACACATAGTTATGTAAATTTTCGTAACACAAAGCCTCTTCAATTGCTCAAGAGTATTGAAATAGAGATATAAATATTTTATATTATATAAACAAATTTCGATGCAGGGGAAATTTCGTATAAATTTACCAGGGAAGCATTTGTATTTTCCATTCAGATTGTAAAGATGATCTTATAAATAGCTTTGTGGTGCCCTGAAAGAAAAACAAAGATTTTTGGTAATTTGTAAGATTCTGTTTCTCTCATTCCAAGTGCGTAATATATATATATATATATATATATATATATATATGTGTGTGTGTGTGTAGTGTTGTTTCTATGAATTAACACAAGCAAAGTGATCCATTATAATAAAGAATTACATACTATTTTGAATTTTTTTACGGAATGATCAGAAAAACATCAGTACCGTCGGTTTCAAATACGATAAAAGGAGACTAGTTTATGGCCGAACAATATCGAGTTCTCTTCATTTCTGTTTATATCTATTCTCACCAGAAATGTTACTTATAAAGTGCCGTGTCAATTTTCTAACAGAACAGATATAAACAGAGGCTCAAGAGAATATTTTTCGACTATAAACTGATCCACTTATATCGGATTTGAAACTGACGGTACCGGTGAAATTCTGATCATCTATGTTATTGTAATATATATATATATATATATATATATATATATATATATATATATATATATATATATATATATATATATGCATGAGTGTGTGTGGCGGGAGTCCAAAATTATAATTTTTGAACATAGGATATACGTGAAATTATATCTATTTCAGGGCTTAGACAATTATTTAAACTAACAAAACCTGAATTACTATTATTATTGTTGTTGTAAAATAAAATGAATGAACAATACGTGATATGTTATATACGTAAGTATCTTTGTATGTGACTAGCCTGGGTGCCAGGGGTTTCCTGAGTGTTTGGAGGTGTGTTTTGAGCAAAAAAAAAGTGGTAGTAGGAAGTTAGGCTCGAACCCGTGCCCCTAAAGAGGAAAAGAACGTAAAAAAGTGACGTGTGTGCTGTTGCATCCATCGCCAAAACGGAAGTTACATAGGTTTAAATAAAGGCTAGACAATCGAAAAGAGGGGGTGACTTTCGAAAATATCGGCTAAAAAGCAACCCCTCCCTGTAGAAAAGTGCCAAGTTGGGGGTGAAGGAATAAATGTTTTTAGCCTATTTTTGGATATTTGTCGTCCGAAGAGTCGAACTTCAAAACACTATCAGTCTCGTGAAGATTCGTCGCCTCTGCAAAAAGTTTTAGGCAGATATACAAACATAAAAACATAGATACATACATTTAAACAAACATGTGAGATTTATTATATGTGATTTGCAAAACTATTATATCCACTGTTCCATTTGTGTGTGTATCTTTTTAGATACTTTTAGCCAAATGAAACTTTCTTTATAAAAGAGAACCCCTAATAAACATGTACTTATTAAAAAGAACGTTATTTGCTGCATAAATGTTGGAACATTAATAGATGCCCAGTTGTTATTAAGAAGAAAAAAAAACGAGCACGCAAGTTCTTCCCACGTAACTGTCGAACAGGTTGTCTCGTTGGTCTCCTTCTTGGCATATTTTGTTAACGTCTTCTTAATGTTTCTACGCCTCCGCCGCAGCGGGGACACAAAATAACGTTCATCTTCGGGGGGAAATGAAACTTTGCTTTCAGATCGGCAACCACTCAAAAGAAACGAACAGAATGGTGAACTAGGCTGAACACCTTATCCTATTGATGGAGCCAGACATTCCATTCACCTTCTCCTGCTGAGTCTGGTCTTTTATCTTCCATACTCCATCTTAGATTTCCGAAGCGTTTAATTCCTTACCTTCAGTTAATAAAGATCTAATAAACAAACTTTGATTTAAGTTCAGATACTGCCATTTATTTTAGATACACGCACGCACAACCTCATATATATATATATATATATATATATATATATATATATATATATATATATATATAAGATTAACAGTATAGTTATATTCCAAGACACAAATATTTATTTTCCATGCAAAAAAGCCCCTACAGCATGTTATAATTTCAGTACATTTTTTACATATCCGTTTTGTTATGCAGAAACAAATGGTTATTATGTCAATACTGTCTATTTCTGTGCATATACTCTTGAGAAAGACTATAAATTCTAAACAAAAATCATTGGTATACGCAAAGAATGAAATATAATTAAAAAACATGTTTTACCTAAACAACACATATATATATATATAATATATAAATATTTAAATTTGCATAACTACTTTTATACCTACAGACAGTAGGGTTTCATGCTTTCGCAATTATCAACACAGAAAGTGATAATTACTGTTGGTCGAGAGACTCGGACCTGGTTACAAAGTCAGCTTTGACTGCATTGGCTATGACCTTTACCTCTGAAACAGCATCAATTAACAAAAGAATCAAAGGAAATTAAACACTTATAAACGCCAAATGCAGACATATCAGTAAAACAGTCAGAGGCTATTCAAACGACTCGAAGTCGTAAATGTTGCATGTCGCTAGTTGATCGCCTTTTTTGTTTATTTCTCAGACAGGGTTCAAACTTGATAATTTTTAAGAACTTAGAATTATAAATATTAATAATTAATTTCATACCTACAGATACAGGTGTTTCATGATCTCGCAATCATCTGTGCAAAACGTAATAATTACTGCTGCTCGAGTAACTAGAACCAAGTTAGAAAATACTTCTATGTAAAGCTTAGTGAGATGAAGAATCAGCAGATGGCTTGATTATTAAGAAAAATTAAAATATAAAAGCGTAATATTCATATAAGTGTTACAGAATATCAGAACATTGGTACCATCGGTTCAAAATGAATAACAAACAGGAATTATTGGTGATTGTCCATGTCATACTCTTTTCAGCCTTGGATTGACATAAACAAAGCTAAATAATCTTGCGCTATTGGTGTTGTTCTGATCTTCAGTAGCACGTCTATACATGTGTGTATATATATATATATATATATATATATATATATATATATATAATTGATCCGATTTTGCCAGAGACACTTGTGCGCATATTAATTAGACAAGCATAAGTAAAAAAAAAATGGACAAATAGCGTTTATTAAACACATAAAAATTGAATTGTCTATTGATCTGTTTATTTTAAAGTGCTAAGTTTATTTTCAAGATTTCTTGTTTTATTTTAAAATTAGATTTATCTTGTAAATGCCACGCGAAAGCAACAAACAAAGCGCCTGTCATGAATCATAAATCAAACTTTTCTTGCCCATAATGCGGGGAATGACAAGCAACCCAAGCACTTATGGTTAGTAGGGAGGGTCATTTTTCTTATTACTTTTCAAGAGCTCGAAGTATTCTTGGGGACCTGCGGCGACTCTTTATTTGTCTTCATA
This sequence comes from Euprymna scolopes, assembly GCF_053919585.1. Lineage (NCBI taxonomy): Eukaryota > Metazoa > Mollusca > Cephalopoda > Sepiida > Sepiolidae > Euprymna > Euprymna scolopes. The sequence continues at coordinate 181,848,091 of NC_136483.1, forward strand.
TTTTGTGAAATTTAAGATAAACTAGCGGGGTGGGGGCGCCCAGCTTTGCTTTTAATATTTTTATTTCGTATATCTATATATCTTTAAAAATGCAATTGTCTGTCTGTGTCTGTATGTGTACATTTCCCTACCACAGTTATTTTCAGTCTACAGACTCGAGATTTGACATAAGCGGAATTGAGATTTGGGAACATTTTTTAATCGGTTTCTGACCAGAAATTTGGCTGTCAAGGAGCTAAATTTCAGCGATTTGACATTTATAAACTCTACCAAACTCCACCGCTAATTTTGTGTCTACTCACTTGAAGATTTAGCTGTAGGTTACTTAGACATGGACCAAACTTTTTAATTTGATTTGAAACCAAAGCAATAAATGTTAAGGAGTCAAAATTGGAGTCGAAGTTTAAAACAATTGACCTCTACGGTCTCTACCATATTACTCAGCCAATTTTTGGTCTAAACATTTGAAATTTTACATAAAGTTTATTCAGATAGGGCAAGCTTTTTAATTGGTTTTTGGCCGAAATTTTGGCTGCCAAAGGGTCAATGTTCAAAAGATTTTACCTTAGCGGTCTCTAACAAACTATTCAGCCAATTTTAAATCTAAACATTTGAAATGTTACATAAAGTGTATTCATACATGCAGCGAGCTTTTTAGTAAGTTTTTTGGTGGAAATGTGGCTGTCAAGAGGTCAAATTTGAAAGTTTACCGTTGCAAACTCTACCAAACCTTTCTGCCAATTTTGGGTCTAAACTCTTGAAATTTTAGATGTAGGTTATCTGGACATAAGTCAAACTTTTTAATATCTATATATATATATATATATATATATATATATATATAAGTTATAGAGCCCAACCAAAGACGGGCTGAACTGCTAGTATTGATATAAAGTCGTGATCTCAAAAGAAAAACAATGTATGTGGGTGACATCAGCAAGAATCGAAACCCAAAGCAAAACTTTAGCATTCAAAGCTGGTGATGTTACTACTGAACTGATTAAAAATAAACTAAGATGAATGTACAAAATGTATTACAATATTTGTTTTTCAATTTTGACACCTTAAAATCTATTTTAACCGGCTAAAGAACCATAAAAGAATAATCCATAAAAAAGCAAATCATTTCAGGCCCCTGCGACTTTTGGTTTTATGAAGAGATAGTTTGAAAATATGGAGACAGACAGACAAACATTGAGTTTTATCAATTAGATTTCCATTTTTTTAGTATTTATAAGGATATGCACCACGTTAAATTTAAATGCGTTTGTGGGAATTTATGAGTTGAAATCTTCGTTTCTTTTCGATGTTTATTAGATAAATACAGTACTGTACAACCGCATGTAAAAACAGAGAAACCAAAAATTATGGTTTCACCAGTTTATTCACTCGTTATTAATCTAGATATGTTATTAAAATATTCATATGAAATCAATGGATTACATCATTAAATTGATTATTATATTAAAAAAAAAACACTCATCCTTGTTTTTTTTTTTCCCCCATAGAGTGGAAGGTAGCTGTTCGTATTTATTTCAGACGACAGGTAAATCTGAGGTGAGATTGTTGCTAGCTATTTCTGTCTCGCTTACTCTTACCACTTGTTTCGGTTTACTCTGGGTACTGAAAAAAAGCAAGCGTTTTACTCATTAATTTTTGCGTGACATGAAGGAAGAACAGAAATACACACGCATATATATCTATAATATAAAGCTGAACGTCTGTGTGTGTGTAGTTTTAGTTACTACACAGCCCCAAAGTTTAGTACGAGGGTCAGTTTAAATGTAATGTCTCCTATTTTTTTTTCGTTCAGATTGATCAGAAGAGATGTCAAATTTCATTGTTATGCTGACTGAACTTATGCATTCATGAACTTAAAGATTCATCTCCCCAGGGCATATAATGACAGTGTCCTTCTTCGTTGTTCATCGTTATCCAATGATGACGATCTTCTTGTGAGTCTGCTGATGTTTAAATAGTCCAATCCTGGATCCACAGGTACGGTCACAGATCGTCATGTAAATGAGAACCGGAATAGCGTGGAGAGTATGTCGCTTTGCACGCTTCGCTGTATGGTCCTGTATTTGCTGATCCTCAATACAGTCCACTGCCTGCTAGCAGAGGGAGTGCTAGAGATCCCGGCAGGAAGCAAGTTCCTTTAGTGAAGAGGGGGTCTATTCGACACCTATTCAGGGATCTCTTCTTGTGGTCTTTGAAATGATATGATTCTTAGCAGTGTAAGACTCTACCTTAGCAAACCCTGCCAAGGTCGTTCGTCAGAACCATTAGGTTTCTGAGAAAAGTGCATTGAGAATATGGAAACTATGTAGAAAAACAAATTCTGGAACACAGAATATCATTCGATATAATAGTATCACTCATGCCTGGGCGGGTCTTTAACTTTTGGAGTAAAAAGGGAAGCTCTATTTTAAAAACGACTTTCGTATTACCAAGCACGCTCCAGCCGCCCATGCACAGCCATCGCCAATCGCTGGTAGAAGTGTATTAAGAATGGTTTTTACTATGTGAAAAATGAATCCTGGAGCACAAAATTGTTGTTAGTTTTAATGGTTTCGTAGCTCTTAACTTTTTTTTGTATTTGGAACGAAATTTATTTTATACTACTCCGTAATACAAAATAAATCTGCAAACCTTTATAAGTATTAGATTATTTCGTTTCGGATTTTTACATTTTATGGGTTTTTTTTTCCCTTACTATGATTTTACGCGAAGTGCTATCAAACGAAAACACTTTGCATTAAATGTTTAACTCACAAATTTCTGCATGGTGGGATTAAAGTACAAAAACATACACACCAACAAACTAAATGATATGGTCATAAACGTTTTATTTTTATTTCAAGACTTTCTCGGGAAGACGAAACGTTGAATATATAATTTTATTTGTTTATTTTTCAATTTTTCATGACGTCTGAATATTATTTCTACAGTTTTAATCATATATATATATATATATATATATATATACTAGTACACTGCTCGGCATTACCCGGTCGCAAAATTTATTGATTCGCTCTCATGATGCGCAAGAACCGTTGCAATACATATACATTTTCCACTGGTTTAAGCTAGTTAGATTGTAAGCATGCACCTTCTTACTTATAGCGAAAAGGGACCTTTTTTGTAATACATTTGACGATTGTCTCGTTGTATATGTTTTATTCCATATCTTGCTGAAGTAAAAGCTTTTATGTGACTAAAATGCATGGCTTCTAATAAAACCAGATGATACGAATAAAGGTTTACAGGATAGTAAGACAAGTATCATTTCTGGCATTATACTTCCGGTTTGTTTTCTGTGGTTGTTTTGTTTTACGGCATATCAACCCTTTTCAGGTTATTTAATGCCGAATCTGGTGATTTTGAAGAACGATTTTTTACTATAGTATATTTGTTTTTTAAGTTCTATTCTATTTAACCCATAGTTGGGACCCTAACAGGTGCTACCTGTGAGCAATGGCAATTAAAGGGTGGCTCCACACTCCCTAAAGCCTGCAAACTGGGGCCTCACCATCGGATATAGTTTAAGGTCATATCCAGGACCTTCGCTTAATGGAAAACTGTCATTACCAACGTATAGATCTTAACTATTGCCAATCGCATACGGAGAATATCAGTTAGAAGTTCTTATCTCGATATAAGGGTGGCATGTAAGCTCCAAATGCAATCAAATGGCATTTACAATAAGTTTCATCTGCATAAAAAAAAACTGAACTGCCATTTTTACTAATCAGAATACTCTACAACAGCCTTTCTTTCTAAAACGTACAAATTAAACCTTTCTCTATAGAGATTATTTAGTGATTTTATTTTGTCATCATTGCTTACTGTTTCATTCATTTATCTGCTTTTATATGAACAAGAACAATAATAAGCTTAACTCGAGGAGGAATTAGTTGCATAATGACGTCATATCCGTCTTTCATGTATTGCATTATGGGAAGTAGTTAAATAAAAAAGAAACGATTTCGGTACAAATTCTCATGATATTTAATGAAATCCCTCAAGTTTGCTTTTCTTCACTTTTATTCTTATTGTTTCAATTTATCAGTTGAATAAAATTTAAAAAAAAAAACAATTAGTAACAATTTACGCGTAGCTGTTGAATGACAATGTGAAACGTTCACATATGAAGACGTGCTGTCTATCGATTGTTACTCGAAGAATGATTCATTGTTTATGATGAACTGTACTCTTATTTTATCATGCTATCACCGTTTTCCACTTTTCTGTCTGGCTAGCTTTATATATATATATATATATATATATATATATATATATATATATATTACCCTTCATCGGACTATCCATTCATGTGAAATCTTTTTATCATTTTCTTTTACCTCCTATTCCCATTACCTCACCCTTTTTTTAACCAAGTAAGATCTGTGACTTACTTGTAGTTTATTAAATACTTTTATATGCAAAATCCGATCCTGCATTTTGCTAATTCCTGCCTTCTGATTAGAAGGAGAATATTTCTTCGAAACTCCGCGGATTAAGGACTATCCACTTATCTTGTGCTTCCTTTTTTTAAAATTAAATGTTTTTAACTCTTTTTCAAGATGTCTTTTAACATGTTTTATTAATCATTTGTTCATATATATATAATATATATATCTCAATTTTCACCCCAAACAAGGCACAGTCTCACTCTGGAATACTATCGGTGGCATAAGTTGCGGGGGCATTATGAAGGGAGATGAGTAGCAAAATGTTTGTTCACATTACACTTGAACTTCTGCATATTACTACAGTTGGGAAAGCAGAATCCCGGAAGGGAGTTCCAAAATCTTGCAGTTCTGGGGAAGAAACTATTGAAGTAAAAGGCTTTCTTAAACTTAGGGATCTCTACTGTGAATGGGGTGGGACTTAGCTGCTTGTCGGGTTAGTAACATCGATGGGGTACAAGTGGATATAGTCTGTCAGAGCATTCACCGTTAAAGTACTTGTAGAATAGGCAGACGGATGCAAAATTTTGTCGATGGGACAGAAGCTGAAGCCTAGATGACAGTTCAGGACACATCAGGTTGGCGACTCTCTTTTGTACCCTGTCTAGGACCGAGAGACAAGTAGCAGATGCACCAAACCAAATGTGACAACAGTACTCCATACATGGGCGAATGGTGGCCTTATAGAGGTACAGGATACTTTCAGGCGTAAATAGTTTTCCAGCACGCTAGAGAGAGCCCACCTTCTTTGCAGCAGCTTTGGGAAATGCTCGCTATGTATTTGTTCCAGTTCCTGTTCCCTGTGAACGTAAGGACGAGGATTTTAAAGGAAGCACTTTCAGGTAATGTGTTCTTGGCCATTGCCATTGGTGGTAGAGAAGGTTTCTTCTAATTATTGAAGGAAACAAGCCTATTCTTGGCAGCATTAAATGTGGCCACCATTTTTGTCCCTATTCCACTACAGATTTGACCTCTAGTGTTTCTGCTATTTCCTTAGATGTGCGTTCATTTGTTTTCCTATAAAGAGAGGTGTCATCAGCAAATATACCCATCTCCGAAACAATTGTATCATGGAGGTCGTTTATGAATATCAGGAATAATAAAGGCCCAAGAATAGACACCTGAGGTACTCCTGCATTTATATCATATTGTTTAGATGTACGACCGTCGACGACAACTTGGATTTTTCTCTTAAGGATTTAATTACATTATGTATTCTTCCAGTGATACCATATGATCTAATTTTCCTTAAAAGACTATCGTGCCATACCCTGCCAAAAGCCTTAGCTATATTGAGGGCTACCGCTATACCCTCCCATGTTTTGACGTTCAGAGATTACACTTAGAATATCTGCTCTGGAATGAACTTGCCTAAATCCATATTGTTTGTCGGTCAGGAGTTTAGCAGCTGTAAGGTGTTGGACTAGGGCTTGATTAACTAAGGACTCAAATATTTTGGCGAAAAGCGGGAGGAAGCTAATGGGGCGATAATTTAGTGGGTCAGTTCTTTCACCAGAATTCTTGAAGACTGGTACCACAGAAGCGATTCGTTAAGGCATTTATTGTAAAGTTTGGAGAGAACTTGAGCAACCACCGCTTATCATTTTTTAATAGCACAGACGGGATGAGTTCGGGTGCACTTGCTTTTGAGCTGTCTGGATTTTTCATGATACCATGTACATGAGAGGGGGAGATTTTTTTTAATCGTCTAGTGTGGCGTCTGTTCGCAAAGGAAAGTTGGGGGTGCTGGCAAGCAGGTTAGTCTTGTCGGTGCAAGCAACCTCATGGTTGTTTAATAGTGGAGGAATCGTTGACTGCCCATTATTTACTACACTGTTGTAGATTTACCAAAAATCACGGGTTCATAATTTCTGTGCTTCGATGCGTTTTCTGGTGGTTTCAGTCTATTCTGTCTTAGCTGTCGCTATTTCTCTCTTACAATTACTTCTAGCTTCTATATACTTCTGTCTGTTTGAACTGGACTTATGTCCGTTTAATCTATGATACGCATGCTGCCTTTGAGTAATGGCTGCTACACAAGTAAAAGTAAACCATTGGGGAGAGTGGGGCTTACTATAGAATTTCCGTGTGGGAACATGTGCTTCAATTGCAGTTTTGAACCATTCAGTGGTCTCATTTGCACACTGTTCTGCTGGAAGAGAAAAGATATTTCGCCATATGGCATCTCTGATGAGTTCACTGATGGCTTCCCAGTAAGCTGTTTTTGTAATACCTCGCTGTTTTAAGCAGTGGGTCTTCAGTTTTAGGTCGAAAATTTAGGGTGATTTATACCATTATCACAGCGTGATCAGCATTTCCGAGTGGCTGTGGGCATTTGTTGTACAATCATCGGGAACTGTGGTCAGAAATAGATCTAGAAGTGAAGCATGTTGATCTTGCTGGTCTGGGAAACGTGTCTGAAATGTAACCGTTTGTGATAGAGAATGAGATATAGAGAAGCTATGTGTTATGCTACCAGCTAGGGATGTGTAAGTAGAGAATCCAAGCCAGTTACTGTGGTAGACATTGAAGTCACCAAATACATATACTTTTTCCCTAGTATCGAGGGAGAGTGCTATATCTATGCTGTCAGAGATTTTGTTTATTAGAGTACAGTCCTGGATTGAGGAAGAGAGGTAGAGAAAATACAGATAGCTAATACTATGTTGCATGCTTAGTCTGAAGCACATAACGGCCTGGTCGTCTGATCTAGTTTTGTTTCTCTAGGCAGGGGGAGGGTGTTACGAATATAAACTCCAAGCCCATGCATATGTCTGTCAGGCAGAGTGGGAGAAAATCAGGCATGTTAAAACGGTTAGCGGGAATATAAGAGTGTAGGTTAGTTTCACTTACTGCTAAGATATCCAGGGTGTTTACTAGGAGAAATGATTCAACATCATCTAAGTTAGTTCTCAGCCCGCGGATATTCGTAAATGCAGGCCCCAAGGGAGGAGACAGGTTGGTTTTCTTTGGATTCGGTCCTGGTTTAAACGTAATTTTTCCTTGAGCTGTCATTTCATTTTATTTAATTTTAAAGTTTCAGTTTTGGTGAGTGAGGGGTGCTGGACAGGTGGTTGTGCAGAATATCAGACATGCAATACAAGTAGATTATCAGCTGTCCTCACCTGTAGGATTGTGGCCTCAGGAAAGCCCACCGGGGATGAGTGCAGGGTTCCATTTCCATGCGCCGTATGGCACTATAATCATCTCGGTATTATACAACTGTTGATCGAGCAGCCACTCTAAGCGCTACTAAAGAGTTAGGGTTTCTGTACTATCAGTCGGAAACAGCAGCCAGGAAAACCTTCAACCCATCAGACAGTCAGCCCAGTCAAACTGTGCCGGCATATATGGTAGTGAAGCATCCTCACAGTGTCCAGTAAAGGGGGGTGGGATCTGGCGGGATCGGGGAAAAACTGCGTTTATTGCCCTAGTCAGGAAACAAGGTCAACCACTGGGTGATTCTGTCGAGTCCCAGTGATAGCACCTCTATGCCTGGCTAAAAGACAATGAAGGACTATGAAAGCCGGGCGATAGACATAGCCTATCTCCTCTTTAAGTAGTTTAGGTTTGCCAACCGGTAACCTGTTTGAGTCACCAGCTCTAGGAAGGTTGTCGTCCAAGGCTGAAGAGGCTTCGCTCCCCTAGGTTTAACTTCAGAGTTTTCCTTCTCTTAGACGGATGACCTGGGAAGATCTACGTGTCCATCAGCACTGAGAGGGTTCGCCCCTGCGCCTGGGTACTAAACCAGGTATTTCTGCGACCCCGTATGGGTAGTTAATATTAATCGGTTATTGTGGTTATGTATCTACTGAAAAGTTATACTGCTCGAAGTGATTAAAAAAGACATTACTATCCTTTTACTTTTCATTGTAAATGGGAGAGAGGATAAGTAAAAATCCATGCAGTGGAAGCAACTAAATTTGTCACAGGATTGGTTTGAGAGAAAGAGAGAGGAGTTAATGTATGGTTAGATATAGTTTATGCTAGTTTAGGAATAGGTTAACATGTTAAAGTATGATTTACTTAATATTAGGAATTAAAATTTGGTGCCCAAACTGAGTATTTAATACGACTGAAAGATAAGATATATACTCAATATAGGTACAAGAAATATTTGATTTGGAGTATAGTCCAGTACAGATATACCTGAAAAATATAAGTTGTGTCGTATTCTGTAAGTATAAATAAATATAGATGGATGGGTAAGTGGCATGTTTTCAGTAGATACGAATATATGGAATTTGAGACATTAAGTATATTTGCTGTCTTCGGAGTTCTAACGAAGGAATATGGCTTCGCCTTTCTTTTTAAAATTCTGAAGTTTGTATTACAATGAGCATCGGTTCAGTTAATGCGTAAATTATTGCAATACTATCCCCTATCAAAAGGAAAGATATTAAGGTTGCTATTAATTATAAATCACACAGTCTATGTATAAGACTATGGCTAGTAAGTATTTACTTAGAAGCTTAGTTATGGGATTAGAGTATAATCTAACGTATGTCTTAGAAATCTTTAGGTGTTAATGAGTATCGATTATGAAAAGTCAGTCTATTAAGGGTTGAGAGCTAAGACCCCTCTAAGTTACGTGCAATAGATTAGATTTAATGGCAGCTTGGGAAATAGAGCAGCTGGTTATTGATTAGGAGAAAGGATTTAAATTATAGTACAGCATAATTACACGTTAGGGTATAGAGTTTAGGGTAGAGTTTCAAAAAAATGTTTGTCATGCAAAACATATATATGGCAGCGAAAGTCGGTTTTTATAATCATAGCTACTTACGACTGTGGCTACGTTCAGAAATATTCGAAATTTGAACGCCAGTTATTGATCATATATAATAAGGAGAAATTGTATCGTTGATTATCCCCCCCTCTCTCTCTCACATATATATGTGTGTGTGTGTGTGTTTGCTATATATTTACATGTACTTTAATATGTGACGTGATAAACGCATAGCCTCTTCGACTTGCATACTCCTGACCAATTGAAAAGAAGCAAAATCTCACACCTGCAATTTTTGGTCCGTAGATACCGGAAATCCTTCTCCATTTATTTCTTTCCAAAAATTCTTAGACTTTAGAATTCCCCGTATACCTCTTACTCTCGTAATTGTACTGACATACGTAAGTAACAATACGCCTCGTTTAGGATGAAATATATATATATGTGTGTGTGTGTGTAACCCAATGTTGATAAAGTGATTTAATTTATTTTGATTATGGGAATGACTCAAATTTTATACTAAAGACTATTGAGTCTTAAAATAAATAAATTTGTGTTTAAGGACTATGGATCAAATTTTATGATTATGGATCAACGTTAATGACTGGATCAAAATCAATGTAAATCTGAATATTTGACTTTCAAATGAGTTTTACTGAATTGTTAGGTACGTTAAATCACATCTCATACCTATTGGTTGAATTTAATAAACAGGCAGTATCAAAATTTTCTATTAAGGTTTCGGACCCTATTTTCGTCATCTTCATAAACGTAAAACTAAATATAGCCTGCACTACAATCTCTTGAATACACTAGTTTGCTTGAAAATTTATAGCAATCGGTTAATTATTTTATGAGTGAATACTCCTGATTCAAACATGTAAAGATACGTCCATACCAAACTTTATATGGACTAACAGGCGCGTGAAAGTTGTACAGAATGAGAAATATATTTAATCAACAAATGTTTTGATGAAGCTGATATTTTTACAGATAGCGTACAAAATGGAGTTTTGAACAAGAAAATTAGTAATGCGCAGCAAACGTGAGTTTATTAACATATTGTATTGTAAATATAGAACTGACTCAATACGAGATACATTTATAAGTACTAATACATACTAAGAGAGTAATATTGTGCTACATAGTTCAATACAAATAATAAAATCACATTGTAAAAGACGATCTTTTATTTACACCTTCACTCTAGCACTTCTTCACAAATATCACTTTTCTTTTTTTTATTCTGTTTCTTTTTGATGTTTTCTGTTTTTACGTAATCTTTCACTGACTTTTTTCTTCGGTGAAGAACACTTGCACGTCAAAATTGTTACGAGTTCCATTTTTCTAAAATTACAACAATGATCATATATAATTATAATGATATTCGAAAACTAGCTCACCCTCATATTCTTCGTCAGGGTAGCCAGATGGGCTTTTTAAGCCAAATTTGGCGAATTTGGCCTTTTTCGAAGCAGTTTGGCTTTAATAATTGTATTTGGCCTTTTTCAAAGCTTAATGTACGGACTAGGGAAGGAACAGGCAGAATGTTATATCACAATAGAAAAATGCGAAAAAGTAATATGGTTAAGCTTAAACATAGAAAAGTAAAGTACTAGTTGTCAAAACTGGAAAAGAAAAAGACAAGCTATTCTAGTAAAACATATAATAAATTTATAACTTATATTGCAGCATTAAAAATTGATTATATAATGTTATAAATTAAAATTAAAAACATACTCTAAATGCTGCAATATTTTAAATTATAAATTTATATTTTTTTACTAGAATATATTGTCCTTTTCTTTTCAAGTTTTAACAACTACTCCTTTACTTTTCCATGTTTAAGCTTAACCATATTACCTTTCATGCTCACATTTTTCTATTGTAATACATGATTTTTCCAGACTTTTTTTATACAGGAATCACAACTTATCAAGTCCCAGAGGCCACTCGAGGATAAGGGATAATGGGTAAATATTAATCAATGTGATTATAGCATAGTAAACATAAGTGGTGGGAATTTTGTAAATTAAGGTTACTTAGGGGGGGCAGTTCATCAAGAACTTGTTTACGTTGGACTTGAAGACAATCAGGTTGTAGTCAGCTGGAAAGCAGGCAATCGGAAGAGAGTTCCACAGGCGTGCAGTTCTAAGAAAGAAGCTTTGTTCATGGAATATACATTTCCAATAAATTCGCTTGTTCTTCGTTTAATTTCAATCTTATTTTTGTCCCTAGAAACACATATGTAATAACAATGTGCGGCACTCGTCTGCTTTCAATAAAATCCCCGAATCACTTCCCTTTTCATTCTTTCATTCTCTATTTCACTTGTTACTTTTTTTTTCGCGAGCGGTGAATTGTAGCAACAGTAGTCGCTGAAGCGACGTGGTAACTATGGAAACCAGTCATAAAAAACTTCGCTCACCTCCTTACATATATTTTGACGATTTTGAACACCAGAAAATTCATCATAACCTTTATTTTACTGAACGAAAATTGAATTTTGTTTCACAATATATCTTAGAAGGTGATCTATAAACTGTACTAATTGTTTGGAATTTGGTCGCAAAATGAGTGAGCGGTGAAGCTTTAAAGCATGTTTAAATGATTTAAACTGCCACTTAACCATGCATTAAAACACGGTAGTGTTTTAATAATAGAAATAAATAAATAGATTGATAGCATTAAAAATCAACTCCTATGAGTTTGATTAGATATAATCCACACAATAGTTTTATTAAATTAAGTACTTAAAATAAAGAAAACAAACAGGAATTATTTTAATTGGAATTCTTTTGTTATACATATATTTGTTCAGTATCAATCCTTACATATTACTTCACTATCTTATATTTTTCTTTGTTCTATCTTTTCGCTCTTTTCTTATATTCAGTTTCCTTGACGCTTTATCCCCTCTTCTCCACGTTCATTACATTTTCTTTATCAATTTACTCATTAGGAAAATATTGACGCTAATTTTCCACAATGAGTTTCCAGATAGAAAACTGTTTTTACAATCGCCCGCGCATACGCAGATAAAATCTCGCGCGCAATTCTGTATATAATATTAAATAATTAGACGTTCGCTATGATTCGGTCGATGCTCTTCAATTCATAATTTAATTGTCAAAAACAAGAAAAACTAAGTATTATTTTCTAATCAATCGCCATTTGTAATACGCCTTTATAATATATATATATACATATATATATTGTAATACGCCTTTATATAATATATATAATATATATATGACTCCCCTTATCCCGTTTCTTGGGTCAAGTAGTCTTGATAATTAATATACACTACTTTATAAATAAACAAATGGAGCACGGTGAGAGTTGCGGTCAATGTTTGTATAAAGCGTTGTTAGATATTGACGACGGCACTTGTCCATGTGTCCCAATAAATCTACTGACTCTCAACTCGATAGTTTTTGGTTCGATTCCCGGTTTGGGTGGATGCTGGTCTAGCAACACTGAATTGCTGTGTTAGAACAAAAATCAATATATCTGTAGATAAGTAATATATGTGTGTGTGTGTGTGTGTGTGTGTGTTACACCAAAGGTTGGCACTTGACAAAAAAAAACAATAAAAACAAATGTAGTATATGAATAGACCTGAGATTTTATTTAACAAGAGTTCATCAATAGCGCTATGACAACAGCATATTCTATTCCTCGTTTTGATTTTCCTGTATATATTTATTGATATCTTATGTTTTTATGTAGTGATGTGGTTCTCGGTTGATTATTTGTGTCAAAATTGGTTCAAAACAATGAAAAGAATATGCTGTTGTCATAGCCCTATATAGCATTACTTTACTATGAATTTGACGCCCATTTCAAGGCAGTGGAAAAATTAGGTTCGTGACCGTGTACATGTTTGTTATGGCGAACGCCTTCACGGTGCCAGCATTCAGAGAGTCGACCGTGTTGATAATGTGCTTATTGATCTTGGACTCGATCACGCACCAGAAGAAACCCTTAAAGAGATTGCAGTGACACGTTCAGCGACCTGTAGTAAGGAGCATTGTTAATCAGTCACGTCTGGATGATTTGGCCTCGGCCTCTTGTGAAGAGGAGAATCCTGATTGAAGACGTCGGAGCGTACAACTGATGTGGCATTCATTTTAGGCTTCACAACGTTTCTTGGCATCGCATAGTAGATCTCTGATGACCTTCGAGTCTTTTTGAATAAGAACAGAAGCATGATGTCGTCTCCGCTAAAAATGACGCCAAGTGCCATGACGGTGGAGGGAAATTTCGTATGCTTTACGAGGGGAATCTCGTCAATGTCATAGCAGATTCCATCTGTCATTTTGTTAAGATGCATCATAAGAAAATTGAGCAGGACCCAAGTCCGGTGACCATTGTATCTTGCGATTTTGTATCAGCCAACGTCCAGAAAAATCTAAACCAAAATAGCATAGCACAGTACGACGTGATAAAAACGATGCAGTAATGTAGTGAAATACTATGTTTTTAGTGTAAGTTTTGCAATGAGAAAGACATTTTGATATTAAAATCTTTAAATGTTTTTAAGGCTCCGTATTATTTAAATCAATCAATTCATGTATACTCTGTTGAAAACTGATGTTATACTTCTATCTGGGCAACACTGAAAAGATATTTATTTGCTTCTCCACGGAAGTAAAATGTGACACATGGTCGCCGTTAATGTGGAAGGGAAACAAGCTCCCCCAAAAATGGCACTCTGGAAGTAGGCAAAAATAAGAATTGTCTTAGTATAGAATGGTTTCCCTATGTTGACTCTATATTGACTAAGGACAAGTTAAATGGGGTGTAGCATCAGAACAGATACTACACGATGACTTTATATATTTAATTTATTGGATATCATATTAATACAATATTTCTATAAGTAATACATCAAATAATAGGAATTTATATAATCTCCACTAAATTTAAGCATAAAGCAATGTTAACCTTGGGTGTGGGAGTCAAGGCTCTTTCTAATTGGCTACGATACTTTAAGATAACGCTTAGTCGGCCACGTTCATCACAATACCGCATTCACATCGTGGATTTTACACTACTTAATAGACCCCCCATTACATTTTGATGTATATATATTTTTATTCCGTGGAAAATATTGCAAAATATAAAAAAAAATAGGCAGAGGGTGGACTTTGGCTATTCTCGTCACTGCATTTTTTGTTGGTCTGTGCTAATCTTAGCCAGAGTTCTCATTCACCATAATACCGCAAGCATAGTTATTTAGAAAAAAAATTTTCCTCGAAGACAAGCAACACCGTATATATCTGCTAGTAAACAATCAACTTCGTTAATCGATAAACTCACAGAAATCGTGTTCTACTTGAAGTAACTTAATAAGATACACATAGAATCAAATAGCTTCGCTGACCATTTACTGAGTTCTATTAATCTTACAAAAAAGAATGAGTAAAGTTAACGTGGCATGTATCCAAGATTGTTAATGGTTTTCATGATGTTTTGCCCTCGGCTATAGAGAAAGACAGCCAGCAATAAGCATGGAGTATGGTGAACAATTTTGGACTCTCAGATAAACGACCAAATAAGACCATTCGCTACTAAGTAACAACAATACGACAAACTTATATTGTTGTTGTTACACAAAAAAAAGAATACGTAGTTGGAAATCATGGGAGATGGTCGTGATGAAGTGGATAGCAGCGTTGAATAAAGATTTTGCGTGGCATGTTCGAATGTAAAATTGCGTTGTTTCAACGCAGTCGCTAGTTCCGTCATTTAAATGACCAAGCAAAGACACGTATATATATTGACGACTCACAAGACACAACATTGCATCAGTATTGCGCCACGGGCGTGAGCGTGATATCACGGAAGGACGATCTTCTATATATGCACCAAGATCGAAAGAAAAGGAAAAGATTTAACGATTTTAAAGGCACACTTGACAAATATTCGAGTCTCCCTCCCCTTTTCCTTCTACCTCTTAAAAAGCGAGCCGACTAACTTGTGGGTTCTACAGAAAATTACTGTAACACAACAGATTATGGTAGTTTAAAATAAAACAACTATTTGACAGAGGAGAAAACAGAATATAGTTTCTCGTGTTGTAAATACGTGTCGGCGACTTGCGTGTGAAACTGAACGAAATAAATAGTTTTTCTTTCACCTAAAAAGTGTGTGTTGAAGTTTTATTTTGTTTGCGAGTCTGAATACAATTTTGGGTTTATTTTAAAAGTAATAATAATGTTGCAGTTGTAGTTCTCGTTAACACACAACAGTCGACGTTTTAGTACTTTCTTAGAACTGGCTCATTGAATAGTGACGTCGATCTTGTTAACTTGACATCATAGACGCAATGAATAAATGGCTACAAAAGCTGCCTCCTTCCTTTTGGTTCCATAATTACATAGCAATCTTAATCATAATGAGTACAATCTTTATTTTTGTAATAACAAAACCAAAAAATCTCAAATTACTATTTTTTGTATTTAATTAATTGGAATTCTTATGGAGATGATTAATCTTCATTATTTATCCATTTATTTGTTGCGGACAATTATCCTTATCTTCTAGTCGTTGTAATTGCTGAGGATGGAGTTGGGACATTTAGCTTTCCTATCCCGTCGCTGTTAACCACCTGACGAAGGCCAGGGGAATAGTTGGCCGAAACGCCGTGAAACAACAAGATCAGGATAATAGTGCGCAATAAATAAATGGATATAAAATACTAGTTTTCCCGTGTCATTTTTTTTTTTTTTTTTTTTGTGATCGAATGATCTTAATTATTGAAATGGCTATCGACGGTGATAACGTACGAACAAACCAGAATCCACACTTATCGTTATTCAACTGAAAGCAAAAACGTTGAAAACTCGTAAAATACACAATACTAATTAATCACTGTATCGTTTATAATAGGTGTTTCCACATTCATTAACAAGGATTTATTAACAAGAAAATGTACATGCTTTGAAAAGAAAATACAACTCCTAGCTATACGATTCATTTTTTACCGTTAATCGTGTAGTTAATTATAAAAAATGTATTGTTAACTATTCTGCACTTTAATCTAGCAATTTTGTCATTAAAGTCGTCACGCCTCAATATTGTACGTGCACGCGCATCAGTCTACCTCCAAACTCATGCCCCCGTTTTCTAATAACAAAAATAATAAACGCCGTAATAAGAAAAGCAATAAAAAAAATGACAGTTCTAGTTTCCTTTACAGAAAACAGTCGAGTCATTAGTACGTTGTAAGAAGTGGCTCATTGAATAGTGACGTCTGCTTTCCTTTTTTCTCTTGTTAACCCGTCATCATAGACGCAATGAATAAATAGCTATAAAATCTGCTTCCTTTCTTTGATTCCCTAATTAGGTACCAATCTTTTTGAAATGAGTAAAACCTTTGTTTTTGTCTCAACGAAACCAAATATTTCGCAATTGCTATTTTTCGCATTTCATTATTTTGTAATCGAATTATCTCAATTATCAAAATGGCTACGGACGTTGGTAGAGTGCGAACAAACGAGACTCTAAACTTATTCAACTGAGAGCAAAAACACTGCAAACTAGTGAATCGTTTAGAGCATCGGTTTCTACATTACCTTTGAGTCCTCCATCAATTAACAAGGAGTTAAATAACGAAAGATTACATGCTGTAAAAAGATAAAACCAAATTCTAGGTGCACGACTCATGGTTAGAGATTAAATGAAATAAATATTTACAGTAAATCGTTTAGTTAATTATAACATTGTATCGTTAACAATCCCGTACTTCAGCCTAAGAAATTTGTGGTTAAAGTCGTCACGCCTCGATACTGTACGTACAAATGTGCCAGTCTACCTTTAAACTGAAGACTTCAAATACAGTCTTCGTTCTTTGAAAACGGGCTTTTTATCTGAATTTGCGCCATCTTATTTACGTCTGAGTAACAAGGTTTCACGTTAATTTGCGAGACCCGCCAACATAGAAAAACAGACAATGAAACCGCGCCTTATTCTTTCTTCCTTTTTGCCCATGATCGAATATTACAAGCTACAAAAGCTCATCCAGCAATTTGACAGAAATCTTTTTCGCACTCTCATTACTTGCTAGAAGTGGCAACAATACATGTTATAATAAATAGGTTTGCTTTACGCATATCAAATCTTTAAGAGTTAACTAGCAGGATGACCCGACGTAGCCTGGTATTAATTGATGGTTAAAAATGTTTCACGCTCACATAGTTTTTATTGTCATAAAATCGATGGATTAACCCATTTTTCAATCAAATCTTGATTTCCTTATCTAATTGTGGACCCATCCGGATACACCTGGAGAAAGCGTGATATGCATCTCACAGTAAATATGTTCCGAATATATTTTAGTCCAGATTCCACTGTAGAGAATCCAATGTTGTGCAGTTGCGCTCTAAACAGAAATATTAATTTCGAACGCGCCGCTGTCATATTAAAAAAACAAACTTACTGTTGATTTTATATGTCTGGCGTTTCGGCTTGTGTGGTAATAAACCTTCTCGAATGCACTTGTGATGTTAGGCTGACTAAGATATTAACTTTAGTCAAAATCGCTTGTTCCTTCTTTTATCGGATTATTTTGATTATCGATACTTATCGAAAACATTTGAACATAAAATCTATTTAAGAACACTGCCAGACATGTAAAGCACCTTCGTGTAAAATGTCATAAAAATCGACCCAGTTGTTTTCGAGTCCATAGGGAACGAACTCCAACACACAGACACACAAAATTACTTTTCTATAATAATGGATAAAGGTAGAGGTTAAAAGTGATACTTTTCAATTTTTTTTTTAATTTTTAAAATATTAATGCATGTTTTATATATAAATTTATCATTGGCTGATTTGTGATTTCGTTCTTCAGATTTTGTGTCTTACATAAGATGGTTGTAGATATAGAGATATTGGGTTGTATTTATATGTATCCAATGGCGAGAAGATGTAACAAAAGCTCGGAAAAGTGAGATTTGAAAAGTTAGCACTAAAGAAAAGGTGCCTTCTTGTCTAAAGAAAAGTGCCTTGGCAGCCACGTCTGCGGGAGCTTCATGTCATTAATCAACTAACGCTTCAGATAGTAGGAGGACAAAGCATGTGAAAGTGGACGCTCTAAAACTGCACAGTCGCATACACCAGCTAACAAAGAACAAACAGCTAAGAGTTTTGTTCCTTAGAAGCGCTGGTTGAGTTTGAATAAAGTGAAATACGTATTATATACGTTTGAAGCCAAAACAACGCATTATTACAAAATAAACAGACATTTTGTTTGAAATTTATATTGAATTTCATAAATATATTCCTTTTTTTATCACAAACGGACTTCTACTTGCTGATTCTCTGCTCCAACAACAACATGGCAAAAAAAAAGAAATAAAAACATACTGAAGATGAAGCTTTGCTTCGAAATACATTTATAAATTTCAAACAAAATAAATATCTTTTTATTTTGTAATAATGCGTTGTTTTGCCTTCAAATGTATATAATACGTATTTTATTTTAAAGAACAAACCATTTCATTTATGACCTAGACTCTTGTACCTTTGTAGTCAAACTGGAAATCCCCCGGTTCCTGCATCGAAAGAACTCATGTAATTTTTTGGAAATTGGGTAAGTAGTAAAAAAGCTAACAAAAACTGAAAAAGATAGATTTATTGACAATGAGGATATGATTGTGAAAATCGAACACTTTGTCCAATTGTATATTATTTAGAGAGAGATCCTTTGAGAGGTGTCATTTGTATATTTATTTACTTACGGACGGTTATCCTCATCTTCATAGTTGTTGCGGTTTCGGCCAACTAATCCTCTGAATAAGGATGAGGATAACTCTCTGCAAATATATAAATAAATATATAAATTACTCATCTCAAAGATTCCAATAAAAATATATAATACCATTCGGACCCGGCGATGTAAAATCAGGTAAGAACGAAAAAAAAAGCCTTTCGGATCCCGTGGAACAATGGATGGAGGCGTTGAGTCTGTACAGTTTTAGGTGAGCATTGTCTGAAAATAGCGGTTTCAAGCCTACCCAAAGCAAGCCAAATGATTAGTTGGCCAAAAACGTGGTGAGACAACAACTATGGAAGGCAGTAATTACTGAGAATACAATTAAGAGATTCGGCATTCCTATCCCATTAGCCGCCTGAAGAAGGCCAGGGGATGAGTTGGCCGTAACATGGTGAAACAACAACTATGAAGATGAGGATAACAGTCAGCAAATAAATAAATATACTTTGCCAGATTCTACTTTACCTAGAGATTAGAAAGATACTACCACTTCGGATCAAAATGAATCTGGGAGGGGGGTCCTAATTACAAAGATGACCCAACACTTCCCTTATACCATAAATTAGGATCACACTACCGGATGTATGTTAAGAACATCCGTCGACCTAATGATAAAGAAAAAATATATATCTAATTAGATTTATATATTCATGGTGACCGGCATTTCAGTGTTTTTTTTTTGTTTCTTTTCTATCGAGAAAACTGATGCATAATGTATTTATGTACCCATCAGTAAGTGAAGATATAATTTATAAAACTCTCTGTCTGTCCTGCTCCATCTTTTTCAAAGTACATCTCCGAAACGCAAAATCCTAGAGCGGCGCGAGCGGGGTAATTTATTTTGTATATATAAATGCCGGTAAAAATACATGTCAAGGGGTAAGAATTGAAATAAAATCTAACTTGGCAGATGTAAGTCGACATAAAGTGCTTTTGTACGTATGCGCAAATATACATTTATTTGGTAGGTCAGTTCAATTTTAACCTTTTTTTATTTGTTTGGTGATAATTCCAACGGTAACAACTAGGTTTAAGCGCTAAATATTTTGATTAAGATCCTATCTGATGGCACCTAATTCATATTTAACCCTTTTAAAATCACTAGTGCATATTGGGTACAATATGATAATGAATAGGAAATTCGCTCCGTAATAATAAATATAAAATCTGCATAAATTAAATTATATTTAAGCGTATTTTATGACCGGGGCACGCCAGGTGCCCTGCTAGTATAATATAAAATACGTCCCTCCAGCATAGCTATTCATAAACTAAGATGGGCAAATGTCACAGAATCTTCTAGTTTGGGGGGGGGGGAAGAAATCATAAATAGTTTATAGCGTACCGTAGTAAAGTACGAGGTAAACTATGAGAGAAATGATCTTAATTTTGTCTAGAAAAATGTCACAGAAACATAGCCAGTATTAACCTGCAGTTCCCAATCCTTAACTAGCACGGAAATACCATTAAGTGGTTTCGGTTTTGGTATAGGAAAAAGTATGAGATCTAAATGTAAAATTTGATAAAAGTCAAATGGTGCGTAGATCATGGCTAATATCTTCACCATGTGAGGCGACTGTTACAAACGACGTTGACGCTAGCCGATAGACAATCATACAGAGTTACTGTACACTATGGATCGTTCATTTGAGTGACCAACCCATATAACACTGTATATTTACTTGGAAGTTTTTCTTAAAATAGTGAATGCATACCCGGTATTAAGTGTGACTTTTTCTCCGGGTGGTTCTCCATTCCTCGATGTTGACTTCTTTTTGTTAGATTCTGACTGGGAAGACGGCAGACTCCGTCTCGATGTCGAGGCAAATCAAACAACACGTAACAAAGCTTCTTTCTTAGAACTGCACGCCTGTGGAACTCTGTTCCGTCTGCCTGCTTCCCTCCGGACTACAACTTGGATGTCTTCAAGTCCAATGTTAACAAATTCCTAATGAATTTTAAGTAAACACTTCAGCAAATCTCCTCACTAACTTAATGTACTTTTTTTTTTTTTTTTACAAAGGCATCACCACATTATCAAGGCCCAGAGGCCACTCAAGGATAAGGGTTAAAGAGTGTACAGTAGAAATTGGTTAATATAGTAATCATTAGTAATGAAAATTTGGTAAATTTAATAACTTATATGGAACGGCTCATCAAGAACTTATTTACTTTAGACTTGAACACAACCATATTGTAGTCAGCCGGAAAGCAGGAAAACGGAAGACAATTCCACAGGCGTGCAGTTCTAAGAAAGAAGCTTTGTTCATGGAATCTACGTTTAGGTTTAGGCACAGATAAAGAGTGGGGGAAATTATTGATAGTGTTTACAGCTAGACGAGTGTTTCTTGTGAAAGTTTGGCGAGGGGGGACCATAGATTGAAGCTCAGTTGAACACTTTCCATGAAAATAACGATACATCAGAGACAAACTCGCAACATCTCTTCTGTGAGATAGAGGTTGCAAGGAGGAGAAAAGGACATCTCCTACGAGGCTACGAAGTCTATTTTGAACTCTATCAAGGCAGGACAAGTCCTTTCTAGCAGCTCCTGCCCAGATGTGGCAACAGTATTCCATCCTTGGACGTACCTGGCTCTTATATAGGTAGAGAATAGCATCAGCAGTGAGATATCTACTGGATCGATAGAAAGATCCCACCATTTTTCCAGCGGCCTTGGCAACAGATTTGATGTACGTGTTCCATTTAAGATCAGGAGTAATGGTCAAGCCCAGAAGCTTGTCAAAACTTGAGGCCTCCTGAAGACGAGAGCCATTCATTTCAATTGATGACAAATGTGAATTAGAATGTTGATGATGTAAACACTTATCCCTGAGTGGCTTCCGGGCCTTGATAAGTGGTGATCACTGTGTAAAAAAAAAAAAAGAACATACAGGGCGTGCCAAAAAGATGTCTACACACTTTGAATAATTTTAAACCAGACGTTTGTTTTTTTTTTTCTTTGCAGATTAAACTCCTCGATCTTAATGATGGCAGCCAGGCTAACATTTGAAGTAAAATAATTCATTCTAAAATGCTACTGGAAGCATTAAAACGCTGTTGAAGTGCAAATACAGTTTACGAGTGTGTATACACCTTTTTGGGACACCCTGTATATAAGAAAATATTAACTATAATGCATAACCATCTGATACTCATTAATGCTTATCCTCGATTGGTTTTGGGGTCTGGATAAGTAGTTACTCATTTGTAAAAGAACAAAAGAAAGCAGTGCGAAACAGAATTTTAGCAATTGTTGGCAATCTTCTCTAAATATAAAAGTGCTTTTATAGATTAAAGGTTAAAATGAAAAACCTGTAAATCCGTTTCCTCAAAGATTATCTCTTTCGGTAAATGAGATTGGCAATGGGCGGAATTGCGTTGCGTCCGATTCTGGGGAATTAATGCATTTATAGATCTCTAAAGATAAAGCACGCGAAAAAAAATGTTTTGGATTGATGTTTATCAGCATTCTGAAAATATATGACTTCTTTCCAAAGGTCTCATCTGCGGAGTGCGATTCTCTTTTGGAAAAGTCAGCGTGTAACATGCGGACGAAAAGGTTAAAACCGTTAAAAGGAAGATAACACGCATTTATATTTTATGGACGTGGAGGCCTTTCAGAGGAAAAGTAAATGTAAATATGGACAAATATAATAATGTACAAAAATATGTAGGTCGTTTTCTCGTTCCTATTGTGTGTGTGTATATATATATATATATATATATATATATATATATATATACTAGCATTTCAGACCGGCGTTGTCCGGGTGTTTGGATGTGTATGTGTAGTAAAAAAAAAAGTGGTAGTAGGAACGCAGGCTCGAACCCGTACCGCAAAGGAGGAAAAGAACGGGGTAAAACCTAACGTTTATGTTGTTACGACCACCGCCAAACCGGAAGCGACATTTTTTTAAATTAACGCTAGACAATCTAAAGGAGAGGATAACTTTAAAAAATATCGGCGAAAAAAGTGACCCCCCCCCCTCTGTAGAGAAGTGCCTAGTTGAAGGGGAAGATATTAATGTTTTTAGCCAATGTTTCAATATTTGTCGTATGAAAGGTCGGACTTTAAAACGATACTGATCTTGGTAAAATCCTCGCCTCTATTGAAAGTTTAAGGCAGACATGCAAACAGACATACATACATACATTTATATATTGGTAACTAAAAATTTTCGACCAAAACTGATGAGAAAGCTTGCCCTATCTCTGAATACCCTTTATGTAAAGTTTCAAATATTTAGACCAGAAATTGTCTGAGTAATTTAGAAAAGACCGCAGAGGTCAATTTTTTTTTAACTTTGACCCCTATTATGACCCCCTTAAATTTTTGGGCTCAAATCAAGTTATTAAGTTAGATCCATGTCCAAGGAACCTATATCTAAAATTCCAATTGCGTAGACCCAAAATTGTCAGAAGAGTTTGGTAGAGTTATCAAAGGTCAAATCGTCAAATTTCTGGCCAAAAACCGATCACATCGATTTTCCCAAATCTCAGTACCCTGTATATCAAATTTCGAGTCTGTAGACTAAAAATTGACAGTTATTGCGTAGGGAAATGTATACACACACTCACACAGACAGGTTCACCTATATATCATATAATATATATATATATAGATATAAAAACAGGGAAACTCGACGATGGCCACGATTAAATAACGATCAGTAAATATTTTACCATCCTGCTCTGTACGAGACCCCCGCAGTGTACCAGGGTAAGCTTCACGTGTCTCCTTTCAATGACTTAGTTCACAATACATTTTACTCTACATTGCACTGTAGAGAATCTACTGTTGATTTTATGAAATGTAAATAATGTCTTTACATAATGTCTAAAATTTAAACATCGGATATGATGGTTTTATTTTGCTCTAAAAAGAAGCATTTATTTCGAACGCACGCCTGTGTTATAAAAGAATCAACAGTTAATTCTATAGATTGGGACTTTGCACTTGTATGGTTCTCAAACTTATCAAATGCACTTGTGATGTTAGGTTGTATAAAAGTGTTAGCTTTGGTCAAAATCAGACTTCCTTCTTTAATCAGACTTTTCGATTAACGATTTTCGATACTTATAAGACGCATTTCGATACAATATCTACGTAAGAATACTCCCAGACACATCAAGTATCTTCGTGTGAAATTTTTAAAATTCGGCCTGCTGTTTCCGAGTCTATATGGAATGAACTCACACAAAAAATTCATTTTATAGAATAGCATGTATAGATATATAAACGGGAAAATTACTGTATTTCCAGCTGAAACTTTAAAATACGGAACGAATATTTTCAAAGTTATGTATGTGCGAGTCCAGAGAGAGGAATGAGCTGGTGACTGCTATAAGAGCTAAGGACCGATGGATATCAAAACATTCGAAATCAACGCAGCTAAACGTATGAATGTATATTTGCGCATGCATAAGGTAACACTTTAAGCCGACTTACGCCTGCCAAGTTCCATATAATTTTCAATTTAACCACTTAGCACCGAATTTGTTTTTCAGGTCCAAATCTCTTGATGTCAATGTTTGGTCTACAGACTTTAAATTTCATAGTGTATGCACGCACGGACAACGTCGTTGTAGTAGTAGTAGAATAAGAAAAAATACGACGATGGCGATAGTATGTGTGTGTTATTTTCTGAGTCGCGCTTACATCTGAGTCGTGTAATTGTTATGTACTTCCATTCTTGTAATAATGTTACCAAGAATTCTTCATAACTTGGGTTTCGGTGTCGATTTTAGCTGATGGCAACTTAATAATCTATTTTTTATAAATAATTTTATCAAGAATTCTTGATAAGTTTCGGTTTCAAGTGTAGCTGAAGGAACTATATATATATATATATATATATATATATATATATATATACTTCATTTACTCACATAAAATTAATATATGAAAGTATAGATTTATGTGTAAACTTAAAGTATTTACTTCAAAAGTGCTCAATACGTAGGTAGAGCTAGTTAGTAATTTATAAAATATATATGGCGATTAAGCTACACTGAATATTCGGCGTTTCATCCATTATAGGATTCGTCAGGCTCATGCGCATAAGCCTGGCGAATCCTATAGTGGATGAAACGCCGAATATTCAGTGTAGCTTAATCGCCATATATATTTTATAAAGTACTCTCTCTCTCTCTCTCTCTCTCTCTCTCTATATATATATATATATATATATATATATATATATATATATATATATATATATATATATATTTAAATCATAAGTTTGGGATTCGCTTTCCATTCACGCATATGAACCCAAGTCATAGATATATATATTTTTTTTGAAATCGCAACTTTATAATATAAAAATCGATAATAATATATACGAAATCTGCAAGAATGAAAATATCACATTTAAGCGTATTTTACAACCTGGCTACGCCGGGTGTCCTTGATAGTTTGGGTAAATATTTTTGCAATTTTAACAAAACAACTACAACGACCCTGGTATCCAACTCTGTCCCGCGGGGAGGCATTGTGCATAGGTAGAATAATATTAGAACGTTTCCATTTATGCTGAATATTTATAGAATGCCACCATATTACATATATTGCAATTTCCACAGATCCCGCTAGTTATCATTATTATTATTTTCCATGGCTAGGACAAATTATCCTGACAGCGACTTACTACAAAGACAGCTGGAATATTGGTGCATTAATGACACGTAACAGTAATAATTTCTTTCTTATCTGTGGTTGTCTTCTTTTTAGTAACAGCGATTATAAAATTTCTTAAAATAAAACATGATCATTTGTTGTTCAATAATGTTTTATTTTAATTCCCCAGTATAAAGTACACGTACATAATACCACCAACCATTTACCTATAGGGGAAAGCAATCGTCCCCAAATAAGATCATTATTTTTATCGTTCATGTTTGTGACGGGTTCCTGTCTACGATGCAAGATCATAATACTTAACTCTAATTATACTTTTTAGCTTCTAATGAAGTTTTCTTTTCTTGGCTTACTCTAACCCTATGTGAAATATACCGATTCTACAATTATTTTAGTATACTTAAATTCATAATCGCTGCAGGTAGTCATGAATAGATAGGTCCTAAGTTTTATTGATACGTCATTTTAACTATTTAACACAATCGTACTATCCTAATTCTTTTATTTAACTAAACCAATCGAAGGCTTTTGTATTTTTCAGAGACATTTTATGCATGTAACAGTGTGAAACTTTAATTATATTCACGTTTCGATGGTAAACAATTTTTACTGTAAATATCTATCTTCTCGCTCTAGAAATAGATTTGAAGTGTTTATTTTCACGCGTGCTTAACAGAACGCTCAGCCCCGATGAAGATGGGTGAAGAAAAAATAAAGATAACATTGTTTAGGAATCTTGCAAAATGGAATAGTGTTCTGTGACTGTTCCTCCTGACCAAATCGTTATGCTAAGTTGAAACCAAGCGACTAATGGTGATTTTAGGTGACAGATAACCTTATCCCGAGACGGCAAAATACGGACATCAGACAGATTCGTAAACTCAGTGTTAACAAACCAGTCTATGAGTTCGCGTTGAAATAGATAACGACTTTTCTGAACGAGATGTGGATTTTGTTTCCACACCCAAAACTTTTCAAGATTTCTCTTTCACGATCTGCTGGCCATCCTATGGTAAGTAATGCGGTGTTTGTTTATGCATAAAACCGGGTTTGTTTCTTTAATATATCGTTTTAAGTAATAAAAACACGGGCAAAGGTTATGTTTTCACTGCGATAAATCATTACGATACAGATCTGACTATTTGTCAAACTTTATCTCGGTATTTGAAAATAAAGACGCACACAAAAGATAATTATTCATTCCGGAGAATGGTAAATAGTATTTCTTTATCATTTCATAAAATTACAAGTAAGCATGTGTGTCCCAGCGGAACTCGAATTACGTCATGATACGTCACATCTACTAGAAACAATTAATGAATAACAAAACTTCTATAACTTTGAATCTACTGACCTCCTCTCTACTTGGGATTAAAGTGGCACAAGTTATTTGGCTTATATTAAAACTGCGAGAAATTCAATAATAATTAGTTTCTTCAGAAGAATACCAGTCCCATGACAAGAAAAAATTATCTAAACAGAAGAATTGAATACCATGTATGTTTCTTTTCGAAGATTAAAATATAATGCCACTGAACTTTAGCTAAAATTGCCATTCCGGGTTTGTTTGAAATCTATAGATGGAAGTATAAGTTAAAGGTTTCAAATTAATGTCTTTGTTTAAAATCGTGATTCTAATTCTCATAAAGATCCAGTGCATAATTTTGACTCTAGAAAATATATATTTTAAGGTTTAAGTGTAAGAAATTTACAGAGTCCTTACTCCTTCGCGTCTTATTAATATAAATCACACTTAATTCATTTCTACAATATTTGAATTAAAAATGGTGTAAGGTAGTGTGGTTACAAATGCATGAGAATTGAGGTGGAGGAAAAAGGACTATAAATAAAGAGAAAGACAAAGATTCAGGAGAGACGAGATAACGTTCGAGATATCGTTAGAGATGTGGGAAAGTTCTAATCACATTGGTGACGTAACAGCGGTAAAAAGAGAATAAAGAATTACATCTCGGTTTACAGAATCAAAAATCGATTCAGAGTTATTTCCTTTTTTTTTTTTTTTAGTCTCCTTTGTGACTGAAACTGGACATGACGTGTGTTAGTCCGAGAAAAAACGTAATCTTATAATATTCTGCTGATATTTTGCACTTTAAGAACCAATTTAAATACTCTAGAGAAATAAAAATATTTAATAACTAACGGGGGAACGCCTGGCTTTGCCCGGTCGTAAAATACGCTTAAGTATAATATTTTAATTTTTCTAGATTTTGTATATATTATTATTAATTTTGTATATAGTATTATAGAGTCGCGATTTCAAAAATAATAAAATGTATTTGGTTGCAATCAGCTAGAATCTAAATTGAAAGCAAAACTGTAGCATTTAACGTTGGTGACGTTCCCATTGTACCAATGTGACACGCAAATGAACTAACTAATGACTAAAAATAAACTAAGATGAATGTACAAAATGTGTAACGATTTTTTCAATTTTGACCCATTTTTTGGCCCCTAAAATCTATCTTAACTGACTAAAGAAACAGAAAAGAACAGTCCTTAAACCTCAATCATTTGAGCCCCCTAGCGCCTCTCTGCGGCTTGTAGTTCCGGAATAGAGAGAGTTCGAAAATATGGAGGCAGACAGACGGACAGAAAGACGTTTTTATTTTTATAAATTAGAATTATGTGATATCTATTGTTAACATTTCATAAAATCTAAGGTAGCTGATATTTTACCGAGTGTTTCTACACTTATTTTCTTTTTTTGCGTAAAACTAAATTAATAAATAGTCCACATTATTCATCAGTGCTCCTAGAACACATACATACTCAGAAACATTTAATAAAATGACATATATAATGCAAAAATTATTTAGCAACACTCACAAATATGCACAACGTGCTTACTAGACTTCATCCTAAAGCGACTAAAGATTGTCTGTACAGGGGTTTGTCAGCAGGATATTTTCCCCAACAAGTAAGCCATAACCAAATATCTCAAATAAGATAGTACTCGAATGTCAAAAAGGCCACGTGATATGGCTAACCAACACTGATTTATACAAGACATTGTCCACTTTCTTTAAATGCTGTTGCATCATTACACGGCAAGGCTCGATTCTTCCTCAGACTAGATGAATTTCTGTTCTGAAAACCGTTAAGATCAAGAGACTATTATACAGATATGCAATAACATAGTTTAGTGTCGAATTGGTGAGATATAATGTAATCTAAACTTCTCTACTAACTCAACATTATAGAGAGCTTTAATTCGAATACTTGTATATCTTGTATATAAAGTGAATTTTAGGCTTAGGCTTGTTTTCTGAGAACTTCGACCGAAGTAAAATGACACAAGTGTGAGCAAAAATGTCTTATGTAGACACACAAACGTGTTATATATATATATGTATATATATATATATATATATATATACATATATAGTTAGATATATTTATATAAAATGGGTTAATATATATGTATGTATTTGGGTAGCATTGTTTTCTTTTGTGCATAATTCGTTTAATTGAATGGACGTTTTTAGTCTATTACATTAGATCCTTTCCATTTTTCGTATTGTAGTCTTTACTTCAGGTGGGAATCGGCATAACTTTGATTTGTCAAAGTACTTTCGAATCATATTGGATTCATCTTCAGGGATTAATTAAACTGGTTTGATTTTTACTATTTATATTTATGGATGCTTAATTTTCATTGGTTAATAATTTATTGTTTTTTATAAACACTTGACTTTTTATAAACCCTTTAAATGGTTAAGGCTATTAATAAAGTTTGTTTTGTTAATGATACGTGTTTAGTTTTTATTAGTATAACTAAGAGTATTTAGCGATGTAATGTTAGTCTCCTGAACAATGTCATGGTAATCATGCCTATGTAGATGCTTCTGTCGGTGGCACATTCCCCTAATGGTCATCTGAATTCATATATAAAGTTAGTCTTATTAGGTGACTCTGTGGAAGGGGGGGTTATTGCTTATGATAAGGTTGGATGTTTTAAAGTTGTTATAGCAAATAGTTAATTTTATTTTTTAATTGGTGTCAATACAGTCTATATTTTAATACTTTTTAGAGCTTTTTCATCTATTCTGTCATCAGGGTGTATTTTATTTTTGCAAAACAGTTAAATAGATTTAAAACAAACAGCCTCTAAATCTATCTTAATCTGATTAGCGTTTTTAAATTTCATGATTTGTTGATCGATAAAATGGTTAGGAAATTCATTGTTAACTGATGGTTTGTTTAATGTTATAGATTTCTTGTTGGAAAATAGTTGGGGAAAAGGAGATTAAGTAAGCCCGGGTTAATAAATTATTAATTATAGCAGTTTCATATCGAAATTGGCATTCATTAAGATAATTAAGAGTAGAATGATTTTTATTAGTTGTCTTTTTATATGTAGAAGTGGTGAACAATTCATCATTATTAGCATCGATAAGGACATCTAGGAAAGGAATTATGTTAGTGCTTAATTCATTTGTGCATTTTAATACGGAATTATTTTGGAAAGTTGTTTGTAATGTGTAAATTTCTTCTGTATTAATAAGTATTATAATATCGTAGAAAGATTGGAGGTGTACTTTATCCTGTTGAATATTTTTATTTTCTAGGTCACACATATAAAAATTGCTGGAAGTTGGACATAAACCGAGGCCCATGGCAACGCCATCTTTTTGTAAAAAGATATTGCCATAGTGATAAAAAAAAACGGGACGACAGTTGTACTGGCCAACAAAAGTTTCTAGGGCCGGAACATTAGTGTAAACATTCCCGACATCTATATATATGGCATCTATATATATAATTGCTTATGGAGTTAGAAACAGCTTCGCAGCTGAGTTCGAATCTCCTCAACTAGTGGCAATCCTGACTTCCTGGACAGATAATTCCAAAATAATGAAACTCTCTTGTCTGTAGGTAGAAAAATAATTATTTATGATTATAATTATTTCCGCCCTTTAAGAAATTCTTAAGAGTTGAGCGCTATCCATCGAATAAGTGTGTCTGTCAAGAATTAGATAAGGTAGCCTAGCTAAGGTAAATTAAGACTGTTGTAATTATTTTATTAATGTATTAGGTTGGTGCAAAAATAATGCCGTTTTTTACATTAAACTTCATGTAAACAAACAGATTATTTGTCCACCAACCTAATGTAATGCATAATATTGTAAAATAAATAGGTCTTTTTTTTCAAACCTGTGTTGTGTGTAATTTGTCTCCATCCAAGTAGACATCACAAGCGAAATTACAGCCAAATCGACCCAGTAAAACGGGAACTGAACTGAACATCCACAAGCAAAAGAATTCCACACCACTGAAGTATGTATATATATATATATATATATATATATATATATATATATATATATATATATATATTTTATACCGTTTGCGAACACCAGCAGAGCCTAGGTCGTTCGCATGACGAAGCAAATAAGTTCCTGCAAACGATCGTTTGATAACATATTGGTTGCCGCTCCCAAGACGTTTCTTGGTCAAGTTAAACTTCCCCTGGTTTACCTTCGTGCGCGATCACGACTTTTGAGTTGCTTAATCACTGAAAATCGTTCCTAATAACGTTTATGCCTTTATTTGACTTTATAAGTGTTAAATTTCACTTAATTGTTGTTGCGGTTTACTGTATCCTACGGGTTGTGTTCCTTGCTAATGAAGTCAGCGATGGCTTCCGAACAGGGTTTGAATTCCTCGATCAATGGCAATCATGACGTACTACACTGATGATTCCGAAATGATGAAACACTAGTATCTGTATGTATAAAAATAATTATATATGAAATCTGCAAAATATACGGTTGCAGCATAATATAATGCAATGATTGCTAATATGTCATAAAGGCCAACACCATATATGGCGCACAATGAAATACTGAATACAAACAAAAATTACATGAAAAAAAAAAACAAATTTATGGTTCTATATAAAACCCCAGCGGACAAAATCAATTTCACTAATATGAAACAAAATACCGTAATCAATGTCAATCACTTCTTAATGTACTTCATCTAAAGTATTTTATTTCACGCATTAAAATACGAACCAACTTTATTTTTATTTTATATGAAAAGTGTAAATTTACGGCGAGCGATAAGATGTAATTCGCTCCACTATTCGCTCTTTGTAAGTGAATGCAAGTCCAAAATGTCGATTTCAAATATTCCCAAATCGAACATGTTAAGATTTATCAATTCTATGCGAAACTTTTTCTTTGTTCTCTTTTAATTTTATCTGATAAATTGGTGATTAATCGATAATATTCCTATAAATCATTAACTTTGATTCTCTAATAAACAAAGTCATAAAAGTTACGGATTTTAATGGATCCGATTTGTTAATGTATATTTCTTTTTTTTTCTGTACAAGACAAGATTTATTGAATTTACGCATTTTTCACGAACTATAAGAACATGTTATGGTGAATAGTTGCTTTTTCATAAGAATGACGAGCTAAAAAGATATGAATTGTATTTTTTACTCGGAAGAAAATAACAATATTTTTGTTAAACTTTTTAAATCATTATATATTGGGTCCAATATAATAATAAATACAAAATTTGCACTCATCAAAATATCATATTTACGCGTATTTTTCGACCGGGCAATGCCGGGCGTCATGCAGATATATGATTCACGTTTAAACTACTTGGCGATTTTTTTTTAATATTGTAAAGCGATTTGTAGGTGTGACAAAATACGAACACAAACTCTAATTTGCAAATTCAATCGTTTTAAATTTATATTTTATTTGGTGTATATCTATTGGACACAAATTAAGTAAAATCTCTTGAATTTCTTACGACCCCTTAACCTTTTCTCTTAAAATGTAGATTTGTTTTTTATTGAACCCAAGTCATATGAATCGAAATTGTAATGACGATTTAAACCTAAGTTCAGTAGATTTATATTTTGATTCCATTTTCTTTAACGCTATGGTTTTCTCTGGGAATTAATTTATTCATCAAAGGTAAAAGTTAAATACTGGATACAGCAGCTAGTCTTGGGAACATATATCAGAATAAACAATTGGAAATAGGTCATACATCATCCACTATGACTGTGCAATCCCTACAACTACGTACTTAGACAACGGAATCATAAAGCTTGGCATGGTGATATGGGGCAAACGGATAAAAACGCAACCTTAGAAGTTTGTGTCCTTAATGATGCTGAGTTAAACAAAGATGAGATGAAAAAATAACGAAATAACAAGGATTTATGTATGACAACGAAACTGGAAAATTGAAGATATCTATCATCTATAATAAGAGCAACTGGACTCATGAAAAAGAATTTCAAAAAATAGCTGGCAAATATACCAGGTGAACCAAGTGCAAGATTCATTCAAACAATGGCACTTAAAGATTAGAATATTAAAATTATCTGTTAAAATATATAAGGCATCGGGTGAATGTCTAGCATCCGATAGGTTGCCCCATCCCCAGGTTGATCACACCGATAAGAAGAAAAGATATATAGTCACTCACGTACAGATTTTTCTATAGTTTCATAACTTATCACTATAGGTAGAGTATTAGCAAAGATTTTGAAAGATAAGTCAACGGTAAGCTTGTTTATTTCTGAAAAAAATCAAGCACGTGATAATGATGTGCAGTACGGCTTTTAATGCCTTCGTTCAACTGTTCACTTTTAGCTGTTCGTTTTATTAATAATTTAGGAGTTTTAGTACAGGCATTGCATTCGCCATTTCGAAGACGTCTGAAAGAATGTTATTCTAGTCTATTACATAAATGTGGAGGTTTGATATGTGATCGAAGCATGCATGTAACTCTCCATTCGTTTTTCCTATCAATGTTAGTGTTCCTAAGCGCTTTAATCTAGGACCAACCCTGTTTCTTATTTGTATAAATTATCTTCCAAGGTATACTGTTCGGAAAATTAATGTCTATGCTAATAGTACCAATCTTTATTTTGGTGCTGCTTCCTGCCAATCTCCTTCGGATCACTTAAACTACGAAGCAAATCTAGAAGTTGACGAGTTCAGTCGAAGACTAGGGTACGAAATGGTTTGTTTCTTTGAAGCTTCGTGGCTTTCCAATCGTGTCCGTGTCCCCTTTCTTTGAAATTCTCATAGATAACTCTGCTCTTCAGGAAAAATCTAATCTGTAACATTTTTTTTGTCTTTCTTTCTCATCTAATTTTCCTTGGGGTACATATTTAAATCCATTGCTCTTTCTGCTTCCCATAGAGAAGGTCCTTTATAGTGTTCTAAACACCTTCTCACATATGGGGCTATTCTTTATCTCTATAAATCTACTATTATGCCATATGTGGAGTATTATTGCCATGTTTTGGCTGATTTTGGGCTTTGGCTCTGTCCCATTGGAAAGTTTTTGATAAGCTGCTGAAACGTATCTACAATTCTATGATCTCCATTAAAAATATATAAAAAGTGTATGTGTAAGTTCGTTCCTTCCGGACTTCGAAACGGCTGCGGCAATGTTTTTTTTTTTTATTTCACACAAATGTACTTTATGTGCCTAAAAGTGTTCTTAGATAGGTTTTATATCGAAATACCTCAAATAATTATCAAAAACTAATAAAAAAATATCCGTTTCAAAGAAAAACAGTCCAAATTTGATATCCTAGAACAGCCTTACGAGCCCAGGTAAAGAAAGACCCGGCGTATAAAACTTATAGTAGGTCATTTGATGAGACAGTGGCGCGTTCGAAATGAATGTTTCTGTTTAGAGCATAATTAAACTATCATACGTGACTTTTGCATTTCAAACTTTAATTCATGCGATTATATAATTTTTTTATATATATAAAATCAACAATAAGATCTCTAGAGTGCTACGTAGACTACAATGTATCCTGGACTAAGTCACTGCGGTATATCACAGTGGATCCCAGACTATAGCTGGTAATACACCGATTTGATTGAAAAATGGGCGATTTTACCGATTTCGATGATAATAAAAGTTTAGAAAGTGTGAAACATTCTTTGATCTTCATTAAATTCCGGACAACGTCGGATATCTTTACTGGTATGCGTATTATATATATATATATATATATATATATATATATATATGATTATTATTATTATTATTTACTATAAGAGAGATGGGGAGATGAATATACAAAGGGATAAATACTATTTATATCAGTTTCAGATTGTTCATATAATCTTATTATTCTTAAGTGAACGTCTACAGATACGCCCAGCTTCAGAAAATGATTGTTAGCATGTCGAACGGTGAGTAAGATCGGATCTTATTTTAGAAAATCGTTCCATCGATATTTCTAGAACTTTACAAAAGGAGTGTCGAATTTCTGACGTATTTCTCTATTAACACCAGCTTCCAAATAGCGGAAGCTTAAACATATATATGACAAAAGTTTATACTCCAAATTTCAATATGTTGCTCATCTTAGTGTTTATTTCTTTACCTATGTTTAAATGCGCAATTCTTGACAGCACGTGTGTCATGAGCTACGAAATGGGTGCTGTCAATAACTCTGCATTCAAAGTACTAAAAGATATTACCGGCAAGATGGTCAACATCTTGAAATTTTGAATATAAACTTTTGTCATTTATTTGCGTATGCTGTGTAATTACAGTAAGCTTCACGTTAAATGAATGGTATGAATAAAATGTGAAATATTAAATAAACATATTTATTTATATACACACATACTAATGCGTTGCCCAGTCGTAAAATGCGCTTAAATATGTGATTTTAATTCATGCAAATGTCCGAGTTAGCATTATAGAGCCAATTGTGTATATATAGCACTCAATAAATAGTGATTTTAAAAAAGTTAAAAAATGATGACACGGGTACCATCAGCTAGAATCAAAAGCAAAACATAGTTCTCTAGTAATATTTTTTCACTATATGAGCTACGGTTATACGTATAGGTAAAATTATTAATCACTTTGTTTACATGTTTACTCGAATTACCCCGGTTATGTCTCCGTTTTCTTTTCCAATTTTGACATCTTACCAGCTGTTCTTACCGGATAAAAACCAAATCGAATTTGTTCCACGAGTCCCAAACCTTTATCAAGTTTCAAGTTTGTAGACCAAAAATCGACAAACTAATTTGACAGAGACCGTTTCGTACACTGAGAAACAGACAAGACATGGTAAATTTGTTTAATAATTAAAGTGCTCAAATGCACTTAACTCAAGCACTAATTAAGCGCGTTCTAAACAAAATTTAAATTAAAATGAATTAATAACATTCACAGATCGGACAACAATTCGTACGAAAAACAAGCACACCTGAAGAAACAATGTAAATTATAACGATTATTAAGAGACCCATTTTATGAAATTAAAATTAAAATATTTTTATAATTCCACAAAACAGACATAAAAAGAGAGCTCTCCACAAACGCAGATTGTATTTTATCAGGCCACACAAAAAGACAAGGGCGTATGATCTGAACTAGTGAATTGTTCTTCTCAATTTTCTGAAAACACCGAATAAAAACAGCATTAGCGAACTGGTACCTAATCTAAATTAGACTCTCACGTATAATCACATGGGAAATATTACCGGTAGCAAATAAGACGACCCGTGTAGATGATGTATTTATGAAAAATTTTAAAGAACCCCAAAATTTAATAAAATATAAAATTGGAGTAGCAACCTTTGCATACACAAAATAAATTTTATATTAGTGTAACAAAAAAGGAAGAAATAAATAATAATACAAACAATAATGATAAATTATTATAACTAGTGGGATCTGTGGAAATTCCACAGGGGGAGGGGGGCTCATTCATATGTAATATATTGATGTTGGCATTCCGTAGATGTTCAGTGTACATGGAGACGCTATGATATTATTGTAGCTTTTTTGTTAAAATTACAAAAATATTTATCTAAACTAGCATGAACGCCCGGCAAAACCCGGTCGTAAAGTACGCTTAAACATGACATTTTAATTCTTGCAGATTTCGTATATATTATTATAGAGTTAATGTTCTATCGATTTTTATATATTATAAAGTTGCAATTTCAAAAATAAAAAATTGTATGCATATAACTTGGGTTCATTAGCTTGAATCGAAACCGAAATAAAAACTTATATATAACTTGAGTCTCTTCAGCCATAATCAAAACTTATGAAGAATTCTTGATAAAATTAATATTTAGATTACTGGAGTGTCATCAGTTTTAATCGAAACTAAAACTGAAGAAGAGTTCTTGATAAATTTTTTTATAAAAAAACTGGTTTCTTCTGTGGAAAGCAACGATTTATTAAGTCGCCTGACGAGGACTTGTGGTTATAACCAACCATCTGCGCGAAGCATTAGCATATTCGGTGTCGGAACTTTGTAAATCTATATATATACATATATATATATATATATATATATATATATATATATATTGGCATGGAGACCTGAGGTTGCCCAGGATGTAATAAGATCAACGAATATTTCACCCTCTAATATTTTATTGTCATCGAAATCGGTGAAATCATATCTCTATTTTGGGACCCATCGTGGTTCGCCGTGGAGAAAGCTTCACATTACTCCCTACACTGACGTAGTCCATAATACATCGCACTGTAGAGACGCTACTGTTGATTTATAAAGTTATCTTATATATAATTAGCGGGGGGGGGGTACCCGGCGTTGCCCGGATGTTTGGAGGTGTGTATGTAGGAGGGGAGTGGGGACCCTGTTTTAATATTATAAAAGAACACGATGTTATAAAAAAATTGGAAAAACCAAGAAAAAGCAAAACCGCGAACAAATGTAAATAAAGAAAAAAAGGTGTAAAAGAGGAAAAAAGGTTAAGAGACACACAATTGGGAACGGATAAAAGTAACCCTTTAAAAATACTTGCAGGTGGTTGAAACTAACGTCAACGTTTTCCAGGTAAAACATGATGTCATTGTCGTAGTAGCAGGAGGAGGCCGAGTTTAGGGTGAAGGAACACACACACATTTTAGCTTTTATATTTATAGATGCCCCCCGCCCTGGTTTAGCTAATATATGGCGCGTAAAATTGAAAGGAATAAAAAACAAAACGAACGTGAAAGAATACCAAAGGAAAAAAGGAAAAAAAAAGAACCCCCCCCCCAAAAAAAAAAAAAAAATTACCGCGTAACATGCAAATATGTTTATTTAAATCTAATTTTTTAAAATGGAAAAACAAAATTCAAAAAATAAAACTTACCGTGTATAATGAAAATATGTTTATTAGATTTTATTTATTTATTTTTGCTTGTTTCAATGAAAAAGAAAAAAAATGAATAAATAAAACCAGGAAACTGAACGTGTTTTTTATGGGTTTTTTTAATGTTGGTTTCTTTTTGGTTTCTTTTTTATTTCTTTTTTTTTTTTTGTATTGTTGTATTTTTTGTCGCTGTTAACCAATTTGAATGTCGTCTGATTCCAATATCGATGGCGTAGTAGTAATTGTGCGAATGAAACTCTCAGAAATGCAATGTATAGAAATAAATAAGTAACTAATCCGAAAATAGGAAGTCAGTTCTCCCCCTAGTATCACGTATGAAATAAGTGCAAACATAATAGAAGTATAAAGACAGTAAATGAAATGTTAAAGCGACTAATCGGTGCAAGATTTGAAGAACGATGGCGGCTGACTGTTAAAGTTTCTTGTAAAAACTGAAATCCAATGTTAGTTCGTTTCGTTTAAGTAATCCTTCGAATCGCAACCCCGCACTCCCTAAAAAAAAGAGAAAAATATAAAGACAGAAAAAAGGGGGGAAAAGGAGAAAATTTTAAAATGGCACAAGTAACCCACAGAATAACTGGAATGTAAAGTCTCGTTTCACCCGACAGAAAAATGCCAATCCATATTTTTTAAGCAATTAAGAACTCAAACCGGTGTTCCTCGTATATTCCCCTGCGGACGTGTCCGCTCCGGAGCGGTGGTAAGTGGTCGCGGGCGGAGTATGAATCGAATAGAGAGAAAAGACTTTATAACTTTCATTGATTCTAACCGATATATATATATATATATATATATATATATATATATATATATATATAATTTACTATAATAATTATTAAATACCTACAGACACTAGTGTTTCATCATTTTGGGAATCATCAGTGCAGGGTGCCACGATTAACACCGGTCAATAGATTCTAACGCGGCAACAGAAGTCATCTCTGGCTTCATTAGCAAGAACCTAACCCATTATGTTTCGGACAATTAGTTGGCAAAAACAAAAAATACCTCGTCATGCGATAAATTATAGCTTACCATATTCAGTGTAGCGACTATGTAATATTTGTTTCCCCCCTCTCTCTCATATATATATATATATATATATATATGTATATATATATTTGTTTTTAAAATATAATTATCCACTGACACGCGTTTCGTCCACTACGACTCATTAAAATGGCTGAATCTAGCGAGATTCGAAATCGGGACCCCATGGTAAGAAGCCTAAACTCCTACTGCTGGACCACCTCGCACGACTGTTTGGATATATCGCGATTCACGTAAATGTTATTTATTTGTTTTTGTTTTTGCGATACGTTTTGAATGAATTCAATTATTAATAATAATAATAATAATAATAATAATAATAATAATAATAATGCGAGTAAGGAATAATTTTCCCTTTTACCAATTTTGTATCCCCAAATGGGGGAGCGGCATATATATTGTCATTTTAAATAGAATTATCCACTGAAATAAATATTATTGAAGAATACTATTGCTATATTTTTAAATTTCGTATTTAGGTTCAATTTAAAACTAAGAAGTCTATCAAACTCATGAGATTATTTCTTAAACAAAATTCTCACTTTTACAGGTATTTTAATTACAAATGTTTAAGGACACTTTTCAACCTATATACTCAACGATTTCTTGGTCTACAGACTTGAAATTTCGTATATAGGGTATTTAGGAATGTGGAAAAAAAATTTTAGCCAAAAAAAGGGTTGCTAATATTTCAAAATTTGAAAAATTGGTTCGTTAGTTTATTTGAATTTTTATCTTTTTGTCAACTGTTTCACCAATCAGCATGCTTAAACTCATATGAGAGATGTATGTTATGTTTAGAATAAGTTTAGAAACCACTTTTGTTAAGTTGGTCTAATAGTTAATGTACTTGATTCACCGTCTTTAAGTTTTGGTTTCGATCTCATTTCGAGTATTATTTTTTACTTACATAAAGAAACTTGTTTAGAAAAAAATATACATACACATACACGTGTCTCACTTTCTTTCCGTTATTTTTACTACATTTTCTTTTAAGGAATTTAATGTTACCTGTAATACCTACGGTATTTCCGTTTATAATATATAAGAAATCTACATTAATTAAAATATAATATTTCATGCCTATTTTACGATCGGGCACTGCCAGGCAGCCGTCAGATTGATATATATAATAGAATTTATAATAATAATATATATATATATAGAGAGAGAGAGAGAGAACGAACGAACAAAAAAAGACAAACACAGATGCACATCCACAAACACAGTAAGAAAATGTAAGAAAACTCTAGAAAAGAGGTAGATAGATACAAAACTTAAATATAATTGGTAAGCGGCGTTTACAAACAGGCTCAAATCGCTGTGCACGATTAAATATTGTTAAAAAGAAACGTTGGAAACTTAACGAGAGATAGCTTAAAATAGCCCTTTTTTACATTAGCATCACCACTTATCAAGGCCAAGAGGCCACTCGAGGATAAGGGTTAAAGAGTGTACAGTAGAAATTGGACAATATGGTAACCGTTAGTAATGGAGATCCGGTAAATTTGTAAACTTATATGGAACGGCTCATCCAAAACTTGTTTACGTTAGACTTGAAGACAACCATATTGTAGTCAGCTGGAAAGCAGAAAAACGGAAGACAATTCCATAGGCGTGCAGTTCTAAGAAAGAAGCTTTGCTCATGGAATCTACGCTTGGGTTAAGGCACAGATAAAGAGTGGGGGAAACTAGTGATAGTGTTTTCTGCTAGACGGGTATTTCTTGTGAAAGTGTGGCTAGGGGAGGGGCATAGAATGGAGCTCAGCAGAACACTTGCCATGAAAATAACGATAAAGCAGAGACAAACTCGCAACATCTCTTCTGTGAGAAAGAAGTTGCAGTGAAGAGAAAAGGACATCCCCCACAAGGCTACGAAGTCTATTTTGAACTCTATCAAGGCAGGATAAGTCCTTTCTAGGAGCTCCTGCCCAGATGTGGCAACAGTACTCCATCCTTTGACGTACCTGGCTCTTATATAGATAGAGAATTCCATCAGCAGTGAGATATCTACTGGATAGATAGAAGGATCCCACCATTTTTCCAGCGGCCTTGGCAATGGATTTAATGTATATGCTCCATTTAAGATCAGGAGTAAAGGTCAAGCCCAGAAGCTTGTCAAAACATGAGGCCTCCACAA
Organism: Euprymna scolopes; assembly: GCF_053919585.1. NCBI lineage: Eukaryota > Metazoa > Mollusca > Cephalopoda > Sepiida > Sepiolidae > Euprymna > Euprymna scolopes. Next base: position 181,889,095 of record NC_136483.1, read on the forward strand.
GACGAGAGCCATTTATTTCAATTGATGGCAGATGAGGATCGGGGCGTTGATGATGTAAAGATAAACGCTTGGTTTTAGATGCATTAAAAGTAACAAGCTGTCTCTTTCCCCATTGTACCACTTGCTCAAGATTAGAGGAGAGAGATAAGAGAGAACTTGGTCGTTTAGGGTCTTAAATGTGCTACCATGGATAGTAGTGTCATCAGCATACATGTCTACGAATGATGTAAGGATGTAATTTGGAAGATCATTAATAAAATGTCTACATAATGTAGGGTTACTCATAAAATCGCTTATAGTATGCACTGGTTTTATGCGTTATAATAAGAGGAACGTATATATATAGATCGAATCCGGAATGATAAAACTAATTTCTCGAACAGGGCATTTATACAATACTTTCATGTGCTTTTATATAAATTAAATTGTTAGATAGTTACCGTCGCTGGAAAAACAAACAAAACGAACGAAATAAAAAAAAAATCGGCTATGCATTTTTTTTTTTTTTTACAAACGGAATAAATTTATTCGTGGTTTCTCCAAGACAACACATTTCATTATATTTCCGAAGTCTTTTGCACGCACATGTGCATTTTAAGTCTCCGTCCCCGCCACTTGAAGCTATCTCGTATTAACACGTCCATCTTCTCCGTATACCAACTTGCTATTCCCCTTTACCACGTGGTGAATTTTTCCTCTTTTATTGTGACGAAAGCTCGCGCACACTTGCTAAGTTGCATATATGTCTTAACAGCTACTGCTATTAATATTTTTGCTTGCTTTCTTTCGGTTGCTGCTTATTTTCTCATACGCTCCCATATGCGATCCTTTATAAAATTAAAATATAATGGATCAAATTTAATCGAAATCCCACGTATTTTTGTTTTCAGATGAGCTGGGTTTGTGTATATTGTGCACCCTAAAACTTAGTATACGCGAAATAAATTGCAGTTTGGTGGATATTTATTAATAAATGTTTAATATATACTTTTTAAATTTCTGAATCACAAAGAGTTTCGCCCTACTTTATTTGCATTAAACTAAATATTACCCATATTTAGACGTCTTACGCCTAGCAGCTGTGTTTCAAAATTCATAACGATTGGTTTATTAGTTAAGGAATGAATATTTACATGCATGCATATAAACAGAAGTACCTAACTTTATATATATATATATATATATATATATATATATATATATATGGTGTCCACAAAGTCTGGCTGCATGATCTACAGGGTGTCCACAAAGTCTGACTATGTAGTCAAACTTTGTGGACACCCTGTATATATATATATATATATATATATATATATATATATATATATATATATATATATATATATATATATGTCTATTCAAATAGCATTCTGACGAGTTATTTACGGGCGTCGCTTCCATGGTCGAGTGGGAGAACTGCCGACTATCAACACAACGGTTCTAGGTTCAGTCCTTGGCTTGGGAGAGATGCTAGTCTAGCGGCACGGATGAGTTGTGATACAACGAAACAGGACTGTATGTCGATGACTACAAATATATATATATATATATATATATATATATATATATATATTGTAGAGTTTGAATACAAAACCCGATGAACGCCATTTTGAAATTGTTTATGTGTTGCATTTCATCGCGCTGAACACATTAAAACTAATTTTGTTAAAGCAACTTGATGTCTTATTAATATTCTTGGTTCAAATTAAAAAAAGGCTTTTACGTAGATTTGAAATGTGAAAAATCAGCCTTTTAAAATTCTAAGTTTGTAATTCAACCATTAATTTCATGGCGTTTTTATTCGAACTGAATATATTTTGGTTCAAGTTTCCGAATAAGACTTGAACGTGAATACCTTCATCTATTGGGTCAAAGAAGGGGCATATGTCTTGAGATGCGTTTATTTATTAATGTGACTGTTGGCTCGATGTATGTAAATATAGCGTAAACAGTTATATTTATTCATATTATGTCTGTTTATCCATTAATTAAAAAACGTATATATATATATATATATGTTAGATTCAAAGATCCAAATATTTGTTTATCATGCAAAACAGTTCCTCCAGTATTTTAAAATTTCTATACTCATTTTACATCCCCATTTCGTTATATTAAAAAAAAATATTTTTCGAAAATTCCAATGCCTGCTTCACAATGTAGATTAAGAATATTTTGGGGGTTATCAAAATATTTTATGAATTTGTTTTCGCGTGACGTTATACAAAAATACTGTGTACCCGATTATCAAACACACTCACACAGGAAGTTCCTAGCCTTCCTATGATAGCAGTGGTGGACGCAAGGTCGTGTTTAATGTTGGAAAATTCAGATTATCAAAAAGGGAAATTTGAATTGAAAATAAAAAAATTACCTTCATCCAGGAATATTTCTACTTCACCCACTGCAAATAAAAATAAATGTAGTATCAAAACAGATACTACACTTTGCTCCATAGCCGAATGACTATTCAGCGTCCATTTCACTTTCATATATGAATCTGAAAATCCATGCCTGTTTTCATTTTCGAAACGGCTAAACCGTTTCCTTTTCCAAGTGTAATTTCATCTTTATATATATTATATTATATTATAAATTAAATGCCTTAGATGGGAATTATCTAGATACTAATTTAATTGTTCGTGCGTCCAGTGTAACAAAAATATGATCATAAAGGATATTAGTTGAGGAAAAACAAATTACCTCCCTTTATAGTCACTATTTATCAATTAAAAACCATTAAAGCTATTTCCTCTCCAAACAGTTACAAAAACATGGCTGTCTGTTTACTCCTTCACATTGGCTATTTTATTTTATAATTAAAAACATCATGTTGAGAGGAGATTACGTTTTTTATGATAGTTTTTTGTCAGAATTTGACATCAGTTATTTTATAAGTTATATAAAAAAATTAATCACAAAAAAACTATAAAACAACGTGTTGTGTTGAATTTGCATTTAAAAAAATCTAAATTTTGTAAAGTAATGTTTTTTTTACTTAATTCGTTGTTATTAGTTTTATTTTATTTTTTATTCGTTTTATTTATGCGTTTAAAAATTATAAACTCCTGTTAAATTTCCACGAGTTAGGGTTAGTTTAAGTTATTTTTTATCTTTTATACTGTTATCCATATACTGACAGGTAAAATATATTGGATAAAGGTTGCGTTTCACAATTTTAACCTTTTACTGCCAGACTTTTGTTTTCATGCAATAAATAAAATGTTTAATCATGAAACCCACACGTGACGAAAGTCAGTATGTAACTGACGCACGAACATAACCAAGCCCCTCATTAGCTTGTTGAACCATGCATAGACCTGTACTTTGAGAACTAGTTAGGCTGACAAAGCATGAGAGTACAAAATATTGTTTTATTTTTGAAAGGCGATTTGAAAGTACTATTTTGCGCGTAAGATTATTAATATTTAATTAAACAATTTAAAAATCACAGTTACAACCAGGATTGAAGATCCTACGCCTTGTATTAGTCATGTTTGACTGTTTGCGGTTTTCACACACTCAGTCGATCCGTTTACTTTTTATGATGCCGCATAGTTGTGTAGATATCCGATACAAGCACTTGCCCGATTCGGATATCTACACAGCTATGCGGATTACCCAATGTATAACTTGGACATTATTAGCAAACGGATGTAGAGAACGTATAACATAGATTTTACCAAGCAAGCTGGATCTAAAAAAACATATCCTTTTTCTACAAATCCTCCTGCTACAGGACTTCTGATAAATGTATTATTTTCACTTTGACTTTCCATGTCTCACTGACTTTAGCAAATAGGGTGCATACCTTTATAAATATTTGCTAATATTTTCTCTCCTCTGATGAGATGGTAGACATCGAAACCCTATAGGTTAAGGAGATTAATTGTCTAAAGCATACTTTGTCTTGCTTAGAATAATAAAAATTATTTGATATGAAACTCAGCTACTTCATTTCATTTCAATGAGAGTTTTTTTTAATTCATTGAATTACAATTTAATATATATATATATATATATATATATATATAATTTCGATGCTTCTCAACCCTACTGTACTCATTACGTCTGTCTATGCTGTCTTATATCGTTTAACAAACGCCGACTTCTTATGCATTAAACTCCAACTTATCATTTCTGTTGTCCCGTCAGAGTGGCAGGATTATTATCGGCCATATTTATCCAACACTGACTCTTTTCTTTAAAATTATAACAATCGAAATAGGACAACTAAATTACGGTAGCTGACCCTTAACCGAACCACCAAACCGAAAGTTCTTCGATTTACGATCTCAAATCCAAAGTAACAACCGAGGGAAACTTTCTTACAGTTCATGTCTCTGGGGATGACAGCTAAATTGAACGATTCAAATCAGCGGGGATAACGCTGAATCTCGCAAGGCTTCACGGTCCCTTGCACAGAATTGACGCTGAGCTATTTCGCCTCAAAGACTTTTATATATAATTTAGATGGCTTAAAGAAATCCACGTTAAAATCAAGGTTGGCAATTTTCTCTGCGACCCTTTTATATGTAACAAACATAAAGAATGTAAATGCACAGGCCGCAGGCTGCATATAAGTATACATACTTAAAAAGTAAGTGGAAGAATTGAATAAATAGAGAAATACAAAAACAACTAATTTATGGACAGCAGTAGTATTTTGCCTTAGTATAACCAAATATTCTCTCAGAGTACAAAATGAGGATAAGCTAATTAAGAAATTATAAAAATGTAGGCATGAGGAGAGAAGTCTGAGAAAAACTAAAACAAACACATTATAATTTATATTATATGCATTCATTTAAATAGATATGTATATCTATGTGTGTACACACACACACATATATATATATATATATATATTTGATGTTGCTATTTTTCAAAGGTAGAGAAACCAGTGAAATATAACGAGGTTTATACAAGAGTGCTCAATACAGCAATAGAGCAAGTTACATTTTAAATGTGTCTTTACATAAACAGGAGTTTGTTACTACACAGTCATGAGCATGTTTCTTCTGTCTACTAGTATTTACTAACTAGAGAACTCTTCAGGCAACAAACTTTTTTTTTGAAAACGGAATTAAAAAAAAATTACGTTTTCGAAAATAAGGATTGTTGCCTGAAGAGGTCTTCAGTTAGTTAATACTAGTAGACCGAAACATGATCATGACTGTGTAGTAACAAACTACTGCTTATGTAAAGACTATATATATATATATATATATATATATATATATTTAATTTTACTTCAGGTGAAGTTCTACAAAAATAAAAGGGGCCCTTCCTTGAAGCTAACAGTTAATATCTATATGCGATACATAAATATTCGAATATTCCATCAAAGTTATTTACCTCTAAATCACAATTAGCAAAAATATTGAACATGAATTTCCTCTCCCCAATGAACTGTGTAAATATGTTATAGCATACCTTTCTCGTGATCGCCTAGTCTTACTGGATTCCAGGACAAGTATTCGCCCAGTCTGGTGGAGTATCCAGTTTCGTGTTGCTAATGGAGGTAGCATCACTTGGAGAAAGTGCACCATTCTCCTTAAAAGCCAGTGCGGGTTAGCCATACCCAGATCTTATTTGGGCTGCGAATACTACATGCTTTGGAATATTGAATCATGGGTTACTTGCAGGGAAAAGTATCTTTATTCCAGGTTGTCCTGACAAACCTCTTTAGACAGAAATCTTAGACACTCGATAATAGTGTCTGGTAGGATTTAAGTTCTCTCTTCATGTATTCCAATGTGTACGAGATGCGTTCAATAAGTTTCCAGACTTTTTTGTACAGGCCTTTATAATTATTGTACACTCTTGAAATTTCAATATTATTGCTATACATTTTATGAGATGACTGACCAGTTTTTAGTATTTCAGGTTCAAATGAACAACTACAACAGGAAAAAACTTACTACGGCCTGATTGTAAAGTCAGTGAATTTCAAAAATGAAATTTGAACGTTACCACAGTTTAGCAGGATGGTATGCAATCAAATTTTGTTTTAAACTTGGAAAAATGCCACAGAAACGTATGGAATTCTTCAGACTGCTTTAGGACTATCTTGCATAAATCGAGCACCAGTTTTTTGAGTGGCATAAGAGATTCAAAGAGGGCATGTCGTCTGTGAGGGATGATGAAAGGTGTGGAAGAAGAGTTGATTTGCCAAATAAACAACTTCATAGAAAAGGATCGTCGGGTTTCTATAGAGACAATAAGAGCTAAGTTTGATGTCAGTGTGGGAACTAAACACATTTATTTGCGAACAACTGAAGATGCAGAAAATTTGCGCTAAGTTTGTACCAAAGGTGCTCAAAAGATAAGAAAGTTGTCATGACAGCAGAAGGGGGTCGAGTTGACCAATTTAGTTCTCAATGCTTTGGTGACTTGCGATGAAAGTTGAATCTTCTGCTATGACCCAGAGACAAAGTGACAGAGTTCCCAGCGGAAGCATGCTGCTCTCCCAGATCCAAGATGGTCAGATAGAGTAAATCCACCCAGAAACTTATGATGATCCCTTTTTTCATCAAACACGGCATGATGTACATGCATTGGATTCCCGGACAGTTAGGAAGGAATACTATGTTGAGATTTTAAGGGAGTTCAGGAAGAAATTCTATCGGAAGAGGCAGGCACTCTTCAAATCGGGTCAGTTACATTTCCACTAGGACAATGCTCCAGTCCATAACTCCGTTCCTGTCTATTTGACTAAGATAGGCATCAAGACAGTTCCTCACACTTCCCGTAGTCTAGACCTTGCTCGGTGTGGTTTTTGGTTTTTCACTTAGCTTAAGGAAAACCTTACAGGCTGCCGTTATGAGAAATTGAGGAGATGAATAAGGCTGCAACAAGGATTGACACGCTCATACAAAAGGACTTCCATAGAGCTTTCTAGAAGTTGGAACGGTACAACAAGTGCATTGCAGCCGGAGAAGATTACTTCGAGGGAGACTAGAGTTTCATGTGTGTACTATCAATAAAAGTGCCTATACGAGAAAAGTACAGAAACTTATTGAAGGCGCCCAGTGTGTACATACATACATACATATATGTATGTATATATATATATATATATATATATATATATATATATATATATTCCCAGCAGTTATTATGTTTCCACTGTAGACCACCTGTAAAATGAATGTAAATGTGTGTAGTGGATAATGTCACGGGAGGATATTTTCGATGGGTTGATGGGTGATATTATCAGTTTTGTAACGCAACGCACTGTATATTGTAATACGAAGCCATTCCAAAAGTAAAGCCTCCTATTTTAAACTATTATACAAAATGTTAAAGATCTACGATGACGGGAGTGATACCATCAAAACTAATGACCTTTATTGCTCTAAGATGTATTTTCCTATATAGTTACTACAGTGGACTTTTGCCACCGATAAACATGCACGGGCGCGCGGAGTACAATGTATAATACGAAGGGCATTCCAAATGTAAAGCCTCATTTCTTGTTATTAACTTAAAAAGTGTAAGATCCACGAAGGAGGGAGTAGTACCATTTAAACCTGCCGCCATTTTTTACTGCAGAATTTATTTTTCTACAGTAACCATTATTTTCAATACTCTTTTGCCAAAATCAGTGGCGCGTCTCTGTTTCTGAAGCACGTTAATTACAAATGTTGCGTGCTTAGTCTCACGCCGTCAATATCTGCAATAGAGGGATGAAACTTTCAGATCTTAAATGCATGTAATTCACTATACAAATTCAATTTTCAACTCCTTTTGTATCCAGTTGAACGGAATTAAATAAAAAGGATTACTTTTGGAACACCCTCATACATTTTACGAACAATCCAAATTTTTATGTCGATACGCTTCAGAGCTGAGCGGGTTTGTCCTGTGCTAATTGAATAGGATAATTTCATGCGTATGGTTAAATTGGTTGAAATAATGTTTGTTGCATTATTCCTCATTTATCTATGATGTGATGAGTAATATTATCATAGCTAGCTGCAGTTAACGAACACTAACAATTGCTTCACGGAGAAGAAATATGCGGTTAAAAAGAGAATATTGTACAGATAGTATACAGATATACTTGCATAGACTGCTTAATAGTTGAGCGTCTCAGTTCTAAGAAGAACCTTGTTTTGTCTATAGGGAGACGTCCCTGGATAAAATATGGCAACCCTCCCCATAGTAATGCATTATACAAAAATCAAACTCTCAAATCGTATCATCCAATCTCTGGGTCAACAAAGTCACTATCTGCTGGCGTCCAGATACCAAGTATAAGCTGAGGAAAGCTATTTATGGAATCTGAAACAGGAGTCTCCGAACTACGATCCGCGTGCCAAGTCCGGCACGGCAAAGTCTTTAATCCGACCAGTGGAGCTATTATGGAAAAAGTCAAATATTTGGGAAAATTTGGGGAAAAAATAGAAATGTGTGAAAATAGTGTGGTGGCTTTTCTTTTTGTTCAGAAAATGGTTAAAAGAATGAGGTTTGGGAAAACCAATGTTACTAAAACTCTAAACTATTTAGTAAAAGAGTATAAAACACGTCTAGGTATTTTTTTTGGGGGGGGGAGGGTCTGCAGAGCTCTAAAAATCCTACAACCTGGCACTCAGTTTCAAAGCTTTGGCGACCCCTGGTCTAAAACTAAAGTTATCGCCTTACTAAAGTATAACAGTATATGAAAGTGTCATCCTTCAATTAATATGTATTTATATATATATATATACTAGCATGGGTGCCCGGCGTTTCCCGGGTATTTGGAGATGTACGTTGAGCAAAATAAAAAAGAAAGTGGTCAATTTTTTTAACTTTGACCCCTATTATTACCTCCTAAAATTTATTGTTTTGGGCTCAAACTAAGTTATTAAGTTAGATCCATGTCCAAGGAACCTATATCTAAAATTTCAAGTGTTTAGACCCAAAATTGTCGGAGAAGTTTGGTAGAGTTCTCAAACGTCAAATCGTTGAACGTTGACCCCTTAATCGCCAAATTTCTGGCCAAAAACCGATCACATCGATTTTCCAAAATCTCAGCACTCTGTATATCAAATTTCGAGTATGTAGACTTAAAATTGACAGAGTTGTTGCGTAGGGAAATATACACACAGAGACAGAAAGACACTTTCGCTTTTATAGATATACAGTTATCCATGCCGTTCTGAATTTTTTTACATGAGGATTTATTATTCGTATTGTTTGGATTTTCCGAACGACTGATCTCATATTGAGTGTTATTTGCACAAAGTTAAAGTCGATGTAACTTCCGAGCCTCTTTAGATGCAAGAACCCACGGTGCAGTGAATAGAATACTTGGTGAAATTCAGTTGTAAAAGTTATATTCTTGGTAGTTTAATGGTTCAGTCCTCAATGCGGGCGACCCAAAAATATAATTGTGAGTTACTGATGACTTCTAACCAGTCATGACTGATGGAACAGGAGCATGCTACCCTCGTGGATTAAATAAATGGTTCCGTTTGAAATTCGGTGCAGATTCTCGTGTTCGGTATGATACGCCTGAAGAAGACTGGAACGTTGTGAAAATAATATTCAAAATGAGAACGGTTGTCCGAAAAATCCAAGTAATACGAACCTTTATTCTTGTTACTAGTTTTAATAAGTAAATGTTTTTGTTTTCTAATTGTATCTGCAACCTTAAATGTTTTACGAACACATGAAAGATTTGGAATCGGTACTCCAATACTAAGTGAATATCATGTTGCATATACTCCTCTTTTAGGGAAAGTTCTAAATATCTGATATGCAAATATATGATATCTAAAAAGCAAACTAGATATAAGGCTTAACAATGTAATCACAAATCGTAGCAGCATAATTAACATGTACTCCATGTATATAGACACATACACAAAACAGTTGGTTTAAAGTTAGAGGAAAGCGCAATACTCTGTTATTATTTTTTTTCGATTTCTATATACATTAAAATCTTTCTTTTATTGTTATTTAAATTTTGGCCTTTTTTTTTTTTGACATTCCTAAGAAATAAATTATGGGCGTGTGAGGCAGGGCTTAAGGGTTAGCGGTTAAATGAATCCTTATCATATCGTATAAAATCGAAGATTATATTGTTGGCATTGGTTTCACCGATATTTTTCTAGTAAGAATTCTTTGTAGAAAGATATCCGGTACTTACGTGAGGGACCACCTGAATTTTACCAACATCCTAAGTGAAATGATTTTGTGGGACGAACTGGATTAAAACTTTAGACGCCCATCTTGTCAGTCCGTGTCCTTAACTAATATGACTAACATGACTGATTATCTCGGTAGGGGGTTCTTCCTGGAATATAACTAAGCTACACAAAATTCGTCGATTCGGTAATTAGTTTACAAGCAATGGTTTAATATAAAAAAGACAGTAAATAATCTTGTGTGCGTGTATGTGTGACTATGGGAGAGTGTGTGTGAGAGTGAAATAAGATGTGTAATGAATAGGTTTTCACTGCATAAATCACTTTTAGTTTTTCGTCCCCAGATTAGGGAATAGCGTGAAAGCACGGTCGTCGAAGACTCGCCGAGTAACGCCTAGCTAAAGAAAAAGAGGAAAGGCTTCGGCCGAATACTACATTGTTTTCGTAACTTCAGTTCGGTCCTACACCCGACCTCAACGTTTGCTGCTATTTAACAACTATACAGTTGTCACTTACAAATTTATCGGTAATAATCGATTAGTGTGCTTTGTAAATCGATGCATTTTTTTTTACTGCTATACTGTGCTATATACGTGGTCTTGTTGTTGCTACAGCTGACTTGGAGTGTATTGTATCGCATTAATAATAATAATTTCAGCTTCCTGGAAACTTAACATCGTTTTCAAAGGTACATTTGGGGATTTTATGTACGTGCGTTGAATACAACATTTCAACTTATTGAAAGCTCAGATGTCAATTGTGCCTGTTAAATCTTTTCGATATATCGAAATAGAATTATTCATAGATTTTTGTCTACCAACATCGAATACTTATAACTTATAAATATTAACAGCACCGTTTCTTTCTCTTTTTACGTTTTTTTTTTTTTTTTTTTTTTTTTTTACATTTTCACCCCAAACAAGGCACATTGCCACTTTGGTGTAGGGGGCTACTATCAGAGGAAACATCTACTGGGGTACTATGTAGGGATTAGAGCAGCGAGATGTTGGTTCACGTTGCACTTGAACTTATGCATGTCAGTACAGTTGGGGAAGCAGTGACCTGGAATGGAATTCCAAAGTCTAGCAGTTCTGGGAAAGAAACTACTGGAGTAGAAAGATATTTTACATCTAGGGATCTCTACAGTGTGGGGATGGGATTTTGCAGCTTGTCGGGTCTGTCGAGGGTGTTTACGTCGTGGGGGCACAAGTGCTTGAAGTTCATCAGAGCATTCACCATTATAATACTTGTAGAACAGGCAGAGGGATGCAACGTTTCGACGATGGGACAGAGGCTGAAGCTTAGATGCCAGTTTAGGGCCTATCAGATTTGCGACTCTCTTTTGAACCCTGTCAAGGAGCGAGAGACTAGTAGCCGATGTACCAGCCCAAATATGACAGCAATACTCCATACATGGGTGAATAGTAGCCTTGTAGAGGTACAGGATACTTTCGGGTGTTAGAAGTTTTCTAGCACGGTAGAGAGAGCCCACCTTCCTCGCAGCGGCCCTGGCAATGCTCTCGATGTAATTGTTCCAACTCGTGTTTCCTGTGAACGTTAGGCCAAGGAGCTTGAGAGACGTACTCTCAGATAAAGAGTCGTTGGCCATTGCTATAGGTGGTAGAGAAGGTTTCTTGTAATTATTGAATGAAACCAGTTTTGTCTTCGCGGCATTGAACGTGACCATCCATTTTTGTCCCCATTCCACTACTGATTGGAGGTCATCCTCTAGTGTTTCTGCCATTACTTTAGATATATGTTCATTTGTTTTCCTGTCGTGCCTGCTATAGAGTGTGGTGTCATCAGCATATATACCCATCTCAGAGGCAATTTTGTCGGGGAGGTCATTTATGAATATCAGGAACAGCAGAGGTCCAAGGATAGATCCCTGGGGCACTCCCGCATTTATATCATATTGTTTAGATGTACGACCGTCGAGAACAACCTGGATTTTTTTCTCTTATCTAAGAAGGATTTAATTATGTTAAGTATTCTACCAGTGATACCGTATGATCTAATCTTCCTGAGGAGACCCTCATGCCATACCCTGTCAAAAGCCTTAGATATATCTAGAGCTACCGCTCTGCCCTCTCCCGCTTTGTTTATTTGTTATTCGTTTTGTTAGTATAGTGTGACAGTTATTCTGACATTGGGCGTTGATCTATTATTCGAATATACGTGTCAGTCACAATTCTGTGGTTTGAAGACTTGAAAACACGAATTTTGATAAGAGAGCGTATACAATTTTAATTTATTTTGGGTCAAGTTAATTTCCGTTATTTTCTTTAATCTAAAGAACAATAGATTTAGAGAGAACGAGAAAAGAATACAAATATAATATCATCTTCTGCGAAGTAAAATAACTAAACAATCTACCCATATCTCGTGACGAGGAACTTCTGTGAGAAAAGAAATTATGACATTTTAAACAATCAAGAAAAATACAATCAACTTCGAATAACAAGTGTATAACAGGAATATATAAACATTAGTTTTACATTTTTAAAACCCATTTAAATTGATGAACAGTAGTTGAGGGTAACTTAAAGGCTCCCTTTTCTAACCATTATACACGTGAAGGGACGTCGTTACTACTGTTATATACATAAACCAACCTTAACCATGGTAATTCAACTGATGCTGATTTCTAAGTGATAGGAATTTATTAGAAAGCTTACGTTTATTTGAGTCTGCGTTTGACTGTGACATTTTCTATGCCATAAAAACGAGCCAGAGATAATGGAAATTGTCTAACTATTTTAACATATTTTACCGCACAGATACATTCGATTGCACCGATAGATTACTACTTGCATACATAAACATACTGTAACATTCTCACACTCTAAAAATTAATTCGAAATAATCTGTATTATCAATACGTATTAGTTTGCCAACAAATTCACAAATAGTGTGGCAGTTATTCTGACATCATGAGCTTATTTTCTCATCTGAATTGCGGATCGTATTGCACCCAGGAAAGTGGGGAAAATAACTAGAATAACTTTATTCCTTTCACAAAAAGGACGAATGATAAGGTGCAATTTCTAGAAAACGTGTTTATGTTCAAAGTCGTTAAGACGAACGAATAAAATGACATTTAGTTATATATGTAAGAACAATTTTATATACTATAGTAAATTCTATAAAATTGAATATTTATATTACTATTATATAAAAGTCACTCTGTATGTATGAGAGAGAGTTCCTTTCTCATAGGTTCCGAAACGGTTTAGTATATTTTTGCAAATTTCAAACACAGCTAATTTATGTCTGGCAGTGTTCTTAGATATGCTTTGTACATATCCGATCTTAAAAATAGCTTTTCTCTCTTCTAGATATAAAAAAAGAATTATACAGGTGAATATTTTACGTTACACCGGTCAAGTGAAATATAAAATCGAAACAGATAATTTTTTCTTACAAAGATCTGTTGTCATCCGAAGATATAGCTCGGTGGTAGAGCATTCGACTACCGATCAAATGATTCTCTACTTAAGCTCGGGTGTACCTTACGATTTTATTTTTTTCTTATTGAGTTCAATTGACGATAAACGAAGCGGTACCATTTAAAATCGCCGCAAATCATTTCTTCCTTTGCATATTTAAAGCTTAAACATTAATCAGAAGTGACTTTTTCAAGTCATTCATCGTCAAGCCAAATATCAGCTGACGTTATATTGTAAACTAACACCGACGGAATTTGATGAACGACATTATTATTATTTTATTTATTTATTTATTTTTGCAAATTATTTCACCGGGTAAACTATTCCTATTTGTTATATAAGAATCAATAGAGGGTTGAGTCTATAATAATACATACGCAATCTACATAAATTAAAATATCATTTCTGAGCGTATTGTACAGCCGGGCAACGCCGGGCATCCAGCTAGTTTAATTATAAATTTTGTTTATAGGGACGCACGCGTTTGAGCAAGTAATCCAACACGTAATCGCTCTAATGTAGAGATTGTGTTTTATAAGAGTTCAAAATATACGGGAAAAAACAATAATAAAAAGGTGTATAACTAAAGAGACTGTGGCATGTGTATATAATATATATATAGTTCTGGTATTCTCACAATCGAGCACATTATTGATTTCTTTTCAACTTAGGCTGACACACACATATATATATATACACATTTATGTGTGTGTTGGTATAAATTGATGGAATAGATGTTTTTAATGAGATACTATATAATTATTTTATAACACAATATCACAGCTAGCACAAGACATGCGGTCTGTGGCTTTCATGGCTTTTGTGATCTGTAATGTTGTTTGATTGTGGAAATAATTATATATGCAAGTGAAAGAGAAAGTTTGTCAAAACCAAAATACAAATGACAAGGTATGATACATAAAATGCTGTGAGAATTAAAAATTTAATTATTACTGTAAGTCTCTGAACAAACTAAACTTTCCATGCATTGCGAGGGTAAACATCTGATATATAATGTTCGGGATATGTAATATATATGCAACTTACGTTTTATTGTTTGGAAACTTTTCTCTATAAGAATGTTGTTCATAGATCTGCCCGCTTGTAGAACGGTGTTCCACTAGCCTACTTCCCAGTTGATTACAACATGGTTGTCTTCAAGTGCAATGTAAATAAGTTTTTTTTGAGACGCTAACTTAAGTAATCGAATTCTGTCTTATTTGCATCACTGACCTTCACTAAATTGTTATTTATATTTACCTATGTTTTCTTTTTTTTTACATTTATATATCCACTACACATCAGCAAAAGCGTAAAAGCACATTTAATCACGATACAACGATCATTTATAAACATATTGGCCCTTGGAACAAGATCGCATTGTAGTATCTGTTCTGGTGCTGCTCTTAATATTTTCTGTCCTTGGTCAGTGGAGGAGAAATCTTGGTGCTTATATATATTTGGTACTGCGTTATTTTTAAATAGTGTTTTTTTTTTCAGGTTATTATGTTTAAATTGTTTTTTTTCAGGTTAAATTCAAGTTTCACGATATCTTTTTTATTAAATTGTTAGATTGAGGCACAGAATAGTTAGAAAACACCCTCTCCTTCCAATGTTAAGAATGGCTTTCGAAATAATAATGCATACTTATTCAATCTTTGATGAGGATAATACGCAGAATACAACAAAAATGTAAATTATATTGAGTATCTTGTTCTGTTTCTTAACAATCGCAAAGACGTGTTATTAATCATAACTCTTTCTCTTCTTTTGCAGGTAAGTCGTCAGATTTTGTCTTCAGTTGGGTTGAACTCTGATCAAGTGTTGTTTGGCTACCCATGACGTCACGCGTTTCATCTTCCAATCAAGTTGGTCTATTTTCCTTTTATACGTTATTTCTACTAAAGATCACATACGTTCATATGTTGCACGATTCGCTTGTATTAGTGGATCGCGCAACTTCTTTCAATTTTCTTCGGTTTTATCAACACACTTACGGAAATACACTAAGTCAAACAGACATGCACATGCACTTACATCGGTAAATACACACACACACACACACAGTATAGATATATACTCGTGTAAGCATTTGGGGATACCAGATTCTATATCCTGTCGCTATTTGGTTACTGCAAGTGTTCTAAAGGGCTTAACTGACCGTCGGTTACGTATAGCAGCTATACAATTATAAATGAAAATTATGTTTGCGAAACCTTATATCATCCCTTGACACCCTAATGAATTTAAGTCTGCAAATTCACTGCCTTTCTCCTCGCTCCTTTCATGAATGCAGTCACAGATTAAATCATATTAAAGATGAATACGTATAAACGTATGCACATGTTATGCAAACTCACAGCTTTATATACTTTACAGGTAAGTAGACACACAAACACACATATACAACTACACATGCATAAAGAAACGAAACCCGCAACAAATAAACACTCACATAAGTAAATTGCTACACGTGCACACATCGTTTAATGTATAATAAAGAGCAATGTGCATTCGCATATATACATGTCCATCATTCACGCAAGTTAACGAATAAGGATGAATCCATTTCGCATATTTAGGGGAACTGGTAAAGCAAATATATTTCAACAATCAGATTCCACTGAAACATGTATGCACATATGTAACCAATTATGTTTGCATGATAAACAGACTATGTGTTATATATATATATATATATACACACATGCAAATATATACATAATATATACTTTTATATATTGTACGGAATAATCACGCTGACACAACGGTTCCAGCTAGACCATCGAAGTTGGGCAACGCTATTACCAGATGGGTGGCTATTTTGGAATTCTAGACACTGTATGTGCTCTCTGCGTATCTCGGCATTATTTCCAGTTGCCTGAGCCTCTACTTGTCATTGGTATTTAACAGCGCCGACTCTGGGGAAATGTGGTTGGTGGTTGCGCAACTCTTGCCACAAAAATTCCACGCGCAGGCACCTTTACATGGGGTATCTATAGCCTGTTAAGACGGAAAGAAGCGCCCATATATATACATATATATATATATATATATATATATATATAAGAATTGTTTAGCGAGATAATTCCAAATGCCTCACGAATTACAAATTTATAACAGGTTTAAAATTATTAACTCTTTCTTTCGGTTAATTTTAAAATTACCTTGATTGAATCTACGCAGAAAAGTGATTTTTTTTTAATTTATGCCGTGTAAAAAAAGTAACAAATAAAATAATCTTAAAAAATCAATAATTTTTTTTTTTTATAAAATCTCATCAGTTTTCGAGATTTTGCAATATTGAAGTGTACATTTACAAAATTACATCAGAGAATATTTCTTCCAATCTTATAAAAATATTTCCTCATATGCAGGTGCTTTCACTGTGAAGAAGTAAAATTTAGAAAATACTGCATAAAAAAACTAAATTAGAAAGATGTCTAATTTCAGACAACGTATAGGAAAGTAGCGAAAAGATAGACTGAATTAAATAAATTTAAATCAGTCATATTACTGTAATTAGGTATGTATACATTTATATAAATACGAACAAAGATAGCTGCAGGAAGAAACATACGATGTTGAGTCTTTTATAAACTTTTTTCTTCTTGCAGCATTATATTGTCATGCATTTTTTTCTAAATAAAGAATTTATAATTTTTCTGAAGAGTATCTAAACGAGAAGAGATGGTATTGATATAAAATAAATGTTTGTGTCTGCATAAAGAAACGGATTTGTAAAAAAAATGTACCGAAATGTTAACATGGCGGAGGATCTGTTTTTCATGAAAATGAATATTTGGATCTTGAAATGAAGCTATAGTGTTATTCTTTCACATATGGTATGTTGTTATATTTAACATATATTGAGCTTCCAAGCAAAAAGTATTGGTATGTACAAAGAGTGAAATATAATTGAAAAAACAGTTTACCAAAATAACATATATATACGAGACTACCCATGACCCGTTGGGTCAGTATATATTAATTCTGGAATTAATGTATGAGCATGACACTTTTGACGTAAAGAAAATATTTTTTGTGACGTAACAAACATTTTTATGAAAGTATATTAAAATGAAAATAGAATATAGATAGATTTCTATGAGTCGTTCTGTTTATAATTGTTTATTCTTGAAAAAAAAACTTAGTCATTGAATTATAAGTGGTTTGCCATAATAATAGATAAATGTGCACTAAACAGATACCATGATACTTAAAGTTAAATTCAAATTTTGAAATATCTTTTAATTTAAACGTGAAAAAAAATATTAGGTCGCTGAAAACGTACACATTAAAACAATACATTGTAAAATAGTAGATTTATTTGTAAGAAAATTGCGTTAAAATAACTTAAACGTAATACGAAAATGAACGATGTAAAAAAAATGCAGAAAGTAGTAACAATTGTTTATTTGGATAATTTAAAACGCAAAAAAAAATTAGGCCGAAAACGTTACACAGTAAAAAAAAAAAATACGTTGTCAACAGGTCAAAGTTGATTTATTTGTGAGGAAATTGCGACAGTATAGTTGTAATACATAATAGTTGCAAAACAACCCCTAAGGGGTCAGTGTGTTATATTAGATATGGAATTAATGTATGAGCATGACACTTGTGACGTAAAGAAAATATTTTTTGTGACATAACAGAAACATTTCTATGAAAGTATATTAAAATGAAAAAAAGAATATAGATAGATTTCTATGAGTCATCCTGTTTATAATTGTTTATTTTTGAAAAAAAACTTCTTATTCATTAGCAGTAGTAGGAAGAGGAGGAGAATTAGTAGAGTAGTAGTAGAGAAAACGCATGTCAACCAGTAGTAGTAATAGTAGGATAAGGAAGAGGAGGCGTGGTAGTAGTAGTAAGAGGAGAAAGAGGAAGCGTAGTAGTAGTAGTTGTAAAGAAGAGAAGTAATAGTAGTAGCAAGAAGAGGAGGAATAGTAGTAGTAGTAGTAGTAGTAGGAGGAGGAGGAGGAGGATAGTGCGAAAGCAAACAACCAAGAACGACAGAGTTTTAGTATTATATAGATATGTGTGTATAATGTTTTCAGGGGTAAACTAGACATTCATTTTGGAAAACAACTATTAAGCGTGGGTAATGGGTAATGTGGGTTACATTTTATCGTATTTGATTTTATGCAAAGAGAGCAAAAAAGGACTCAAAATCTTACGAAAATACAGATATTTTTTGATTTCTTGATACTTTACGTAGTTATTAGGCATTTGTGAATCCGTGGCGTATTTTAAACTGTTGTTGGGCGCATCATTAGAATATAGAACCCAATTTGAAATTTCATATATTTATAACTTACATTAAGTATTATTCATAGTTACAGGAGTTTGACTTTTAAATTTCATTTGTTTTTTAATGTAAAGACCTATATTTTAGATATTTTTTCGAAAAAGCAAAACTATTGGATTTTGATTAAAATTGGAATAAGGATACTATACATAATGTTTAGTATCGTTATATATTAATTTATTCTTTAAAAATTGACATTAATAACGCAAAACTGTTCATGATTTTCTTTTACTAATTAGTAAAGCGCAACCCTCGGATCGAGTAATCCGTTGATTATTCTATTTCACTGTCCGGTCTTGTTGTTATGTAAACTATTTAAATGCCTGTAAAATCTGAACAGTTCCTGGGTGTTACCTAACTTATTATTTTAAATATGCAAAATATTTAAGTGCTTACATGTTAACGCATGTTAAAATCTTTGTGATAAAAAGAAATATCTCAATCAATAATAATTTATTTGCAAATTTATTCAAGCTTTATATAAATAATTCGATTCGTGTGGTGATTCGAAACCAAAACATGTCAAAAAAAATGACTTTTTTAAAAAAATATTGTAAATAAAGGATATTTTTGTTTGTGTTGAAAGAATGAAATATGTCATTTTTCTTGCGAGAGGAAGAATTACTCAGTTAATTATGCTATTCGAAGACGCGTGCCCGAAAACGTGGCGTCTGAATTACCGTATAAAGCAATATAAATTCAAAAGACTAACGTGTTTAGCTGCCTTTAGTTTATGTGTGGTGAGACACTAA
>NC_136483.1:181913742-182078742 GCF_053919585.1 Euprymna scolopes
ATTTTCTTTCATTTTCTTTTCCGCCTTCACCTCATGGGTTCGAGCCTGTCTGCCTACTACCACTTTTTTTTTTTTGCTCAACACACACCTCCAAGCACCCGGACAACGCAAGCTTGTATATGGATATATACTGGCAGGTTGCGCAGCGTTGACCGGTCGTAAAATAGCCTTAAATATGACATGTTACTTAATGCAGATTCCGTATGTATTATAGTTATAGGGCTAGTTTGCTATTTATTGTAGCGCTGTAAAGAAACCTACACGTAGTAGACTGAGTACAGTGTAAGCAGCATAGGACAAGTAACACATCCGCAATATCACCCAGACTTAACTATTAGATAAACAACACTAAAACTAATACTTTGTTTTACTCTTACTTCTATCTTACTTTATTTTCATCCGTAAATATCGCTCTTGTTTATTATCAACAAATACTTGTAATCAATATCATCTATAATATAAATCTCACCTGTCTGTTTAAATGTATGCATGTTTGCATGTCTACCTAAAACATTCGACAGAGGCGACGAATTTTCACAAGATCAGTATCGTTTTGAAGCCCGACTCTTCGGACGACAAATATCGAAACATTGGCTAAAAACATTAATTCATTCACCCTCAACTGGGCCCTTTTTTATAGGCAGGGGTCGCTTTTTTCGCCGATATTTTCGAAAGTCATACCCTCTTTTCGATTTTCAAGCCTTAATTTAAACATTCGTCATTTCTGGTTTGGCGATGGATGCAACAGCAAAGATTTCACGTTTTTTTTTTTCGCATTTCATTCCTCCTTCGCGGTACGGGTTCGAGTCTACCTGCCTACTACTACTTTTTTTTCTTAACACACACCTCCAAACACCAGGGAAACGCCGGGAAACGCCGGGCCCCCAGGCTAGTACCATATAAATAAAAACATTATGATATAACCTAAATCAAGAATAATCCAGAAAATACTAAATTAAAACTAATTAAAAAATATATAATATTCAAAATATTATAATTTTTCCAGTATAACATATTATGGATACTTTTATAGACTAAAACGCTCTCATCCGTACGCACACACGCATATACTTATGAAACAAAGTAACTGTTGAAAAACACACGCATATGGACACAACTTCATACGTTCACAGATTGAAGAGGAAAAATAAATTTTAAAAATAAAAGCGTAAAATGAACAACATGGACGCTCCCACGACCTCAATTTCCACCCAATGATCCTGGCCTGACCCCAGAAACAAGACGAGGATAAAGTACACTTAAGTTAAAATGAATAACAATTTAAAGACACATTCCACTTTCACTTTTGAGGAAAGAGCATATACTCTCGAAAAGGTCCTTCCAAATTTTCTCTTTGCACAAAATTTCTGAAGACGACGAAAAAAAATCGTAAAACGTCGTCCGAAACGCGTTAACCTTATTACAATAATTGAAAAAAATAAAAATATAAAGAAAATTATATAACCAAAGCATAATAACTTTTCGTAACCTCAATAACTTAGACATTTTTCTCCCGCTGGATTCTCTGTATTATATATATATATATATATATATATATAATTATTTTTTACTATAATAATTAATGAAATACCTACATACACTAGTGTTTCATCCTTTCGGGAATCTTCAGTGCAGGGTGTCACGATTAATACCAGTCAAACGATTCGAACCCCGCAACACGAGACATCTCTGGCTCGATTAGCGAAGACCTGATAAATTCGGCTACCATTAACAGCGTGAAATAACGTTGAATTTAAATATTTTAATTTTAACTATTCAATTACGTCAGCTATACAGTGATCTAATCGTTATACGATGATCTATGCATAAATAGACCGACTTTAATTAAACTGAAAGTGCTCAACGATAAGAAACGAATTTCTTAAAGGCGCTGTCATAATTATTTTTTACTATAATAATTAAATACCTACAATATATATATATTCTAGTCTATATGTTCAAATTTTATTAAAAAGAAGCAATTTTCAAATAAAAGTTTAAAGTTATTGCTTGAATCAAAGAATACAATGTTTAAATTAATGTCGTTAATCCATGAGTTTTCAATGTAAGCACATCCCCTCGGACGAAAATTTCTAGTAAAATACTAATATTGGTTCGCAATAATTTTGCTAAGTAACACATACATTTTATTTGCTCTATCTAGTATATCGATTAATTTTATTTGGCTGGGATAGTCTTATATGAATATTTCTTCTAATATTCTATAATACTAGAAACCACTAGATTTAACCAACCTGTAACACAAATCATTTCAATACTTCAGAGTATATATATATATATATATATATATATATATATATATATATATATATATATATATATATATTCAAGCAAATATTATTTAATGCAACAGAGAGACATTGCTTTATGACTTTTTTTTTTAATTTTTCGATATTCCGTATATCTTTTTTGTATCAAAATCAAAAATATTAGTAATAGTTTCCAAGCAGGGAAATCAGAAGGGTGTAGTGTTTACCTGATATACGCAATTGTAAACTTCAATCTAATATAAATACCAGTATTTATATATAGATAATTTAATCCCAACCGAATAAAAACTTGATATTAATTGTTTTAAAAATTAGTCTGAAATCACCTTTTCTAGGACTACTCTACTGTCCGAAAAAAAAAAACAATTTCCATTATTTTAGCTGCTTTGAAAAACTTTCCAAACGGACTATTAGCATTACACTGTATTTAATTTTGAACCTCATTCTCTCTAAAGAATTATTTTCGCCTTTAGGATTACCTTGAGAGAATCTTCATGCAAGCTGAAATATCATGCGCGGTTTGTTTTTATTTTTTTTACATATCCAATATTTTTTCACTTGTTTTTCTTGGCAATTCATGTATTTAATTTATTATAAATTGCGGTTTCACTTAATGCCATATACATATGTGGAAATATGTATAATATATATATATATATATATATATATATATATATTAAATTAAATTATAAGCGAAGAGCTTGACGCTTAGCCTGTATTATGATTTTCGACAGAAATATGGAAGAACACATTTACTTTGCTTAATTGTATTAATAGATTGGGAAATAAGAGCATATTCGATTTGACGACAATGTTGATTTTTAGTGTACAATTGAGGTATGGAAGAACAAAATGGATACAATACTTCCTTTAATCTTCCAAACTGCTTAATCATATATTTGTCAATATATTAAGATATTTGTTGTTAATATAATTTTTTGCAAACAATATTTTCTAATTATTTGTTTTTTGCAAATATTCTTACCTATTTTTAATATACTCTAATCAAATATACTTTTTTATATATAGATGATTTAAATCTGCACACTCTATGACTATCGGCAATATTATCTACTGGATTAGCACTTATGTTGTTTGAATGTATTTTTTGAACATATATATGATAGTCAAATTTTAGAACTGTTAGACTATTGTCTGGTTTATATTCACATTTTTAAAACTGTAAAAGTGTGAAACATGCATTGTTTTCTTTTCATGTTTCTGTAAGTAACTATATGTTGAAAATATATAAACTGTTTGACAAAATATATTATATTTACTTATATAAACATAGTTATTTAAAATCATAAGCGATCTAACAGGAAAAATCAATTAATAAAAATGTATATGTATTTTTATATATACTTTTTGTAATGGTGGTGTGTAAATAAAGTATATTTTATAAAAACAGAACTATGTTTGAGCGAGCAAGCGAGAGAGAAAAAATAAATGTTTGTTGTTTTTAAAAGGAAAAGTAAAAAGCACGCCAGCGAGCGAGGGATATAGGAAGGGAGAGGGGGAATACATAATTACGCTGTAAAATTTAGGAAAGATAACTCAGCAATTTACTAAGCGAGCAAAAGTAGGTATCATTCCGACGCCATGTTTGAATGACACATTAGCGTTCGTTTAACCGTTAGTCCGAAATATAGGAATGGTCAGAGCTCAAGCTATCAGAGGGAGCGGAATGTGTCCGAGGAAATTTTAGAATCGGTAAAGGGAAAGATTATGCTATGTGTATGAGTTTATGATTCAGTAACGAAGGGTGAAACTACATAGATGTAGAAAGTGCAGAATCCCCCGGTGATGATTGTGGGCAGTAGGAGTACTTGATATTTAGTGGGCAAAATAGGAACTACTTCCTCTAAAGATGTTGCAATTGTGATGATGTCGGTTCTAGGATGTAATGTAGGATTTTGTTGTAACGACTAAATGTGTCTAAAATGGTGTTTTCAAGTTACATAAGATAGTGGCTAATAATAAATTAATATATGTCTTCTGTTGTTGCAAAACTACGGTACTTTAGTCCAGAGGGGAATTGCTGCAATCAAAATAGTATATCTATAAAGATGGTGGTAGGTGTCGAAACATTTGAACAGTGGCACCGCCAATTCTAGACTGTGATAATGAACTGAAGTAGACTACAGTTGAAAAAGCCGCAAGATTGGATCAATGATTCATTGCGTGTCGTTTTGCAATGTTCGAAGCTGTCTGCCATTTGCATTTCTTTTCATATAAAAAAACGAGGAGATACAAAAGAGAAAACGGAACCAAAAATATTCTTGTTGACAGTTGTAGAATCTATGAATATTTTATCGCTTGACTAATAATATCGAAACTTTTGCACAAGTTAACCGTTGTAATTGGATCGCTTGGATTAATCTCAATGGATAATGATAATTACTTTATAGAAATATGCATATCATAAAAAAGTATACTATTACTTGGGACAACTACTATTCTACAAATAGTGCTATTACACTTTGTTAATAATAAAGAAGACAAAATATAACATGTGTTTTTGACATGTCTAATAATGATAAAAATAATGATGATAATAATAAAGATAATAATGATAATGATAATAATAATAATAATGATAATAATGATGATAATAATAGTAATAATAATAGTAGTAATAATAGTAGTAGTAATAATTATAAAAATAATAGTAATAATAATAATGATAATAATAGTATTAGTAATAATAATAGTAGTAGTAGTAATAATAGCGGTAGTAGTAATAATAGTAGTAGTAGTAATAATAATAGTAATGGTAGTAATAATAATAGTAATGGTAGTAATAATAATAATAGTAGTAGTAATAATAATAGTAATGGTAGTAATAATAATAGTAATGGTAGTAATAATAATAGTAATGGTAGTAATAATAATAGTAATAATAGTAATGGTAGTAATAATAATAGTAATAATAATAATAATAATAATGGCTTGTTATATAGGATGTGACAGTGGTTAAGTGATTACCGACACGGATTGATGGCCTGTGTGTTCCAATTTCGAATCCAGTTCGTTCCACAAAAATCACCATCACTTAGGATGTTAGCACCCTTCGCATAGTCCTTCCTGTAAGTACGTAATATCTTTAAGAAATACATCTGACTAGCAAATTATCAGGGAAACATGGCCATGGATTCATACGTTATGATAATGATGGTGATTTTAATATAGTCCTATCAAGCTTTTTGGCATTACAAACAATACAACGATATGTTAGTTGACCATAAATGTGCTTTTATATCAACTCCCGATTTATATTCCCAAAAAGAGTTGATAACGGATAATGATCTGGAGATAGAAGTTGGATTAAAGACTATTGATCCATAAGTCTATAATGAAGATTTCCCAATGTCTGTGATAATCTAAAATGCTCATTAACAGAGCAGGGTGCACATATACTATTATGATAATTATCAAACGTGTTGTGTAGTAGAGGGTTCATATTGGAGATGATGGCGCCGAGTTCATATTGGGCACATATATAATGGAACTCATATTGGAGACTTATAACGGGTTCATGTAATACAGACATAACGATAGTGATGATGAGGGAGAGAAAACATTTATATATATATTACAGTTCTGGGATGCTTGGTACTTCATGTATATGTTGAATGGAAATGCATACAAGTTGTTAACACATATTAGAGGAGAGGAAGATGCATAATCCTCGAAGGGTTACACAATGTTCATTATAAATAATGATAATAACAATTACCTTTTCTGCTGTAATTGAATGACGACAAGATACAACACGTACAAAACATGATGACTTCTTTATTTATCGGATCGACTGGTCGAATGACGCCAGGAATTCACTTGTATTTACATGGTTAATCATCTACCCTTTCGCTTCCAAGGGATTAACTGACCACTGACTACCAACTGACTTACTCTCAACTCTCTCTCTCCCTCTCTCCCCCCCTCTCTCTCTCTCTCTCTTACTTGCTAACTAACTGACTGAAGTGACTGACTGACTATAAAATCCGAACCCATAGAACTATATAGAGAGTTGTCCTTAGTCTATGACGTCGGAAGTGTTTTTCAAACGTGACTAATTTCAGGAAGCTATGCATATGTTTGTCCAAAACACACTTCTGCAAACAAAAGAATCCTCTCCTAACCTATTTTTTTTACAATATATTTTTTTATTTTCATTGTTCATTCTTTTAT
The DNA here is from genome assembly GCF_053919585.1 of Euprymna scolopes. NCBI lineage: Eukaryota > Metazoa > Mollusca > Cephalopoda > Sepiida > Sepiolidae > Euprymna > Euprymna scolopes. Next base: position 181,920,228 of record NC_136483.1, read on the forward strand.
TGACATATTTAATATTCAGATTTCTAAAAAAAATGAACTGTTATATTATATATTTATGTTGTATCATAAAGGGAATCGTGTGTGAGTGACATGTATTTTCAGAACCTACCTCTGCTTCTTCGATGTTGGACCATCTGGAATTTCTCGTCCTGGAGGGAGACTTGATACATGTTTTTGGATGAAGATTACATCACTCCAAGACAAGGAATTAGTTCTATAGTTTATTTCACTTTTCCCAGATGTCCTGCAGAAGGTGGAAAGTGAAATCGGCCTGTGTGGGTTCTTCTTCTACACACGTCAGCGTTCTTTCCCCCCCCCAGTGAAGAGGAGGAGACAACGGGAAGCCGTCCGTTGTCTTCTGAGTCCAAATCAAATCTCAACGATTCAGCTAACCTGATCACATGACTCACACGAAATCAAATCAGCTGATCTTTTACTTCCGGTCAACGTGTCTACACTATAATTCCACTCTCCCCCTCTCTCTCTCTCTCTCTCTCTCTCTCTCTCTCTCTCTCTCTCTCTCTATCCATTCTCTAACATGAACAATCAACTCTTTTTTCCGATATAAACAATATTTTACTATTCTAATAAAATGTAACAATAGACTAAATTTCTCACATTACATTTCTTAACTTTGCCTCCAGAATTCGATTCTAGGCTTATCCAAATCTCATTTTTACTTATCTAATATTCTTCTTATTTACATGGAAAGGGGACAATTCTTCCATGTAACAAAATGGCTAATATTGGATACAGATAGCGTCTATTCCGGATTTCCATGGGAAAACGCTTTATTTTTACAGTAAACCACCTGAAATATTAGTTACTTTAAAAATTGAACACCAGATTATTCGCTTAGTATAAATAATCATGAAATAGTGTAATAATAAATCTTTGAAATTATATATATATACATATATATATATATATGTGTGTGTGTGTGTATGTGTGATAGGAGTTACAATATGTATCGTTCGCACAAGGAGTACAAGATTAAGATCATTATTTCTTAATTCCATGGAATTTCTAAAATTGTTTTTTTTTTCTATAAAAGAAAACCAATAAGCAAAAGAAGCTTTATATAAACTATCAATAATTTTGCTGGTTAGCACAAAAGTGGAAAGGTCCTGGATATGACCTAAAACTATATCCGATGGTGAGGCCCTACCTTGCGGGCCTTGGGAAGTGTGGAGCCACTCTTTAATTGCTATTGCTCCCAGGTCCACTCTGACCCGGAGTGGTAGTACCTGTTAGGGTCCCAATTATGGGTTAAATAGAATCCGACTTAAAAAAAAAATATACTCCATTAAAAATCGTTCCTCAAAATAACTAGATTCGGCATTAAATAACCTGAAAAAGGTTGATATGTCGTAAAACAAAAACAACCAACCAACCAACAAAAGTGGAAAGCTTTAAAGTTTTAAAAAATGAATCTCCTAGAGATTGTATAAAATAATTATGTTATCAAACAGTAAATCAAAAACTTATCAATAATAAGAAAATCCCAATAAAGGGAGCAATGATGATATTACATGACAGATGGGGAATAAAAGTTATATATAATTAGCCCTTCTTTTTTTACAAGGTGGTCACCACTTATCAAGGCCCGGAAGTCACTCATGGATAAGGGTTATGGTAAGTACAGTACGTTAGTGTGTATATTTTAGAGTGTCTACTTAAGGGGGTGGTTCATCTGGAATTTGTTTACGTTGGACTTGAAGACATCCAAGTTGTAGTCAGGAGGGAAGCAGGCAGACGGAACAGAGTTCCACAGGCGTGCAGTTCTAAGAAAGAAGCTTTGTTCATGGAATCTACGTTTTGATTTAGGCATAGATAAAGAGTGGGGAAAGTTTTTGACAGTGGATTCAGCTAGACGGGTCGTTTTTGTAAAAGATTGGCGAGGGGGGACCAGAGATTGGAGTTCAGACGATCACCTGTCATGGAAATAACGATAAAACAAAGATAGGTTTGCAACGTCTCTTTTGTGGGAGAGAGGTTGCAGGGAAGAGAAAAGGGCATCCCCCACTAAGCCACGAAGTCTATTTTGTACTCTGTCAAGGCAGGATAGGCTTATTTTAGCAGCTCCTGCCCAGATATGGCAGCTGTATTTCATCCTTGGCCCTTCTCTTCTTCTGACGGGGAGCATTTAGCTTCAAAATGCCATGGCCTTGAAAGATTCTTCTTTAATTTTCCCTTAATTTTTCTTTATTGTTTCGATGATAAAATAGTTATATTTATCTTAAATCCTTCATCTATACAGAATAAAGGAAAATATTCAAGTCAAACTATAAAGAGGTATTTAAATAGTAACCTGATCCAATCGGTGAAGTTCGTTGAAAGATTCGATCGATCGATAGTATGCACATCTGTACAACTTAGAATATTCATATCGTATAGATATATAGTTCTTAAGAGATTATGATGTGGTTGCTGCAGAAAATGTTGCAGTGTAGAAGATAATAGTTTGTACACGATTTAAAGAATTTAATTAAAGGAGAGAAAAGCCAAGAAATAATTGTTTTGTATCCGTTGTGCGAGCAATAATGCTGTAAATCATATTTTTCAAATATCCAAACTCATTTTATTTACTGATGCTGTATCTCATACATCTATCATTTGCTTCTGATTGTCCTCTAAATATTTGTGTTATATATTATAGAAGCACTAGAAACTTACATCTCCGTCTGAAATGAATCGGAAAAAATTAAATGGTGTTTTTATGCTTTTATATCATCAGAAATGATATTGCTCTATAAATATTTTAATACTATGATATATGATTATACTTAATATGTCTAGATAAAAACCGCGCGAAAACTGGCGCCGCATATATATTTTCCAGTTATTTTTACAACGGATGTACACTAATATCTGTCTGTCTATATTGTGTGTGCGCGCGTGCGCACCTGTGTTCCCCAACGAACGGGTTCGTTGTATCCCCGAGGATTATTGTAGTAAAAAAAAACAATACTTTAAAGTGGTTTTATTCATGACTCACAAGCGCATCGACTCACATTACGATGTAAGGATCAATTCTTTATTTATCTACGCAAATGTTTCGAGACCTCTATTTTCATAAACGGCTACATATGATCAGTAAGTTAGCTTATTTAGTTAAAGTATATTAACTAAAACCAGTCTCACTTCATTGGCACATATCTGATCCTAGACGAGTCTCTTTTAGCTCTTTCTGATTTTTTTGCGACACTATGGGATAAATATATGTATATATAATAAGTGTTACTATCAACCAAAAGCAATGACATACAGAGCACATTGGAAATCAACAATATATATATATATATATATATATATATAATCTAGACAAGGTTTAAAAGAGAGTCGCCAATCTGATAGGCCCTGAACTGGCATCTAAGCTTCAGCCTCTGTCCCATCGACGAAACGTTGCATCCCTCTGCCTGTTCTACAAGTATTTTAATGGTGAATGCCCTGACGAACTGCAGACACTTGTGCCCCCAGGACGTAGAAACTCTCGACAAACCCGACAGGCAGCTAAATCCCACCCCCACACAGTAGAGATCCCTAGATGTAAAAGATCTTTCTACTCCAGTAGTTCCTTCCCCAGAACCGCTAGAATCTGGAATTCCATTCCAGGTTCTTTCTTCCCTAACTGTACTGACATGCAGAAGTTCCAGTGTAACGTGAACCGACATCTTGCTGCCCAAATCCCAACATTTTGGGGGAAAATGTAATAAAAAAATATTGATACGTAGACCCAAATGAATAAACCAAATGTAATAATCATAAAACTAGATCTAAAAACATTACTTATAAACAGATATATCGATAGAATAAATTTGAACATGAATTAAGGTAGCTTTATTTATTATGTACTAATTTAAACGTTAATAATTTTATTTGGGAATATTCTGAAATATTCTAAAACTATTAAATTAACATATGGAATTGTGATAGTAGGGCAGGAAATGTTCTAACTGTTCGTCTAATTAAAGTATTTAAACATGTTAAATATTAAATTAAAATTTCGTATATAGAAAAGGTAAATGTAGGTAAGTGAATATATAATTTAATAATATTGTGTTAAAATGATAACATTAATAATCCTAAATAATAAAAGCAAGATAATGATTAAATTATTAAACATTATTTAAACACTAATTTAATTAATTAAAACCAAATAAAAGTTGAATAAAGATTTATTCACGTTAAAAAAATGTACTAAAAATTTAAACAAGTTTGAGAAATGATTATTAATACCTGAGTGAGAATATTAGGATATAAAAATTACAGGTAAAAAGATAATTGAAAAGCATAACTTTCTAAATAATAATTACAACTAGCTGGACCCGTGAAAATTTCACGTTTTCTTTTCTTTTTTTTCACATACACATTATCCCATCACATATCCGTACCTTGAAACATTTACATTAACCCTTTACTGCCCTGGCCGACGAATTCACCCTGTGTACTATTTTTTTTAAATAGTAAATGAAGAGTACGGTAGGTAAAATGTATGTAAATATGTATATACCAGAATCACGATATTAGTGCTCGAAATATTCTCAATAAATACATCTTCATTTATGTTTTATAAATATGTTTATTTAAAAATATTTTCAAAAGTTTTATTTAATTTTTAGCTTATTTATTTTTATTTACATTTAGCTTATTTATTTTTCTTTACAGAGAGAAGGAGGGAGCGATAGATAGATAGATATATACATAGATAGATAGATAGATAGATAGACACACACAGTGAGAGAGAGAGAGAGATAGAGAGAGAGAGGGGGGAAACGCAGTTTTCGTTAATTAAAAATTAAAAATGATGTGCGTCTTCAACCAGCCCGTGAATGCTCTGCATTTATGGAATGAGAATAAGCATTTTATGATCGAAGATCTGCTGCTTAGATATGATAACATAACTGCTGAAAATTTACTATTTAAAAAAAAAATAGTACACAGGGTGAATTTCCACGGGGCGGGGACAAAAATTGAACATTTGTTTTTTTTTTCATTGTTTATTTTTCTTTACATTTGTTTAAGAGAGAGAGGGAGCGATAGATAGATAGATAGATAGATAGATAGATAGACACACAGAGTGTGAGAGATATATAGAGAGAAACGCAGTTTTTGTTAATTAAAAATATTCTCGCAACTACGAGTGATTGCTGTTAGATATAAACAAATAAAAATATTTAAAAAAAAATATTTTACAATCTTTTTTTTTTCAAGGCCGGCCCTTTTCTGTACGCACGCTCAAGGCAGAGAGATAGATAGATCGATAGATAGAGAGAGAGAAACGCAGTCTTCGTTAATTAAAAATATTTTAAAATCTGTTTACGCAGTTACTTACTAAATGTTTATCTTTGAAAGTCAACAACTTCAATATAGTCAATTTTTCTTTAATTTTCAATTTGGCTTTTTGTTGGCCTTTTTTTACTTAGAAAATGTGCCTGCGCTTTTGGATTTTGCCTTTTTGGCTTTTTTTTTCTGAAAAATTTGGCTTTATATAATTATTATCATCTGCCAACCCAGGCAGAGAGAGAAAAAGAGAACGCTCAAGGAAGAGTGAGAAAAATTTCACGTTTTCTTTTCTTTTTTTTCACATACACATTATCCCATCACATATCCGTACCTTGAAACATTTACATTAACCCTTTACTGCCCTGGCCGACGAATTCACCCTTTGTACTATTTTTTTTTAAATAGTAAATGAAGAGTACGGTAGGTAAAATGTATGTAAATATGTATATACCAAAATCACGATATTAGAGCTCCAAATATTCTACATAAATACATCTTCATTTATGTTTTATAAATATGTTTATTTAAAAATATTTTCAAAAGTTTTATTTAATTTTTAGCTCATTTATTTTTCTTTACATTTAGCTTATTTATTTTTCTTTACATTTGTTTGAGAGAGAGAGAGAGGGAGCGATAGATAGATAGATAGATAGATAGATAGACACACATGAGAAGGAGAAAGTCTATTGTTGTAGAGAGAGAAAGAGGAGAAAGTCAATCCAGTTTGGTGTGCGTCTCTCGCTGTTAGCTGGTGAGAAGGGAAGTCTGTTGTAGTATATATATATAGAGAGAAAATGAGAAAAAGTCAATCCAGGCCATGGAGATAGAAAACGTGTAAGGTGTACGTACAGTCTGTTAGCTCGTGCCACATACATAGTCGCAGGGGACGTGATGCGCGCGGGCGCCCCGAAAGAGGGAGAATGGTCCGACGACCGTTCAGCTCGAGAGCTAAGTCGGAAAGGGTTGGAAACAGCTTTTCTCTTCCTTTTATAGTTGCTTCCGGTTGTCTTTTGCGCATGTGTGGATTTCTTTTGAAAGGGGAAGTGACGTCGCCCATGTGTACGTACGTGTGCGCGTATATGTGCGTACATGTGTGTACGTTAGCGTGTGTGTGTGTGTATACACGTGAATGTGAGTGTATGTACGCAAACGTGAATATATGTACGTGTGTGGGCGTGCGCGTGTATGTTTGTGTGCGCGTATGTACATGACAAGTAATATGGCTTGAAATGTGAATGTGTGTTTTTGTGTGAGACTAGAAAAGGCTCACGCAGGCAATAAATATTCAATAGTTCCAATTAAAACATAAAAATAGTTTTTTATTCGTGGATATAAATTTAAAGAAAAATTTTCAAGGGCAGAAAATATGAGGAAATAATCACAAATATAAAATTAAACAAAATATACCAATCAATTAATAAATGCATAATAATTTAAAGAAAATATTTGTCGATAAAAATCATAATCAAATAACATAAAGGACTAGCTTCAAAGATATCAAACAATTTTATTAATAATTTAAAACTTATAGAAAAAAATTAAAATAAATTAAGTTTGTGGTTAAATTTTCATGTATTAGAATACAATTAAAAATAATAAAAATTATGATATATTTAAATTCAATAAATTAGTGTAGTTTGATTATAATTATATTTGATAACTAATAGAAATAATTAATTAATCGTCTATCGAAAAAATTGAAAATTAACTTAGTTTTATCGTTAAATATAACTTATAAATGCAGATAAATTTATATTGAACTCTTTTTAATATTAATATTTAATTTTTAATGAATCAGTTTATTCGATTTATAGTACAAATTAAATTAACCAAAAAATGATAATATATAATATAACATTAAAATTATATAATTATTATTTCTCGTGTAATAAATATTGGGTTTCAATAAAGGGAAACAACTCCTTTAAATAAATGTAAACAAATACGATAAAATATTACTAATGGAAGTCTTATAGAGAAATTAAATAAGATCAGGAAAAAATCACTAAAAATGACAATAAAGAATTATAATTTATGTAATAATGAACATAATTTTAAAATAGTAATAAAAATCCAATTATGCGTTGATTAAAAATTAGGTTACATCAGCAATTAATACGTTCTGGAATCGTCTATATATATTTTTGTAATTGTTTCGTATAAAAGAATTTAATAAATATATAAACATATGGTATTGCTTTTAATATATAATTATCCAATGATACGTGTTTCGTCGTCTACGATATGAGAGTGGCCGAATCTAGCGAGATTCGAAATCTGGATCCCATGCTAAGGAGCCTAACCTCTTACCGCCCGCTCCCCATGTGGGGGTACGAAATTGGTTGAAGGGAAAATTATTCCCAACTCGCATTTAGTTAAAAAAAAAATGCACTTTCGTAAATAATTGAATTTATTCAAAACGTATCGCAAAAACAAAAACAAACAACATCGTAACATATAATAGATATATTAGAATTAGTGATATAATCTAGATAAATATAAATAGATTAATTATAAATAATTAATTAAATACTAAATAACATATTTTTAGTAGTATATATTAAAATTTATTAATACGAATATTTAAATGTTAGTGACTTTATTTCTAAGTTCGAAATGGAATAATTATTTTTTATTACATTTTCACCTCAAACATGGCACGTTGCCACTTTGATGTAGGGAGGGGGCTACTATCAGGGACCTAATTTGCAGGGTACTACGCAGGGAGTTTAGCAGCAAGATATTTGTTCACATTACACTTGAACTTCTGCATGTTAGTACAGTTGGGGAAGCAGGAAACCGGAAGAGAATGCCAAAGTCCTGCAGTTCTGGGGAAGAAGCTATTAGAGTAAAAGGCTTTATTACATCTAGGGATCTCTACTGTGTAGGGGTGGGACTTCGCTGCTTATCGGGTTTGTCGGGGGTATTTTCGTCGAGGGGGTGCAAGGGCTTGTATTTCGTTAGTGCATCCACCATTAAAATACTTGTAAAGCAGGCAGAGGGATGCACCATTACGTCGGTGGGACAGGGGCTGAAGTTCAGATGACAGTTCGGGATCTATTTGGTTGGCGACTCTCTTTTGGATCCTGTCCAGGAGCGAGAGACTAGTAGCAGATGCACCAGCCCAACTGTGAGAGCAGTACTCTATACACGGGCGAATGGTGGCTTTGTAGAGGTATAGGATACTTTCAGGCGTAAGTAATTGTCTAGCACGATAGAGAGAGCCCACTTTTTTGTAGCAGCCTTAAGCTAATAAGTTAATTTCAACTTCTCTTCCAACTTTCGGATTTTATCCCCAAATGCATTTTCTTTTCCTTTGGTGGATTGATAGTTGATATTTTTCTTGAGGAGTTAATAGCAAAATAGATTATTTGATGGATATAATAATTAAATGAACGATTTTGTGCGACGAAACAGTTAATGTAAAGAACTGTAAGCCTCAACGGAATTAATGAAATAAATTGTAAGATGCTCAGCATAATGAAATTTTCAATATAGACTTTGTCATTTATTTGTTTTGTATATGTAATTTTCTAACAGTCAAACAACATCGTAGTTCACATGAACCATGACAGCCTACAAATCGGAACTCCAAGATTCAAGTTTCGCCCTCATTTTGGGCTCATTACTTTGATATATCCGAACTTGGGATTTGAACCACTTGCATGCGAAGCGAGTTCTCTGCCACATGAACATTTGCGCCAAATACAAGAAAGTATATTAATTAACACAGATCAAGCAAACCGTGGCGAAATCGGCTATTTTGCTGCGGTTCGCTTGATCTGTGCTAATGCAAGAGGCTCATGTTTCAAATCCCGAGTTCGGATAAGTCTAACCGATAAGCCCAAATGAACGCGGATCTCAAGTCTTGAGCTTCCGATTTGTTGGCTGTCATGGCTCTTGTGGCCTCCGATGTTTTTGACTGTAAAAATTATTATATAATCTCTCACATTCTGAAAATTCTATTACTAATTGCCCGTAAGGTTAGCCTGTTGAAGAGCATTGCCCTAGCGAGTATAAAATTCCTACCTGTAAGACATCGGCTTGGGTTGTTGTTGGTTGGATTACTACACATCTTGTTCGAGAAGAATTAGATTCATTCCATAGTCGAATTTCGCTGCGGTTTGCTTGATCTGTGTTAGTTAATAAACTTGTGTGTGGTGCGGTTGCTCATGTGGCAGAGTACTCGCTTCGCATGTAAGAGGCTCGAGTTTTGAATCGAGTTCGGATATGCCTAACTAAGGAACCCAAATGAGGGCGAAACTCGAGTCTTTGAGTTCCGGTGTGTTGCCTTTTATGGCTCTTCCGATAGTAGTTGTGGCGAAAGCTCATGCGTCGAAATTGACAGGAGATTTCATATATATATATATATATATATATATATATATATATATATATATATATATATATATATATATGCATAGATTGTGTGTGCGTTTGTGCAGTAAAAACTATATTTCCAAAAAACAATCCAGTCTCCAAGTCTTCGTTAGAAAACTATTCAGCTAATCAGTAAATTAATCCTTAGCAATCAATGCTTCTATACATTCACACTAATATGATTTTACAAATTCTCAGAAGTTTACCATGAAGAACTGTTTCTAGGAGTTAAAAATAAAACAGTATGTTAAATCATTGCTCTGTAGAGGTGTAAATGAAACACCACCGTCTTACAAAAAAAAAAAATTCCGGATATCGGATCTAGTTTTTATTTTTTATTTCGCTAACTTATCCACGTTAAGAACTGTCTTCATATTTTTATTATTATATAAAAGAAATTATGTATGTGTGTAGGAGTTCGTCTCGTATGAACTCCGAACGGCTGGGCCGATTTTTATGAAAGTTCACATGAACGTATTTAGGTTTCTGACAATGTTCCACAGATGATGTCTTAAGACTAATATCTCAAAAGTGAATCCCTCGATGCGGGCTTCGTTTCTAGGGAAATTGCTTTTAACATATCAAAGTCTTTCATTAAGGTGTGGTATAAAGGCCTGCTACACAAGATCTCCAGCTATGGAATAGCTGGAAATGTCTTCTCAGTTATTAAATTATTGCTTTCTAATAAATTTATAAGAGTAGTGATTGATGGGGAGAAATTAGAAGCTCACAGTATTAATGCCGGCGTCCCCCAGTGTTCCATCCTGGGCCCAACTCTCTTCTTGATCTTCATCAATGATCTCCCAAATTATGTTCTTAGATCATTCGTAGACATTTGTGCAAATGCCACTACCATCTATGGCAACACCTCTATGACGAGAAACAGCCAAGATCTCTCCGATTGTCTCCTCCTCTGATATTGAGGATGTGGTGCAATTTGATAAAAGGTGCCTGGTATATTTTAATGCATCTAAAACCAAGCTTCTCTCTTTTCATCATCAACGCCCTGATACACATCTGGCCCCTCATGAAGTAAACGGCTCTCATCTTGAGAACGCTCCATGTTTAGGCAAGCTTCTTAGTATGACCTTCACTCCTGATCTGAAATAGATCGCATACATCAAATCTGTTGCCAAGGTCACTAAAAAATGGTTAGAACATTATACCGCTTCAATAGATATCTCACTTTTGATGCAACTCTTTGCCTACATAAGAGTCCTAGGATAGAATACTGTTGCCACATCTGGGCAGGAGCTGCTCGAAGCACCTGTCCTGCCGTGACAGAGTTCAACTCACCCCTGATGCAATTCTCTATCTGTATAAAAGCCAAGTACGTCCAAGGATGGAGTACTGCTGCCACATCTGGGCAGGAGCTGCTAAAAACAGTCTATCCTACCTTGACAGAGTACAAAATAGGCTTCGTGGCCTAGTGGGTGATGCCCTTTTCTCTTCCCTGCAACTTCTCTCCCACAGGAGAGACGTTGCGAGCCTGTCCTTGTTTTATCGTTACTACCATGACAGGTGTTCGTCTGAACTCCAATCTCTGGTCCCCACTCGACAATCTTTCACGATAAACACCCGCCTAGCTGAAACAACTGTCAAAAATTTTCCCCACTCCTTATCTGTGCCAAAATCAAAACGTAGATTCCATGAACAAAGCTTCTTTCTTAGAAATGCACACCCGTGGAACTCTGTTCCGGTTGCCTGTTTCCCACCTGAATACAACTTGGATGTCTTCAAGTCCAATGTGAACAAATTCCTGATGAACCGCCTCCTTAAGTAAGACACTTTATCAAATCTCCAAAACTAACGTACTGTACACACAATAACCCTTATCCCCGAGTGGCTTCCGGGCCTTGATAAGGGTGACTAACTTGTAAAAATAAAGAGACGTTACGACCTTGTTTCTGCTTTATCTCTATTTTCATGACAAATGTTCGATTTAGCTCCAATCTATGGTTGCGCTTTCGTAAAACCATCACAAAAAATACTCGTTTAGCCCAAATAACTATCAATAAATTACCCACTCTCTATCATTGCCTTAACCTAAACATGAATTCCATGAACAAAGCTTCTTTTCAGCCTGTGGAACTCTGTTTCGCTGGTCTGCTTTCTAGCTGACTATAATATCATAATCTTCAAGTCCAACTTAAACAAATTCTTTTTCAACCGTCCTCGTAAATAACCTACATATACTAAATTACTTCTACAAACGATTATTACGAAACTGTCCCAATGACTACAATACACACATTAACACGTATCCTCTATTGGACCCCGGGCCTTTATATGTGGTAAAATCTTTGTAATAAATATGAAAATAAAGAGTAAAAATATGTAAAAACTAAATATATAGAGACAACCAAAAGAGAAAGAGCATATATTAACATATAATATTAATCGAAAGATGTTATGCGAATCGATAGATAGATGATTGATTTTCTCATTTACATGTGTACGCAAATGTATTGGCCGGCTTGATTAGACATGCACTTTTTAAACCGGTTAAAATGTCTGCTTTTGCAATCACACTTGTCAACCTGTGAATGTTGAACGTACAAAGTTCGAATGCAGTGAACATTCAAATGACTAATCGTACATGAAATATGACAAACTTATAAATGAAAGAAATTTAAATGCATTGAATAAGAAAGATGTCCGTTTTAATGGATTAATTTGTAAAAAGCAATAACTATAGATGATTGAACGCAAAAAATTGAGTTTGATGAAGAAACTATGTATACGAGGAGCGTTCCTAAGAAAAAATATGGTTATTTACAATATTTCTTTGATATATTTTTATTTAGAGTGTGCATATATTTCATGCTTTTTAAATCTTTTTTCATGAACATGAGGAACACTATAGTAGTCATAACGTTAGACAATGGAACGATCTATGATTAGAGTTTGTTAACACCTGGTTTACAGAGGACTGTGGTTCAGTAAGCGGAGAAGCAGGCAGGCGGTAATGTGTTCCACAGCTGAGAAGCTTTTGCAAGGGGGTGTTGTTTGTGAGAGTTTAGCCTGACGTTTAGAAGATCGATGAAAAAAAGAAAATACTTTTTCGCTGCAGTAGTTCTTGCTGTGAATTTCTTTCGTTAAACTTCCTGGGTTTGATGTCTGCAAATATCGATGCTTCGCGCAGTTTATGAATATCCATAAAATTTGAAGTAAAACGATCGTAAAATTTAGTAAAAACAAGCATCCTTCCCCCTCCATTTAGCACCAAAAATCCCCAGAGGACGTTAAATCCTGGTGAAAATGAACAAACGGTGCATTTTTAGGCCTTAACATATGTAAATTTGAGTTCTGCACCATACAAAAAAAAAGAAATGACTAAGTCCATAATCCCCCCCATTTAGCTCCAAAAGTCCCCAAGGCCTTAACATATTTAAATTTGAGTCCAGCACTATGCAAAACTGCTAAATAGACATACACAGAAAATTGTGGACAAATATGGTAAAACAGTTTCAAAAATGGAGTGTTTTTATCAGCCCAAAAACCCCCTTGGGGCACACCCAGGAGTTATCGCGAAGTATAGACAAACAAACTTATAAAGAAATCAGTTAGTTAATCTTTTCAGAAAGTTTTATAAAAATCCAAGGCATCAATTTTTTTAATAAGCACAATAGTGTCAATTTTAGCCCTTTTAACCCGAAAGGCCCCAGGGGGGTTGCTGAAAAGTTCGTTTTGTTACTTTTTACTCATATCATGTTTAATGTTTGTGCAAAAATTTTTAAACTTCCAAGGCGTAGTTATTGAGAAACGTGCAGACGGACCAACGGACAAGGGTGAATTTATAGATTCACCCTGCTTTTGTCGGCTACCAAAATTCCATTGCTATTTTTTTAATGTTTATGACTAAATATATATGACAAGTAAAAGACCATGTTGTAAGATTCCAGTTAAAATGTTATTACGAAAATATTCAAATAATATTTCTTATATTTTTCTTGTGAAAATATTAAACGATGACTCATCTAACGATCACATGAACACAAAAATGAATAAACTAGTAAGATAACAAGATCCTTCGTTGTAGTAATAGATAGATAGAAATATACATGTGCTTTTGCGAGTTTATCTTTCTAAGCATTTGAGAATATCTCTTAAGATAACTCGTTTCAAAGTCTTGTTTTTGTGAACACGTCAGAATTAATCAAGTTTAGTCTGGTGTTCCGTGCAAGTTTCTAGCTAATATTCCATAGTAAATGCATAGCCATCGGTCATCTGGACTCCATTATGCTTATCTGAATGTTTCCTAACAATACACATACTCATACAAACGTATGTGTGTATGTTTGTTCTGTGAAAACATAGCGTAAATTTACTCCATCTCAAGTTTCGATATATTACATATAATCCTCAGATATACAAAATCCAAGAGACATGATTGCCTCATTCTATTGTAATGATAGCACAAATGTGAAAAAGCCTTTTGTTGTATATTAGGTTGTTGCATAAGTTCCCGCCGTTTCTTAGATATTTTTTGTTCTAATACATGTTTGGATGTCTGGCAAAGTGTTATATATCATTAAAAAGCACTTATTCTGTTCTACAAGATAATGGTCATTGTTTGCTGTTCATATAATTCTTCTCATTTTTCCGAACCGTCAAATGGATTGTCAAGTAGATAAAAAATCACATTTTTCACACCTCCTTCTTTTCGCCTTTAATCGAGATCTAAAAACGAGTGAAGTGACGAAAGATATTTGTGCCGTATAGGGAGAAAACGCTATAGCTTAGAAAACTGCCGGAAGACTAATCAAGATAGACGAAGACAAACTTAGGGTTGTTTTGAAGGAATATGGCCATCAGACATGTAGAGAAATGGGTAAAAAGATAAGTGTGATTTTGCGACAATTTCAGGCCACCTCCAAAAACTTGGAGCTTGGATCCCACACAAACTTACTTTTGCTTTAAAAATTCTTTGATTTTCTTGAAAAAAGAAACGGTGGGAACTTGTGCAACAACAAAATAGAAAGTAGTACACCAAGATACTACTACTACTAATGATAATAATACCAACCACAACAGCATCCTAATACAAGAATTTTAATGAAAGAGATTAGTTTAAACTTAAAATATATTGACACAAAAGTTATATAATACAGAAAGCAGATTTGTAATACGTAAGCTACAGCGTATCTACACACACACACATACACACACACACACGCACACCTATATATATATAATTTACTATAATAATTAAATACCTGCAGAGACTAGTGTTTCATCCTTTCGGGAATCTTCAGTGCAGGATGCCACGATTACCACCAGTCGCAAGATTCGAACTCGGCAACACGAGCCATCTCTGGCTCGATTAGCAAAAAACGTATCCAATCGGCTGAAATTAACCGCGAGAAATAACATTGAATTTAAACATTTTATTTTTAAAGTTTATTTACGTCAGTCACACAGTGATCTAATCGTTATATTATATATCTTATGAATAAGATAATATCTCTCTCTCTATATATATATAAGTGAACGTGTCTATGTGTGTGTCTGTGTACATTTCCCTACGCAATAACTCTGTCAAATGTTAGTCTATAGACTCGAAATTTGATATACAGGGTACTGAGATTTGGGAAAAGTTCAACGATTTGACCTTTGAGAACTCTACCAAACTCCTCTGACAATTTTAGGTCTACGCACTTGATATTTTAGATATAGGTTCCTTGGACATGGATCTAACTTAATAACTTGATTTGGGCCCAAAACAATAAAATTTAAGGGGTCATAATAGGGGTCAAAGTTAAAAAAAATTGACCTCTGCGGTCTCTTCCAAATTACTCAGACAATTTATGGTCTAAATATTTGAAATGTTACATAAAGGGTATTCAGAGATAGGGCAAGCTTTTTCATCAGTTTGGGTCGAAAACTTTAAGTTGCCACTATATAAATGTATGTATGTATGTCTGTTTGCATGTCTTCCTAAAACTTTCAATAGAGGCGACGGATTTTACCAAGATCAGTATCGTTTTAAAGTTCGATCTTTCATACGACAAATATCGAAACATTGGCTAAAAACATTAATATCTTCCCCTTAAACTAGGCACTTTTCTACAGAGGGGTCACTTTTTTCGCCGATATTTTTTAAAGTTATCCTCTCCTTTAGATTATCTAGCCTTAATTTTAAAAAATGTCGCTTCCGGTTTGGCGGTGGTCGTAACAGCATAAACGTTAGGTTTTACCCCGTTCTTTTCCTCCTTTGCGGTACGGGTTCGACCCTGCTTTCCTACTACCACCTTTTGTTTTTTTTTGCTCAACATACACATCCAAACACCTGGGCAACGCCGGGCTGAAATGCTAGTCTATAATATAAAGCTGAACGTCTGTGTGTGTGTGTCTGGTCACGAATAGGCTCCTATATGGTTGACTATTAAAAAAAAACTGATTACATATAATGATAGATGTATCGAGGATCAGGACTGGGTATGTTTTATCTGGCAGAACAGTGGTTCATAAAAAAGGGGGATCTGCGTTCGTGCCTGGTCCCCAAAGTATGGAAATAAAAAATGAATAAAAAAAACGTTTACAAGTGTTTTTGATATAGATGTACATAAGAATACTTTCATAAGTATGTTTCAACTTAAATAGGGATGGTATAATAAAATTGTAGGGTCTGCGTTTGCGCCTGTACTGCATGGAAATATGGCACAAACTTTAACAAAGATTTTTCATATCTATTTGCGTAAGTATACTTTGATAATTATGTTTCAGTTGGAAGAAATATGGTTCAATAAAAATTATTGGGTGTTCGTTCGCGCCTGACCTCCATAGAATGTAAATATGTCACAAAGTTTAACAAGGTTTTTTAAAGGGGGTGAGGGTCCACAATAACACCTTACCTTCAATCTTAATTCACGTTAGTTTTTAGCTGGTGCTACTAGATCAGGCTGCCCTGTGGCTTCCTGAGACGAAATGCACCTACATCGATTTTCTATTCTCTTTTGTAAAACTTAATTATGTTCTGCAAAAAGCAAAAACAACAACCCCCTTCCCCTCTCCTTTTCTTTTCCTTCCCTACTTCCCAACTCCGTCGGCCCCTTCTCTTTCCCCTTCCCCCCCTTTTCCCTGTTGGTAGGGCACTAGAATAAGCCGACTGCCCCCACCCTGCAGAGGGAAAAAACCCTCAATTGGGCAACCAGTAAGCCGTGGGTTGCTACCCGTAATGCCTTAGGACGTGATCCTGGTGATTGAGCTAACCTAGACCTGGGTGCATAAAAGTCTAGGCACTGCAACATATTACTTCGGCCCTTACTTCAGCTAGATGGGCGGTCGGAGAGGCCCGATCCGACCAATCGGCCAGTCACGCCAAGCCCTAGCACTTACACCCAAGGTACCAACTACCACAACAAAGAACGAAACTTAAAAAGGTACTCCCATCTTTTTTTTCTTCCTCCACTACAAAAAATAGGCAAATCAAGTAAGTGCTAGAAGGCGGTGGCAAGGGTCAATCAATTGGAAAGACCAGAACTCAACACTCCATCTCAGCGAATGTATTTTTGAGGACATATTGAACAGAAAATATAGTGCTTGAGAACTCCTTACGAAAAGAGTATATCCTCCACGTAGCCCTGAAAGGCGAATGGGTTTCCCCCTTATTATGCCCCAATTTTGGACTCCGAGGTGGGTAGGGAGCGTGGTTGATTAAAAATAAATCCCAAAATCCATGGCTGATAAAAACAAATGCATCCTCCTCAAAACCCTTAAAAGAAACCATTCCTTTGACTCTGACCTCTCAAGCTCAGATGAAGAACAAAAATTAAAAACTAGAAAAACCGTTCCAACTATAGACGAAGGAAACTTCCCACGATTCTTGGTTATTGAATTAATCGAAAATAAAAAAAATGGAAATTTATCACCTTTCTTTATAGAAAAGACATTATCCACAAAAAGTAAACCAAAAATGATAAAAAAAACAAAAGATGGAAATCTACTAGTTGAGATAACCAATCTTAGAGATGCTCAATCTCTACTCAAAATGAAGAACTTCCATGAATACAAGTGCAAAGTCTTTCCCCATAAAACACTAAACACTTCGAAAGGAGTAATTCGAAGTTATGAACTATCGCTAGCAACTGAAGAAGAACCGAATGAGAAAAACAAGGAGTAATCAACCACATCCGCATAAACATAAAAAGAAACAATAGAATAATAACCACCAACACATACATATTAACGTTTAACAAACCAACAATACCTAAAGAAATAAAAATTGGCTACTTTAATGTAAAAGTAGACCAATATATCCCAGCTCCATTAAGATGTTTCCATTGCCAAAAATATGGACATCATAAAGAAGCCTGTAAAGGAATAAAAATATGTGGAAAATGCAGCAACAAAGAGCCTGACCACACCGAAGAAAAATGCATAAATGAGGTGAAATGCGCTAACTGCAAAGAAGATCACCCGGTCTTCTCTAAAATATGCAAATCATATAAAAAAGAAAGAGAAATTATAGAAGTAAAGTACAAAAAAACACAACCTTTCCAGAAGCCAAAAAAATAGTTGAGACGTACATGAAAGACAACACATATGCTGAGACAACAAAAAAGACAACTAAACCAGACCAACATAATGAAATACATGATCAATATAGGGAACTGATAAACAAACTGATTACATTAAACATTAAAGAATGGCCAGAATTTCAAAATAACCTAAAAGAAAAATACTCAAATATGGGAAACAAAATAGAAATAACAAATTCAAACAAAGATAATAATATTCCATCCACAACAGAACCATTAAAAAAATTATCACAGAAACCAACAAAACAATCACCAGAAATTAATAAAAACATAAGCAATGATAAAAAAGCAAATAAAGAACGTTCCAGAAAAGAAGAAAACCAAACAATAGAAACTCAAAATAGATTCCAAATTCTAGAAAAAATGCAAACCGAAAACACCCTAGAAAGAAAAAGAACCAAACACAAGTAATCAAGAGGGAAAAAATGAAGAAGCCAAAACAGCAACATCTCAAGCAAGATCCAGATCGACGTCCAGATCCAAACAAAAAAAGAAAAAAACCCAGCAAAACACTTCACCAAAGACACAAACTCCGACAAAAGATAACCCCTCTACTTCTAAAGAGATGGAAATAGAGGAAAACTAAACATCCTCATGGATAGAAATAAAAGACAACATATTATCCAATAGAATTGTCGTGGAATAAGATCTAACTTTAATGAACTTCTTATACTTATCTCACTCTTGAACCCAGCCATTGTTTGCTTACAAGAAACCTGCCTACAAAACAATAACCATTTCAAAACACCAAACTATGAACAATACAACTATTTCCATAACACAGGCCTTCGTGCTAATGGAGGCACCTCAATTCTTGTAAGGAATAACATACCTGATTGTCCACTCTAAATACTAAAATGTGTTTTTTTCGTCAAGTTCCTTAAGAGTTCCAAATGTACTCACCTATAAAAGTAATATTTTTTTGGAAGGGAGATTTAGCTGAGAGTGTTAATCTATAAATTTGCCATTGTTATGAGTATCGTTATTTGCATCTTGTGTTTGTTTGTTTTTTTTTTTTGTTTGTTTTTCACAACAAAGCAAATCAATTTAATAACCCATCAAAAACAGCCTATCCTGCCTTGACAGAGTACAAAATAGACTTCGTGGCTTAGTGGGGGATGCCCTTTTCTCTACCCTGCAACCTCTCTCCCACAGAAGAGGCGTTGCGAGCCTGTCCTTGTTTTATCGCTATTTCCATGGCAGATGCTCGTCTGAACTCCAATCTCTGGTCCCCCCTCGCCAATCTTTCACGAAAAACACCCGTCTAGCTGAATCCACTGTGAAAAATTTCCCCCACTCTGTATCTGTGCCTAAATCAAAGCGCGGATTCCATGAACAAAGCTTCTTTCTTAGAACTGCATGCCTGTGGAACTCTGTTCCGTCTGCCTGCTTCCCTCCGGACTACAACTTGGATGTCTTCAAGTCCAATGTTAACAAATTCCTAATGAACCGCCCCCTTAAGTAAACACTTCAGCAAATCTCCTCACTAACTTAATTTACTTGCAATAACCATTATCCCTGAGTGGCTTCCGGGCCTTGATAAGTGGTGATCACTGTGTAAAAAAAAATGTTTATATTTAAAATAAAACTTAAACTTAATTCATAGACAGAACGTACATAATAGTTAACAAAGTGTGTTTCTAAATTTTGCCATTATTATTTAGAAATTCGTTCGAAACAATGGGAGGGTGCATGGTTAAATATTTTGTTCTTCATCGTTTTCTCATTTTGCCTACCAATCGTCAGCCATTTTCAATTGTTTATGAAAACGTTCAGGTAGCACGTTGTGCACTAACACCAAGCTGGTACAATCTGGTTTCCTTTTCAAATCAATATTAATTTCTTGTCTTACAATTTTTAATCAATCACAAGAAAAATATTTGAGAAAAAATATACATGGAAATTAACCGTGAAATTTACAAAAAAAAATCTCTGATTAAATATTCAAAAATTCTAAAATCATCGGAATCGTGAATCGTATCGTAATCTGGAAAGATTTTGGTACCTTCCATCCACTTATATATATATATATATATATATATATATATATATATATATATATGTGTGTGTGTGTGTGTGTGTGTGTGTGTGTGTGTGTGTGTGTGTGTGTGTGTGTGTGAGTATGATATTACGGGGGGTGTTGCAAGTGTACGGTTTTATATTTTTTAACCCAAAACTAAAATGTAGAAGAGCTACGAAGACGTGCGTAATACCTTAAAAATGTGCTCCAAAATTTTATATTTTTACATAATCACATCTATTCTCAAGGAATTCAGCCGCTTTTGATAGCTCGCTCCGTCACTCACACCTATACCACCACGTTGAAATCAACGAACCTATCTTCTAACTGTGCGGACACCAACTGCATGGGCTTCGTAAACGTTTAGCATGCACCGATGGTATTTCGATCGGTCCACTTTTACTGCATGGAGAAATTTAATGACCCATCTCTTCTTCTGACGTACGTCCATGACAGGTGTCTATTTTAGTCACACTACGTCAACATCGTCAAAGAGAAATGAAAGTTTAAGATCAGGGATGCATGATTTCAATCAGAATAACGATGCTATTTGCAACCCTCTCTGATCTATTAAAACATAGGAGGCATTACTTTTGGGACGTACAATTAAGATTTTGTGTCTATCAGTTTTGAAATAGGAATTATGTAACTTACTCATCACAGTCTTTTTAATGTTTAAAAAGTTATTTCGATGGATTTTATTTTGAAGACGTTTTTTTCTCCGTAATAAATGCATGTACACTGACTTATGTACATTACTAATCTCTTATATATATATATATATATATATACATATGTATACGCATATATATATACATATGTATATGCATATATATATACATATGTATATGCATATATATACATATGTATATGCATATATATATACATATGTATATGCATATATATATATACATATGTATATGCATATATATATATACATATGTATATGCATATATATATATACATATGTATATGCATATATATATATACATATGTATATGCATATATATATATACATATGTATATGCATATATATATATACATATGTATATGCATATATATATATACATATGTATATGCATATATATATATACATATGTATATGCATATATATATACATATGTATATGCATATATATATACATATGTATATGCATATATATATACATATGTATATGCATATATATATATACATATGTATATGCATATATATATACATATGTATATGCATATATATATACATATGTATATGCATATATATATATATACATATGTATATGCATATATATATATACATATGTATATGCATATATATATATACATATGTATATGCATATATATATATATATACATATGTATATGCATATATATATATATACATATGTATATGCATATATATATATATATACATATGTATATGCATATATATATACATATGTATATGCATATATATATATATATGTATATGCATATATATATATATATGTATATGCATATATATATATACATATGTATATGCATATATATATATATATATGTATATGCATATATATATATATGTATATGTATATATATGTATATGCATATATATACATATGTATATGCATATATATACATATGTATATGCATATATATATATATACATATGTATATGCATATATATATACATATGTATATGCATATATATATATACATATGTATATGCATATATATATACATATGTATATGCATATATATATATATATACATATGTATATGCATATATATATATACATATGTATATGCATATATATATATATACATATGTATATGCATATATATATATATACATATGTATATGCATATATATATATATACATATGTATATGCATATATATACATATGTATATGCATATATATATATACATATGTATATGCATATATATATATACATATGTATATGCATATATATATACATATGTATATGCATATATATATACATATGTATATGCATATATATATATATACATATGTATATGCATATATATATATACATATGTATATGCATATATATATACATATGTATATGCATATATATATACATATGTATATGCATATATATATATACATATGTATATGCATATATATATATACATATGTATATGCATATATATATATATACATATGTATATGCATATATATATACATATGTATATGCATATATATATATATACATATGTATATGCATATATATATATATACATATGTATATGCATATATATATATATACATATGTATATGCATATATATATATATACATATGTATATGCATATATATATATATACATATGTATATGCATATATATATATATACATATGTATATGCATATATATATATATACATATGTATATGCATATATATATATATACATATGTATATGCATATATATATATATACATATGTATATGCATATATATATATATACATATGTATATGCATATATATATATACATATGTATATGCATATATATATATATATACATATGTATATGCATATATATATATACATATGTATATGCATATATATATATACATATGTATATGCATATATATATATACATATGTATATGCATATATATATATACATATGTATATGCATATATATATATATGTATATGCATATATATATATACATATGTATATGCATATATATATATACATATGTATATGCATATATATATATACATATGTATATGCATATATATATATATACATATGTATATGCATATATATATATATACATATGTATATGCATATATATATATACATATGTATATGCATATATATATATACATATGTATATGCATATATATATATACATATGTATATGTATATATATATATATACATATGTATATGCATATATATATATATATACATATGTATATGCATATATATATATACATATGTATATGCATATATATATACATATGTATATGCATATATATATATATATACATATGTATATGCATATATATATATACATATGTATATGCATATATATATATACATATGTATATGCATATATATATATACATATGTATATGCATATATATATATATACATATGTATATGCATATATATATATACATATGTATATGCATATATATATATATACATATGTATATGCATATATATATATACATATGTATATGCATATATATATATACATATGTATATGCATATATATATATACATATGTATATGCATATATATATATACATATGTATATGCATATATATATATACATATGCATATATATATACATATGTATATGCATATATATATATATATGTATATGCATATATATATATATATACATATGTATATGCATATATATATATATACATATGTATATGCATATATATATATATACATATGTACATGCATATATATATATATACATATGTATATGCATATATATATACATATGTATATGCATATATATATACATATGTATATGCATATATATATACATATGTATATGCATATATATATATACATATTTATATGCATATATATATACATATGTATATGCATATATATATATACATATGTATATGCATATATATATATACATATGTATATGCATATATATATACATATGTATATGCATATATATATACATATGTATATGCATATATATACATATATATACATATGTATATGTATATGCATATATATACATATATATACATATGTATATGTATATGCATATATACACATATATATATATACATATATATATACATATATATATATACATATATATATATACATATATATATATACATATATATATACATATATATATATACATATATATATATATATATACATATATACACATATATATATACATATATACACATATATACACATATATATATACACATATATATCTATACATATATATAACGAAATTCTACTTCCGAAATTAAGTCGTATTGTTAATTAATATACTGATTAAAATTGACGTCAATCGATATGTCACAAGTATTAATAATATATAAGTGTGTAATTATAGTTTTAATATGCACTAAAATAATTTCTAGGATTAACCTTAAAGAAAAAAGAATTAAACTGTAATTTCATTATATAGACTTATTGATTTTTCATTTGTAATTGAAGTGCACATCTGTAGACGCATTGCATCTCATGCTAGTTTCAAACAAATGGATACGTCGACAGCATTTTTGATATGAGAGTGTTTTCAAGTCGTGTTGGGTGAACAAAAACTTGCTTTCTAAATTGATTGCCAGAATTGATGGGACATGATAAGAGAAATGGCTCTAGTTATTTTACTCTAGAAAGAAGAATGTTAATCTAATAATGAAAAAAGATCCTTGTTAATTTTTTCTTCTTCTGAGATCTTCGGATGCAGGAATTATCTACGACTAACGGGAGAATCCCGGCTCTGCCCTGGCGTAAAATACGGTTAAATATATTTTAATTCGTCCAGATTTTATATATATATTATTATAGAGTCGTGATTTCAAAAGTATAAAAACAAGTAAATACTTTTTTTTTGCCAACAGCTAGAATCGAAACCGAAAGCAAAATTGTAGAATTCAAAGCTGGTAACGTTACCACTGACACAACGTGCACGAATATCTGCTGATTAAAAATAAAGATTAATTTACAAAATATATAATTATTTTTCAATATTGACCCATTTTGACCCCTTAAAAACTATTTAAACCGGTAAAAGACTCATAAAAGAACGGTCCGTAAAACATCAAGTCATTCGAGGCCCCTAGCGCCGCTCTGCGACTTCAAGTTTCGGAGAAGATAGTGTAAAAATATGGAGACAGACAGACATACATATAGCCTTTTATATATTAGATGACAAAAGCGTAATGGAATTTATCAAGGCGTGTTGTTGTGCCAACACAGTCTCCAGAAGCTGTCATAAATGGTTTGGCAATTTGCCTGGTCGTAGACCCCAAAACAAACGTCAACTGTTGTGATAATCTAATAAATAGGCACTAAAGCGTTGATGTAAAATATACTTTATAAAGAAATAAGAAATATTTCCGAGCGAATTCATCACCTGTCATTGATGTTGATTATTTTTTGCGCAAAGAGTGACTGAGTTTCTAAAATTAATTATTCCAATTGATAAAATAAACAATTTGACTTTAACTGGCCACAGATATTGCCGGTGATGATAATATCAAGTTAGGCCGCCTTAAGGACTTTGTCTTTAGATTTTATGTTTGGGTTTACACTCTTAGCATTCTCCCTCATGGGTTAATCCCGCAAGGAAGCAGAAGTTTGGAATCATAGTTGCCTTCTCCTACTGGAGCTACCATCTAAAGTTGATGAGCTCCATCTGCGTGAAGTGACTTTTACGGTGCCAATCAACCGCTTTTGTCCCTTTTCTTAGTTAGTATAAATAGTTTCGCCGGGCTTGGTAGCTAAACTATACGAGAAGGCTAGAAACTAGACTTGGTTGTAAGAGGCTATTTCAGACGTACTCCATGAGGGCATTTTTCTAGGAGAAGGGAGCTTGTCCCTACTACCACTCTCGGTCGAGACGAACTTGGACACCTAACGGAAATGACTACCAACAAACTAGAACCCACTATACCATCCACATCCAAATTTCTTAAAAGAAGAAACAAAAATCAAAACAGATTCGACGCCTTCGAATTAATGGATGACGAAAGGTAAATCTTTACTACCCATAAAATCAAAAATAAAAGCAAATACAAAGCCTATTTAAAGTCTTGCAGCCAATGGATGCCGGTGCTCAAAATCCTCGATCGTCCAAATCGAAATGAATCCACCAATGGAAGATAAGAAGTGATAAGGCCAATCGTTGTAAATTGATGCTTCTCACTGCCACCTTCAGCCCAGCAGTTTATAGGGTAACACAAACAAAAACCAAAATACTTTTTTCACATAAAAATATATACATCATATAACAATATGGATAGTTAAATAAATAGAGCCTCAGGTGGTTCATTGATTGTATTTAAAAACCATCACAATTTCAAGCAATCGCAGTATCATTTGTTCAATATACTTATTCCTAAATGATAGACTGAACAAAAAGAGCTGGATGAACTTGTTCAACAAGAATTACCTAAACCTATCATTCTGATATGGAGGACTTCAAGAGTCATCGTGAAATGTGAGACAATAAGGATAACAAACAGAAGAGGGTGAATAAAAGATTTTATTTTATATTAGAATCGATTGTGTTTTGTTTTTGTTTTTTATAAAGGAGTGTTGGGGACTGGAAGGTCTGCATTGTGATATACTACGCCGTCCCCATGTGTATAATGGTGGATGGATGTATTTAATGGTAGAGGAATTGAAAAGGAAAAGTTCGCATAATGATGACGTAAACATACCGTTATATATCAGTGAAAGAAATGCAATTTATTTACATAAATATACATGAAGCGATAGAAGGAATGATAGAAAGAATGAGAGTTCATTGAAAGATGAGTAACGTTACTTGCGGTTGACTGGCTAGTCAGGAACGCGGTGGTAGCTCATGGCCCCACCGGAGCGGTGTTTGCCACATCTTGACTGCTTGAAAGTCCAGCGCAAAAGTGGAAGAAATATGGGGAACAGGAAGTGACGTAGCTAGGTCGCTCTTCTGAGTTAAAGGGCGACAATCGAGTTAGGCTGAGACTTTTCAACTGCCACGGGAGTCAGCATTTTTCAAGGCTCGGGGGCCACTCGAAAATAAGGGTTAATGAGTGTACGGTGGTTAATGGGGCAGTATCGTAGTAATAGTAAGTAACGGAAATGTGGTAAATTGGATTACTTAAGGGGATCGCTTATCAAGAACTTGTTTATGTTGTACTTGAAGACGACCATATTGTAGTCAGCTAAAAAGCAGAACAACGAAAGAGAGTTCCACATGCGTGCAGTTCTAAGAAAGACACTTTGTTCATGAAATCCACGTTTAGATTTGAGCACGGATAAAGAGTGGAAAAATCGATAGTAGATTCAGTTAGACAAGTGTTTTCTGTGAAAGTTTGGCAAGGTAGGACCATGGATTGGATCTCAGACAAGTGCCTGCCATCAAAATAAAGATAGAGAAGAGACAGGCTTACAACGTCTCTTCTATGGGAAAGACGTTGCAGGTAAGAGAAAAGGGCACGCCCTACTAGGCTAGGAAGACTATTTTGAACTCTATATAGATAGGATAGGGTGCTTCTAGCAGCTCCTATCAAGATGTGGCAACAGTACTTTATCCTTGGACGCACTCGATTCTTATACAGGTAGAGAATGCATCGGCATTGAGATACCCACTATTTGTTTTCAGCAGCAATATATCTAATAGATATCTGCATTGAGCAACCAGAAGATATTCCAATCATTATTTTCAAAGTACTTACGTATATTACCAGTACATGATGAAACTTGTAAAAGTGACCACTCCTCTATCCTACGAGAAGATCTGAATCTGGAGGCTGAAAGTAAAACACTTTGATGTAATGTCACAAAGTTTCTAAAATGCGTGTCAAGAAAAGTGACATCAGAAGCAAATATAAACTAGGAGGATATCATATACTTTACAAATTACAATCTCTTAAACTGAAATCTCTTATATTTTCAGAAGAGTTTCCGATGAGTAACTATTCTGTACAAGTCTTAGAGATCAAGAATTTTCGGTGAGTAGCTGTTAGTCCTGTAGTTTATAATTTTGCAGGTAAAGAGCAAAATACCCTTATGTTGACCTGAGAAAAATATATTTTGATGGAGAAATTCTGGTTTCTGATTGGTTGCTAACAATTCTTATCGCCAGTATGTATGTATGTATATATATATATATATATATATATATATATATATATATATATATATATATATATCTTCCCACTTTCAGTGATCATATCCTCGTTTTTTTATAAAAAAATATTGCAACAACATTTTGCAATTGCAGAACAAAATATTCCAAAAATCTCAGCATTTTCTAGTTCAACATGCAATGTAAAGTAGATGTGAGCATCAGACGAGCAACATAGGAAAGCGCAGATGTCCATAAGAAAATAATAGAACCAAGAAACGTAAGGTTATGAAAAAGTCTTAACAATCACGGCAACGATTTGTCAGTAACATTTAACGAGATACTACATCAACATTGTATGGGCCATGATTTTAAAATATCAGGAAAAATATACAAAAACTTTATCAACCCGTTATCCACAAGTGTACCACAGTTATAAAAAAAAAGATATTGCCGAATGCTTTGCAAAAAAATTATCCTCAAACAACCCCCATAAAATATATTCCAAACAATAAAAATGTATGAAGAGAAATACGAAATCGATTTCCACTCAGATAACACAAACTTATAACCAATTAGTCAGATTAAAATAATTACAAGACGATTAAAAATCACATAACATGACTGTTGGTTCCGATGAAATTCAATACGAATTTCTAAAGCAAATCTCCAAAGAACCAAAAACTATTTACTGTACATCGATATCTATAATTGAATGATTGAAAAATCCCAAATGCATTGAAACAAGTTACAAGATTTCATATACCAAAACCTTCCAAAAAGACCCTACATATGCCATAAACTATCGCCTTATTTACTTTCAAGCTATGTATGTAAGACCTTCGAGAAAATGGTGAATAAAATGTCAGTGTGGTAGATAGAAACCAAACATAAAATCTGATCACAGAACACAAGAGAGGCTTCAGATCTAAGAGGACCCTTATTAATTCTATAGTAAAATTAGAAACATACGAGTAGTTATGAGCAGAAAAGAACACGTGGTATATGTGTTAGTTTTTTAATTTTGGTAAAGGCATATGATACGACAGGGAAATGTCTAATAATGAAAAATGTGAATGAAATGAAACTGCGGGGCAGAATGCCAATACTGATAATAGATGTCATGAACACTTCAGGGTGAAATTTGCAGATACCCTTTCAGCTTGGAAAGAACAGGAAATGGGAATACCATAAGGCAGTATACTCTCTGCAACCTTTCTTAATATAAATATTAATAACATAAGTAAAAACATTAATGCAGTACAGTGTGTAGTATATATGTAAAGAATCTAAAAAAAGTCATAGAGCAAAATGCAAGCACACAATAGAAAAGCAAGTGCAACTGTGCCTGATAAAAATGATAAATCAACTACAGATAATGGATTTAGTTTCTTTATTAAAAAAAACATGTACATGCAATTTTGTCCAAAATTGTAAAATACTCAAGTATCCGACACTGAAGCTGGCAAGGATGCAATAACACTGGGAAAACTCATAATTCTGCATATTAAATCTTTAAAGAAAAGTGTAACAATATTTTTTACTAAACTGGGGTAGGCTGGCTGATAAGAACGCTTTTGAAACTATACTGAACTTTATAAGGATTGAAACTGGAGTATTGTTTATGAATTTAGAAGGAAATCATACATTAAAGAGTTAAACACTATTCACCACTGAGAACGTTTACAATACGAGCATTTGCCAGATCGAGAATCTATACATATGTTAGATATTGGCAGGCAATCCCGTGAGGAAAAAACAGTCAATGGATTACACATACGCAAATGGATTTAATGTGAAGAATTTGGGACTTTCCACAATTGTTTAGACAATGCATAATTTGACCCAGAAATATGAGAAGATATCGGTCAAATGTTGAAACAATATACATAAGAAATATCAAACATTCCAATAGCAAAATAATGTTTTTTTATAAATAAAATCGTTACAGAAAGTTAATCAGTCAGTCGGTCAGAGAGAGCCAGGCTTCATCACCATTTCTTCACCGCCTGATGCCCGACGAAACCACGCACCTCACCCCGTGCACCTTTCACAAACGTTAAAACCAGAGTAATACTATGATATCAAAATTTGATTTGTTGGTGTGAAGTAAAAGCAGTGTATTTTTTTAAGATTTTGTTGTGATTTTTACTTCGCTGTCAGTGTGTGTATATATTTGTACCAACGACAAAAGTAGATGCTAACATTATATAAATAAAAATATAGACTGAACATTTTCAACAACCAGACACGGTAAATACGTAACACATGGAGGCGCACTAACCATCACTTTTAATGAGAAAAAATATTGGCATTACACTATTGTATCCAATTAACATCAAGTCTTTTAATTTCCACATACAAAAATGTATTTTAACAATATCCAAACCAAAAAAACACATAGAAAATCGACTACGAACAAAACTAGTTAAAGATGAACCGAAAGTAGATATAAGTATAGTTCATAAATCCGTTAACCTGAAACATCACCTTTGGTAAGCAAAACAATCAACAACATTATTTGATTTAATCAAATTCTCAAAAGAAAAAAACTATCAAATTAAGTAAAGAAATATAGAAAGAGTTCCAAAGTGTTTAAGGCAAATATCAAAATTATATGGAAATATTTAAATAATTCATGTGAAAAATATAGATTGATGGATCCAAAATTTGAAACAAAATAGCATGTGCAACAATACGCAACAAAACATATTCTACAATAAAACACTAGCCATTGCACTAGAATTGTATATAATTTAAAACAGTGAAAAATATGTAATATAATTAAAACTCAATATTAACTACACGAGAAAAGAGCAAAGCAAACAAGTCTTTGATAGCCAAAATCTTGAATAACGTCGACGTAATTACCAAAGAATAAAGAAATAATCTGTTAAGTACGCAGCTATGTTGATACAAAATCACAGGGCTGATCCGCCAGTAAAAGCAAGTATTACAATAGGAACCACCAACATAGAAAAACTCCTTTACAAACTTATGTGCAACAATTAACAAATAACAAAAGGAAAAATAATGGCAAGGATCCTGGGATTTTTGCACTACAAATAAAATACATGCAATAAAGGAACAAATTGGAGGAAGTAATGGCAATTATTATTTAGCTAAAAAGCTATCGATAATTTTAACCAATCTTTATCTGTGACTAACCCTTAACGTACATTCCATGAACAAAGCTTATTTCTCAGAACTGCACACCTGAGGAACTCTCTTCCGTTTCCCTGCTTTCTAGCTGACTACGATATGGTCGTCTTCAAGTCCAATGTAAACAAGTTCTTGATGAGCCCCTCAAGTAATCCAATTTACCAAATTTACACTTCTTACGATTACTATGACATTGTCCCTTTGATTTCTGTACACTCTTTAACCCTTATCGTCAAGTTGCTTCTTGGCCTTGATAAGTGGTGATTCCTTTGTAAAAAAATTGATACTGTCAAGACTCGGTGTGGGCCGCATGAGCATCACTCATTCTCATCTATTTAGGAAAGGAAACAGCGCCAACCTGTACACAATGCCAAGAATCCCATACGATATGCCATATGTTGACAATTTGTTCATACTAAAAACGATCTCGACTAAATTACTACAAAAAGAGAAACCTAAATGAAATATTCCTCTGATTATAATCTTTAAGAATACTTGAATATACAGGGTGACCCAAAGAAAACGGGGCCCAACTATAATTAGGCCCCGTTTCTTAGTGTTTTGTTCGAATTAAATGAAACTTTGGTCATAACTAGTTTATTATATTCAAAACATCACATCAAAACACTAGTGTCTTTGGCCTTTTTTCCGTTCTACAGCATATGTTCTAGATGGCCTCCGTTTAGCTTTTGTTTTTTTGGGGGTCACCCAGCATTAGAGAAAAAAAAACTTGTCCATATAATTATATCTAGGATATATCTAGGATATTACCAATACTAAAAACCACGTACCTCTATAAATCTGCCTACTTCAAGACGCAAAAATACTGCAAAATTCCTATCCAAAGCAATCGCAAGGACCAGCAGCGCAGTAGTTAGAGTACATGGGAAAATCAATTGTAAAAATAACCTTTTTCTGAAGGTTGAAGCTTCAGTTCTCAGTGTGGGTGACTGAAAAATATAATTGCGAATTGCTTAGGACCTCTATTTATTCATGGCTGACGTTAAGTCAATAAAGGGTTCCGTTAGAAAATCCATCCAAATTTCCAAGTTCCACAAAAACACTCCGAATTCGACAAGATCTACCTGAAGAAGTTCGCAGGTTACATCGACTGAAACGTTGTGAAAATGACACCCAAGATGCTAACAGTATTCC
The DNA here is from genome assembly GCF_053919585.1 of Euprymna scolopes. NCBI lineage: Eukaryota > Metazoa > Mollusca > Cephalopoda > Sepiida > Sepiolidae > Euprymna > Euprymna scolopes. The sequence goes on from NC_136483.1 coordinate 181,952,565, forward strand.
GAAGAATTCAAATAATACAATTGTGAACAGTAATTAAAAAAACCCGAATTATATAAGCATAGAAAACAATTGATACTCATATATATAAACGAGAAAGTTTTATTCAAGGGAGATACTAATATTCGTACAAGAGATATCAAAATAGCTGACGTAGTGTTGAGCAAAGGATGAGGATTTGAATCTGTCCAGCTTTTTTATCAATAAATAATAGAATAAAAAAGGGAAGAAAATCCCAAAAGTGAACGCCCGTCTGGAAAGTTAACGTTGTTTGACAGCCACGCTAGACTGGCAAATCATATTTCATTCTGATAGAAGGTTTGCATTTCCGCTTTAAGCGATCTGCTTCTCCGTATATTTAATCCTGTACAATACAAAAAATCAGTCCATAAAGAATAAAAATAGAATTTACGTATTTGGCAATATCCGGAACTTTCCAACAGTAACAATTCATGCCTCCTTATAATAATGGACAGTGTGTGTGTGTGTGTGTGTGTGTGTGTAACACAAAATGGAAATATATTATAAGGAAGCGCATAATCCTAAAAGTATTTTTAATGCAAATTTGATTTTTACATTATATCTCGGTTAGAAGTTGACTTCATTTTGGATATTATCGGTACAACGTTCCGGCCGATTGTATATTTCCGAGTTTTGTACATAAGGATTAAAAAGCTTCTAATGCCTGATGGTGTAACGGATAAAGTTTTCGGTAAACTCGAGTTGTGACATTCTTCTGGGTGTTAACACTTACTTGTACTCAAAATACAATTGCGAATTTCAACCCGGCCGTGGCTGTCGGAAAGAGCACAAGGCACCCCTGTTAATTAAAAGATTCTCGAATTCAACAGATACACCTGATAAAGGTCGGACGTTACATCGGCTGAAACGTTTTGAAAATAACATTCGAGATAAGCATAGTAATCCGAATAATACAAATAATAAGTTTTGGCCGATGTAACCTCTGACATTCTTCAGAGGCGTTTTTGTCGGAAATTTTATTTAAATTGAATCTAAAAATGAGCTTGGATTTATTTTATAGTATGGATATTTTGTTGCACTTATTGAAAAATTTAGTTGAAACTTATATATCTTTATCTCTAAATAATACATATATGTAGAGAGAGAGGGGGTCTGTAATATGTGTATGTATGTATGTATGTATATATATATATATATATATATATATATATATATATATTAGTTATCAACATACAGTACTGTTCGGCTGTATACCAGTTCATCAGTGTTTCTAAACGAGCAACTACCTCAAGCCAGGATTGAAACTCGACCGCCTAGTTGCCAGTAAGCACTTCTAACCGTAATGCTACTTAGTTGCTGCTGAGATGAGGTTGGGAAATGACAATGTTTAAACATTGTCCAAACGCCTAAGCTCTATTTGTTTGCACAGAGCTTGACTTTTTACGTTGATGGCAGTTTATTTTGCTCCTCAATATCCTCAACCAAAGGGATAGGGAGCATTTATAGTCATCCATATACAGTACTGTCTTGCTGTACTACAGCTCATCAGTCAGGCTAGATTAGCAACTACTTCAAGCCAGGATTGAAAATCGACCACCTTGGCGGCAGTCAGATCTTCTCATCGTTTTGGCTGCTGCTGAGATGGGTATGCGAAAGTTCAATGTTATAGAAAGAGAAAGAGAGAGAGAGAGAGATCTTGAATGTATATATTTAGAGAGAGAGAGAGATTTTGTATGTACGTATGTATGTATGTATGTATGTATGTATGTATGTATGTCATCAATATAGTCATATACATCTATTTCTTGAATGTTTACTTAACAGACCACTCTGAAGTTTGCGGTCTCTCCGTACGAGAGTTTGTGGGAGGCACTGATTTGAGGACATTTTTCACCCAGAGAACTACCTGATCAAATATTGAAAAGATAAGCGTGCATTTATTTAAGCTATGTCCGAAGTTGGGAGCTAGTGTTGCCATCAATTAATAAAGTGCAACTTTAAGTAACAAATAAGATGTCGTTGGCAATGATAACTCATAAAATTATAAATAATGACAAAATCAAAAACTGGCAGGCCGGCACACAGGATTGAAAAAAAAAGACTTTCAACACTTTTAAATAACCTGAAATTGATTCTATTGAACTTGCTAAACACAATAATGTTCTGTAAAACTAAAGGCAAAATTAATACTTTTTCTATACAAAACAATCAAACTAAGCACCAAGAATTGCACTTAACAGGTATTTCTACTCAGTGTTGCAGTGAGAATAATTGCTATTAAGTTATTAAATTTGAAACTTGCTGTGGTTATTTAATTTGAAACTTGCTGTGGTTATTTAATTTGAAACTTGCTGTGGTTATTAAATTTGAAACTTGCTGTGGTTATTAAATTTGGAACTCAATGTCGGTATTAACTTTGGAACTCGATAAGTAATTATATTTGGAGCTCACTATAGTTATTTAATTTTCAAATCACTTTAGTTATTAAATTTGAACCCCGCAATAGTTAATAAATTTGGAACTCAATTCAGTTAATAAATTTGGAACTCAATTTATTTAATAAATTTGGAACCTGAAATAGTTAATAAATTTGGAACCTGCAATAGTTAATAAATTTGGAACCTGCAATAGTTAATAAATTTGGAACCTGCAATAGTTAATAAATTTGGAACCTGCAATAGTTATTAAATTTGGAACCTGCAATAGTTATTAAATTTGAAACCGGCAATAGTTATTAAATTTGGAACCGGCAATAGTTATTAAATTTGGAATCTGCAATATTTATTAAATTTGGAACCTGCAGTAGTTATTAAATTTGGAACCCGGAATAGTTATTAAATTTGGAACCCGGAATTGTTAATAAATTTGGAACTCGCAATGGTTATTAAATTTGGAACTCACTATAGTAATAAAATTTGGAACTCAATAAAGTTTTGTAATTTGGATCTCAATACTGTGATTAGATAGGTATCTTCCTTTATGCATAACACATCAAAGGATGATCTATGCATCCTGAAACACAAACAGAACAAATACAGTGTTAGAAGTGCAGCACTACTAGACATATCTAGTGCGTATCTATCTATCTATCTTCCCCTCAAAAGTTTTTGGGGTAACCACAAAACTTAATTGAATAAATACAACAAAAGTCTCCAACTGAACACTAACCAAGTCTGTGGTTAACACACAACATCGGACTAGAGTGATCATTAGGGTAGACTGCCCTCACACTCACAGCATTATTCTGGCTGGTCCGAGTCTAACCATATCACGATCACTTGTGACAACGCGGCTTTCGCCGTGTGAAATGTTCCATTTCACTGCGTCCCGCCGCCTTATGTGGTAGTAGACGTGCCAGGGCACGAGGCAGCTTCTTCTCAGGCATGGGAGGCGTTCCGTGGGGAGTAAGAACCGGAGTTGGCTCCACGCCAGCACAGGGTAGGGGGATGCTGTCATGCTCAGACAGGTTGTGGGATGCTAGCTGAGTCTGTGATTGCTGTTGCATGGGTTCCATGGGTGTTGGGGGTGGAGGCTCCGAAGATGAGCCTGTGGTGTCAGGGTGCTGATCGGAAGGTGATGGAGATATGGTGACAATTGGCCGAGGTTTCAAAGACTTGGTGGGCAGGCCCTGACCTTGGGCAGGGGCATTATGGGACTGTACCCGTAGAGGTGTCTGCCTCTGCAGAAATGGTATGAATTTTCATAGATGCTGTCTATTGCGTAGGGTCACGCGACCGCATCCATCCACGCAGACCACATACTGGTTGAACTGCCGTACTTCCACAACAACTCCTGTTCGCTCCCAGCGCTTTGGGTGGTTGCCTACAAGATTATGTAGGTACACATGGTCTCCAACACGTAGAGGTGGTAGGAGTCTGGTGTGAGTATCCCACTTATCATGTTCTCTGGAGTGCCTGCGAGCTAGGGCCCTTTCACAGAATGTCATGGTTTCTTGCCATGTGTTGTGTGGACAATACCTCCCAAGTGGGATTGGGATAGTGTCTCTGATTGGTCGGCCAAAGAGTACCAGTGCAGGTGAGACTTTGGTCACAGGGTTGATGGAATTCCTGTATATAACCATGTCTCTCTGGAATCTGTCAGTGTCCAGAGAACCATCAGGCCCAGTGTTGTTCATTAACATACGCTTGACGGTTTTCACTGCAATTTCCGCCCTATTGTTTGCATGGGGGTTGGCAACACTGGAAACCATGTGGTGCACCCCACCCCATGCAGCTAAGAAAGCCCGTGTCACGCCAGCCGTAAATTGGGGGCCCCCATCAGATGTGATTTCATCTGGGACACCAAAAGTGACGAATATTTCCCGCAGACGTTTGATGAGCCCCGCTGCTTCGGATTGTGACTTATAAGCAATCGGCCAGTTGGAATATCTGTCCACCACAACCACATAGTCCATGTTGAGATAGTGGAAGTAGTTGCAGGCGATGCGCTGGAAGGGATAATCTGGGGGAATTATATCAGCAGGCGGCTGCAGAGGGTTGGATTTAGCTACCAAATTACAATGACCACATCTGTCGCGGACCAGTTCAATGTCTGTGGATATACTGGGCCAAAATACAGAGTCAGCAGCACGGGCCATCATGGCGCTTATTCCTTGATGGGCAGCATGAAGGGCATTCAGGATGTTCTGAGGCAGTGATGCAGGTATAACAACCCGCTCTCCCATCAATATGACACCATCAACACTGTATAGGCTGTCACTGTATCTAAAATATGGGCGCAGTTCCAGGGTCAGCTCCCGGGAATTGTCTGGGAAGCCTTCTTCCTGAATTGCGTTCATGAGCTGTTGTAACGTAGAATAAAAGGATGTGGCTTGACGAACCATATCCCATGTAACTACATCAGTAACTGAGTTCAGAGCAGCACAAGTGCTGAATGACATGCTCGCCTCATCAGCCAGTTCCTCAATGTAAGCCCGGAGACAATCTGGGGTGACATCTGGTGGCTCACTTGGTAGTTGCAGCTGTTTTGCTGCTGAAGTCGGGTAACGTGATGCTGCATCGGCTCCCTTTTTCTTATGACCTGGAATGTGAATGAGCGTGAACCGGTATGGCAGGGTCTTCTCCTTTAGGTTTAGCAAGCGGCGGTTTGCAATGTCGGTGAGAGGTTCGTCGTTTAAGACTCTTATCAATGGTTTGTGGTCTGTCGTCACAATAAGGTCCTCACACCCAAGGATGTAGTAACGAGTCTGATGCAATGCGTACACAACTGCGAGTGCTTCCCCTTCGATTGGAGCATACCTACTCTCTGCCGGGGACGTGAAGCGATTACCGACGAGGCACAGCTTCCATCCATGCGGGCAGCAAGTAGGCAGTTTGACCGGACACTCACAGTACTTCTGCTTCAACAAGAAGCCAATACCATTCACAGACCAGTCCGTAGAGAGGAAGGTTGGACAGGCAAGATCGAAAAGGCGTACTCCATCCTTCATTTCATTGATAATGGCTTCCTTAGACAGTTTGAATGCCGAGTCGAGTTCGTCAGTCCAGATAAATCTGTTGGAGGGCTTGAGTTGGTGACGAAAGGGTTTCATCTGGCTGGCCATGGAAAAGGCATATCCTCCCTGATTCACCAAGCCAAACCATGCCCTGGCGCTTGAGATGTCCGTTGGCGTAGGGAAACTCCGGACAGAATCTATTAAATTGGAGGATGGGCAGATGTTGGTGGGTGTAATCGTGAGCCCAGCCCAGTCTACTGTCTCCTGAGCGAACTGAAGCTTCTTGGGGTTCAAGGTGACCCCGTTGCGGTACAGAAGGTCACACCATCTACACAGTTGGAAGAAAAACTCTCTTATGGAGATCGCCCATTTTAGCGTGTCCTCTACAATCTTCACCTTGTCTGGGAAGTCAGCAATGATGGCATCGAATCGCTGATTGTATCCATCACCGCTAGCCAAGAATCCTTGAGGGGCGACTCTGTATCTGTAACATCCCCAAGGTGTTATGAAAGTGGTCAGATGACGATTACCTATGTGGATTGACACAGAGTGGTATCCATTCCATGCGTCTGTCACAGTTTTTAGGGTATGTTGTGGGACCTGCTCAGCAAGATGGAACGGGCTCTGAACATGGTGTGTTTGCCTAACGGAATGTCGATTTAAGTGCTGCAGGTCCACTGTGCGTCGAGGGGACCCATCCGCCTTGGCTGCCGCCACCATTCGTGAGCACCATGTCACAGGAGTGTTTGGGCCAACATTCTCAAGCACACCCAGGCGCACGTCTCTTTCCAAATCATGAAGCACCTGTTCTTGCCAATGAAGAGGCACAATCGCAGGCTTGTGCACAGCATGGGGGCGGGCCTCTGGGTCAACATAAAGTCGCAATGGCTCCTCCGGCATCATACGCATAGGACGATGTTCACAAGTGTTGAATGTGAATGAACCGTAGTAGTCTAGAACCCATTGTTTGTGGGATGGTACACTCTCAGGTCTGTCATCCAGCCCTGGAGGAAGGTCGGTAGGCAACGGTGGGGGCTCTTTCGACCGCATTGGGCATGAACATGTGGGTTCGTGTTGCTGCCAGGTTGGGATTGAAGGAAAATTAGCCGGAAGAGCACCTAAGGCCCCAAGAGCTTCCCTGTACATAAAAGCCCTGTCAATTTTGCTTGAGGTATGTGAGCTGCTTGGTGCATCTGTCCGATCCTGACATGTCAGTGGTAGAGATTTTGACCACTATACCACCCAGGACACCTAAATCTTCTCTTATAGCCCCTCTCATGGTGAGCCGCACGGGTATGATATCGGAGTCTGAAAAGCCCATATCATATGCATGTTGAATGGGCATAATGCAGCTTTGACAACCTGAGTCTGCGATCATGGAGATGGATGTAGGGAGGAGTCTCTCACCGATAGTGATGGGGTTGCCAAGAATGGCGTGGTCGTCAGGACATGGGGTTAATGTGACAGTCATCATAGGGTGGGGCTCTGAAGCACGTGCCACCCACTCACCATCAAATATGTGATGTACAAGGGGAGGATTGCATCCATTAAAAGTTGTGGATGTGCGACAGTCCTCGGTCCCACACAACTGATCGAAAACAGACTTGGTATATGTGTCCTCCGGGTCATCTGACAGATGATGTATCCCAGATGTCATGCCTGGAGGGGGCTTGGATGAGCGGTTGGTGGGCTGCTGGCCACTACAAAAACGTGAGGACTTATCACGATGTCTCCACGCACCACATGAGGTGCACTTGCTACAAGCGGAACTGTAGTGCCCCCTGCCAGAACATTTTGTGCAGGTGAATGTCCAGGCTGGGCATAGCTGTGACCTAGTGTCTCTATCATTTTTTGCTCCATGCGCTGGTCCACGACATGCCCAGCAGGGTGGTCGGCCAGGGGATTTCTAGGTGTGGGCTTGGTGGAGTGCCCTATAGCCCCAGCCTGGGTGCCAACCGCTGTGGCTTTTCCCTGCTCCTTCTGAGCAATAAAGTTGACAGTCTCATCAAGTGTTCGGTCTGTCTTTCTATCACCGAGAAGGTCCGACATGATGTCCGGGTCTGTGATTCCACGAATCAGATTGTCCTTGATTATCTCATCGCTATAGTCGAATGTGTGATCACAACCAGCAACCTTGCACCTTGCTGTATACTGGCACAAGACTGCCTGACCACGGAGGCTGGCCAAGTGTGTCCTTATGCCAGTGACTAACGGCTGAGTCATATTGCTCAGCTTGATCCTGTGTACTAGGATGCTATCCTCTTTTACTGCCAGGCGTTCGATGGCTGCCAACAGTTGTGCTTCGGTCATTGAGGCTACATCGTCATGGATGTCATGCATTATAAATGTGCGTAGATCATCTTTACAACAGTTGAATAGGGCTATGGGGAGAGTGGTGTGTGTGATGGCCATGCCCACTTTATACATGTTCCTCTGGCATGTGAATGAGGACCATAGGTCGGGGTTGCAACCCAGACCAATCCTAGGTGGGTCCAGTTTTAGTTTCTGCTGTAATGCTGGCGCTGGTGCATGGGCGACCGCATGTGCGTTGTCTGCATGGATTTTCAAAGCAGTAGTGAGTGCAGCGGCGAACTCCTCCGATAAGTCTTGGGATTCCCAAAGGCAGTCCTGAACTGGACAAATGAGCTCCACCATAATCAACAGTTGATGGATGCACGGGTCATAGATGTTAACACCAGTCGAAACGTCACTCCTTCTCCTGACGGCAGCAACGATGATGCATAGACCATAGATAGGTATCTTCCTTCATTCATAACACATCAAAGGATGATCTATACATCCTGAAACACAAACAGGACAAATCCAGTGTTAGAAGTGCAGCACTACTAGACATATCTAGTGCGTATCTATCTATTGATTAAATTGTGAACTTAATATAATCATTAAATTGTGAACTCAATATCTAATATATTAAGACTTGCATGTGTAGAGAAAGATATCAAATAATTGGTAAGGTTTGGGAATGGTGTATACAAAAGAAGAATAAAAGCTCTGGAAAAAAATGGACCCTGATTTCTGCGTATGGTAGATTATAGGTTTATACCTTGCCCAATATAGATTTTTGGGAAGGTTTTGTATCTTCGTGCCTATGACACAGTCATAAAATAAATCCAGTTAGCTTTAATTTATATGGAATTAATGACTTCAATGTTAATACAGAGAATGCGTTTCAATTTAAATTATTTACATGGTAAAGAAACTCTGTTGTACCAATAAATAAGGTACGCGGAAGAATAATACAAGAATTGGAAAATGATTTGGTTGTTTTTGTTGCATAGCATACCAACACTTTTGGGGTTATTTCATGCCGAATCTAATTATTTTGAAACAAGAAGTTTTATGCTTCGAGTTCTATATATTCGAATATTTAGGTGAGAAAAATAGCATTTTTCTACAAAGCAATCAAACTAAACACCATAAATAAATATTCATAATACAGAAACTTAGGCGACAAGAAGTGCACAGAAAACTGTTAAATATAAAAATTATTTCATTCTTCTAAAAAGATATAATGAAATAAATAAATATTTCATGGAATAGTCAATTTTTATGATATTAAAATTTTTATAATATTAAAATTTATAATATTAAAATTGTTATATTAAAGCAAAAATCAAAACAATGAAGCAAGAGTATTTTATTTAATATTTTATGCAAAAAAGTAATCCCTACTAATATATAAAAGAAACTTTGTATAAGAGTCAGAGATATCCCTATACATTCGGAAACGGCTGGACCGATTTTTTTTTTTTTAATTTCACACATGATATGTCTGAGTGTTTTCTTACGTAGGTTTTGTATCGGATGCGTCTGATAAGTATCGAAAATCAGTAATAGAAAATTTCTGATTAAAGAAGTAATTCTAATTTTTACCAAAATTAACACTTTTATAAGACTTAACATCACAAGTGCATTTGAGAAGTTTTACCACTGCACAAGCAGAAAGGACCAACTATACATTTCTTTAATAAAACAGAGACGCGTTCGAAATGAACCTTTCTTTTGTACATTTAACTTTAATTCAAGTGATTATGTAAAAATAATTTCATAAAATCAACAGTTCTTTGACAAGACAGGGGCGCATACGAAATGAATGTTTCCCTTTAGAGCACAATTGAACAATAATACTTGACTTTTGCATTATAAACTTTAAGGAAAGCCATAATTTGCAGATAGATTTATGAAATCAAAAGTAGATTCTCTACAGTGCAATGTAGACATTGCGAACTAGGTCATTGTGGGTAGGCACGTGGAGCTTCTTCCCGGTACACTGTGGGGATGTAGCCTTTAACTAGAGCAGGAAATCAATCGATTTGATTAAAAAATAAGCGATTTCATCGATTTCCATGGCAATAAAAATATTGGAGGGTGGAACATTTGTCGATTCTTATTCAATCTTGGACAACGTCGGGATCCTTGCTAGTATAGTATAATGCGATTGTTTTTCTGGGATAGTTTTGTTAGTTGGTTGGTTTTGTAGAGAAAAATTATTTTTGTATTTAGATTTGCAAAACATAATTGAGATTTGCACACAGAAAGAAAAAAAACAAAACATCAATATTTGATACATTTATATTAGGAAGACGATATCTTCGGCCAGACTGATCTTGTATCCGCAGTAGAGAAATGGGCGTCGATTTGTTGGCGTGATAGGTTAGAGGTAGGCAGCTTGCCCAATTGTGTAGGAAGCTGTTTAGCTTCGTGACTATGACATGGTAATAAAATGGATATGGTTTAAATAATTCTATACAAATTCAAAATGGCTTCTAAACTTTACAACAGAGAATCTGTTTTGATTTAAATGATTTTACTGTCAGTGTGAGTTGAAGTGGAAATGTTTCCCCTTCGCCCGCCTTATGGCATTAACGGCTCACTCTATGAAGAAGTGCATTTGAGCTAAACAAGTGTTTTTCGCACGGTGCGTGCGGTAGTTATGGATGTTGTTTCGCTCAGCTGAACATGAGTCGTTCTCGTTAACCATGTGTGATTTATGTGCATGCTTTTCCTGCATGTATATGAAAGCACGCATTTGGGTCAGTGCTGTTAGCGGTTTGTGTTTATTGAACTGAAGGTCAGATATGCGTGTTTATGGGGGATTCACTTGATTGGCTTGAGTTGTTTTGAGCTATTTGGTTGGGAATGGAACCAACGGTGTAAAAGAAAAAGAAAGTATGGAGGAGAGGAGGTACAAGAAAATAAAACAATGCATATATATTTTAAAGGAGGCTGATAAGTATAAGAAACTTTGAAAAAAACTATACATAGAAAAATATCATCCTTCATGATTCTATAGATTGTATTATTGGCATTGGTTTCTCAATATTTCTCTCGTCTGACTTATTTCTAGAAAAACGTCAGGCACTTACAGGCGGAACTACGTGAAGGTTGCCAACATCCTAAGTGAAAATGATTATTTGTAGAACGAACTGGATTCGAACTTAGACACAGAGGTCGTCAGTCAGTCCCTGAAACACAGCCATCTTCCTAAGGATAAAACGAAGGAAATGATAAGATTATAAATCATTGCAAGTAAAAAGATATTTTCTTCATAAAAATGATTCACTGAAATATAAAAAGTGGTTTATGGCACGAATATATTTAAAATAAACCAAAACCAAACAACGACTGTGAAGATAAGGATAATAGTCTGTGAATAATTAAGTAAAATAAATATGTAAATAAATAAATAAGTAAGCAAATAAGTAACTAAATAAATAAATAAGTAAATGAATAAGTAAATAAATAAGTAAATGAATAAGTAAATAAGTAAGTAAATAAGTAAGTAAATAAACAAGTAAATATGTAAATAAGTAAATATGTAAATAAGTAAATATGTAAATAAGTAAATATGTAAATAAGTAAATATGTAAATAAGTAAATATGTAAATAAGTAAACATGTAAATAAGTAAACATGTAAATAAGTAAACATGTAAATAAGTAAACATGTAAATAAGTAAACATGTAAATAAGTAAACATGTAAATAAGTAAACATGTAAATAAGTAAACATGTAAATAAGTAAACATGTAAATAAGTAAACATGTAAATAAGTAAACATGTAAATAAGTAAACATGTAAATAAGTAAACATGTAAATAAGTAAACATGTAAATAAGTAAACATGTAAATAAGTAAACATGTAAATAAGTAAACATGTAAATAAGTAAACATGTAAATAAGTAAACATGTAAATAAGTAAACATGTAAATAAGTAAACATGTAAATAAGTAAACCTGTAAATAAGTAAACCTGTAAATAAGTAAACCTGTAAATATGTAAACCTGTAAATATGTAAACAAGTAAATATGTAAATATGTAAATAAATAAATAAGTGAATAAGTAAATAAATAAGTAAATAACTCATCTCAAAAGGATGCCAATAAGAAAAACATTATCCTATTCTGTACGAAGCCAATTATGGAAAATCAGGTAAAAACCAAAAACACTTAGATAAGATTAAAATATCCAACCTTGATCGCAGTGGATAGAGACATTGCTTCTCTACGGTTCCAGGTGAGAATTGTCTGAAGATCGCAGTTTCAATCCTACCAAAGCCAACATTGGTTGGCCAAAACGTGGTGAGACGACAACAACTATAGAAGGCAGTAATTAGTGAGGATCACGGTTACTCACCTGGCGAAACGTTGTAAAATAACAACTGTAAAAATGAGCATAAGTGTCCGCAAATAAATAAATATAACCCGAACAGATTCAGACAAAAAAAGTAATAAGAATGACAAGGAAAATATTTGCTAATAAAAATTAAACAAACATAGAATGTGACAGAGGTGTGGTGACATCTATAATAAGATTTTAAAATATATATATATATAATAACGAAATAATAAGACACAGGAGTAAAGAAACTAATTATAATACGATGAATATTTACAACTAAAGAAAGAAACGCATAAAAAAAGTATTTGTTTAACATGACAGAATAAGTGGGGAAGAGGAGACGGGAGAAGAAATATTTGTTTAAGATGAAAGAAAAAAAAACAGATGAATAAGTGAGAGAAGAATGAAATAGATATAAAGACAAATTAATTAAAATAAAAACTGATATCGAAAAAAAAAGACAGTAAGAAGGTGATAAAGAAATAAAATAGGCAATATTGGAACAGATAGTCCAGTTGGATAATCTATCTATCTATATATCTATAAAAGTAAAAGTGTCTGTAGTTGAGTCTGTGTGTCTGTGTACATTTCCCTACGCAATAACTCGATCAATTTTTAATATACAGACTCGAAATTTGATATACAGGGTACTGAGATTTGGGAAAATCGATATGATCGGTTTTTGGCTAGAAATTTGGCGATTAAGGGGTCAAACTTCAACTATTTGACCTTTGAGAACTCTACAAAACTCCTCTGACAATTTTGGGTCTACGCACTTGAAATTTTAGATATAGGTTCCTTGGACATGGATCTAACTTAATAACTTGATTTGAGCCCAAAACAATAAATTTTGAGGGGTCATAATAGGGGTCAAAGTTAAAAAAAATTGACCTCTGCGGTCTCTTCCAAATTACTCAGACAATTTCTGGTCTAAATATTTTAAATTTTACATAAAGGGTATTCAGAGATAGGGCAAGCTTTTTCATCAGTCTGGGTCGAAAATTTTTCGTTACCAATATATACATGTATGTATGTCTGTTTGCATGTCTGCCTTAAACTTTCGACAGAGGCGACGGATTTTACCAAGATAAGTATAGTTTTAAAGTTCGATCTTTCATACGACAAATATCGAAAAATTGGCTAAAAAACATTAATATCTTCCCCTTCAACTAGGCACTTTCTACAGGGGGGGTCACTTTGTTCGTCGACATTTTTTAAAGTTATCCTCTCATTTAGAATGTCTAGCCTTAATTTTTTAAAAAAATGTCGCTTCCGGTTTGGCGGTGGTCGTAACAGCATAAACGTTAGGTTTTACCCCGTTCTTTTCCTCCTTTGCGTTACGGGTTCGGGCCTGCCTTATTACTGCCACTTTTTTTTTGCTCAACATACACATCCAAACACCCGGCCACGCCGGGATGAAATGCTAGTATAATGATAAAACCAAATATAATTTTGTGAGATCGTAACTAAATGAATACTTCAGAATAATGAAATGAAAATATATCTACTAATATGCAAATCCAGTGGTTTTCGGACTTACAAAATATTATTAGATATAATATTTTAAATAAGACAATCCTAGCCGAAAAAATGCTCAATATATAAAATAGAGCAAATGAATCCAAATTTATGTATTTAAATTTTATGATTTGAAAAAGCTAATCTTTAAATATAGATAGTTTTATTGTTTGAAAGCAAAGAATACAATTAAATAAATCTATTTCCTTAACCCATGACTTTTTTTACATAGGCATCACCACTTGTCAAGGCCAAGAGGCCACTCGAGGATAATGGTTAAAGAATGTACAGTAGAAATTGGACAATATAGTAATCGTTAGTAAATGGAAATTCGGTAAATTTGTTAACAAGTGGAACGGCTAATCAAGAACTTGTTTACGTTAGACTTGAAGACAACCATATTGTAGTCAGCTGGAAAGCAGGTAAACGGAAGATAATTCCACAGACGTGCAGTTCTAAGAAAGAAGCTTTGTTCATGGAATCTACATTTAGGTTTAGGTACAGATAAAGAGTGGGGGATTATTAATAGTGTTTTCAGCTAAACGAGTGTTTCTTGTGAAAGTTTGGCGAGGGGGCGGGCATAGTCTGGAGCTCAGTCGAACACTTTCCATGAAAATAACGATACATCAGAGACAAACTCGCAACATCTCTTCTGTGAAATAGAGGTTGCAGGGAAGAGAAAAGGATATCTTCTACGAGGCTATGAAGTCTATTTTGAACTCTATCTAGACTTTTTGATGCTTATTCATCTCCTCAGAGGGTAAATAATTGCAAATGTTTTTGTTTTAAAGCAATAAAAAATTCTATATTTGAAGATTAACTTTTTCAAATCATAAAATTTAAATAGGTAAATTTTGATTGATATATAAAAATGACATGAATTAGATCACAAATTAAGTAAATGAAATGTAGCGAAAGTTAGCGTTAATAATTAGGTCAACTTAAATATGCACGTGAAAGTCCCAGAATGAAATTAAGAAACACGAGTCAGAGAAACAAGTAAATGGCTAAGTTTATGAAATGGAGCGTCTATTATATTAAGAAGAGTAAAAAAATTGAATAAGTAAAAAAAAGAAAAAGAAATAAATTAAAAATTAAAAAGTTTTTAAAAAATTTTAAAACCTATATATACATAAATACACAATCATACATATATATATATATATATACATAAACATATATATACATACAGACACACAAATGCACACATACATGTACATACATACACACACGCATATACATATATATACACATATACAATAACACACACACATATATATACATATATATACAAACACACACACGCATGCATACATATATACACATCCAAAAACATATACAACTTAAACAAATACATACATACATACATACAATTTAAGGGGAGGGAATGGCCGGTATCTACAAACTCCGGAATAAGGCAAATAAATGTGTATGTAAATGCATATAGTAAAATATAAGTAAACAAATACATAGAATAAAAATAAGTAGGATGATGTATATATTTAATTAATAGGTATACTTATACCATAAAACGGAGACAGTAGATGGGAAACCGGCCAAAGGAATAAAGAAAAACAAATAAAATTAAAAATATAAAAAGGTTAGAAGGTAAGATAAAAAAAAATATGGGAAAAGATATATATTTGAAGGGTTAACTCAATAGCTATGTAATTTCAAATTTACCATATTTAAATTTGGGCATATGTTTGCAATAGGAGATCAGTTCGTTTTTAAAGTTTATTATATTACTAATTTGAGGAGAGGTGATAATAGTTATAGCTTCAGATGTACAGAGGTGACAAGACTTAGATCCTGGAGTATAAGACTTAACTTTTTTTAGGATGGTCCATTTAATTTAAAAGTGGGTATTGGCAGAATTAAGCTTTTTAACCAGTGTAGTTAGAGAAGTTCCCTGGTTATTATTTGAATTTTGGTTATTGAAAGAAGAAGTGTGGTTTGAAATTCTTTTCTTTATTAAAGTTGAAGTAGCACCAATATATGTATATGTTTTATTAATAGCTCGGGGTCGAGAATTAATATTAATTTGTTGATTTATACTGGGAAGGCAATTTAAATTTTGTTCATTTTGATGAACAGAGGGTAGGACAATGATTGTAGTAGGATTGTTTTTTTTGGGGGGGATAATTAGTGTTATCAGTGTTAGGATGGCTGCTATGAAAAATATTATTATTATTATTATTATTATTATTATTATTATAGCTGGTTGTATGATTGAAAATAGAGGGGCTGGTTGATTCGTTTGTTGGATTAATAATTATATCAGAGGGAGGGTCGGAGGAAGGATATTTGGTTTACAAAATGTTATTGTCTATTATGGTAGAATTGCGTGGAAGCTCTGTAATTGTGCATGAATATATTACATCTTTATGGATGCAATCATTATTGAGTGGGCGAAGATGTTTTTTAATACAATTGCAGTTGCTTTTTGGTTGGACTGGGAAAGGGATTTTTTGGGCTGATTTAATTTTTTTGTTATTAGATGCTAAGATTATTTGTGCTAAATTAAGCATAGTAGAATAAGAAATTCTTATTGAGTTTTTATTAAAAATTGAACTATATCTGTGTGAGTATTTGAAAGACTTTTCTACAATATTGAAGAATTCTTTAGGCCTATTGGTTTTAACATTTACGCTTAATGGAGGATAAAACCAAGTATTGTTCTTTCTCCTAGTGCGACAGGTTGGGTTAGAGTATTACGATAAGCATGTTGGTTCAGATTATATTTGTGGAGTGGACCATTGCTATTGATAGCAGCAGATCTTGTTATTTGAACTGGTTTCTTGCGAGTCATATTGTGTTTGATTAGAGATTTAAGACGGCATACAGGTGGAGCATAATGGTTATATTGAATCTTTTCATTGTATCCTGAATTTCTTAAGGCATTATTGAAGAAAAGGGCATTTTGATTAAAGTTTTTTTATCGGCTTCTAGAGACGGGTGGTACTATAGATTTTATAATTTAATTGGGGTGGTTAGAAAATTTATGGACGTATAAAAGCGTAAGGTTGGGTTTATGATAGGGGCTGTAAGTTTCAGTATTAAGATTAAGTGTAATGTCTAGAAAATCTGAATTTTTTTTTATTTGGTTCAATAATTATGGAAAGGCCAAAATTATTTAAAAAGTTATGTAAATTTTTAATTGTATTATTGTACTCTCTTGGCCTGGCTATTGTTGTAAATAGAGCACCGTCTCTATAAAGGCCCCCTTGGATATGTTTAAAGTTGTATTTAAGTTCTTTCAGTAAGAAGAGTCCCACTAAATCTGTAACCTCAGCAGAGTCAGAAGCACTTATTAAGATATCAAAATTATTGGGGGTATATTTTCTAGTCCAAAACTTATTGTTAAATTGTATAAGGGATTTTCTGGCTAGGAGAATTAATTTAATTTCCAAATGAGTTAAGTCAGAATTTCTTTTAGCAAAGATAAGAGCCTTATTTAAGACGATCGGTGAAATTGATTGATAATAATTGTTGATTTCAAAGGTTATGAAGTTGAGGAGGTGTTTATTTTTAAGGGAAACAAACCAATTAATTACAGAATTCGAATTTTGACAAAGGGGGAGCTAACTTTTTCTTTAATAGAGGGGATAATTCTATCTAAGATGTTTTTGCTTACCGCACCCAAGTCAGAGCTAGAGGGGCAGATCAATCTAATGGAGGGGTTATCATAAAAATTAGGTATATGGTCTTTGAGGGTGAATCTAGGGGTACCCGGAGAAAGTATTTCAGTGGAGTTATGAATGTTCATAGAAGTCAGTAAAGATTTAGCTTCAGAATTAATAGAATCCAAAGTGTTGCGGAGGACTATTTTATAAGATTTATTAAGCTCTTTATATATAAGTCTTTTATATGTAGGATAGTCAAGTTTATAGTAATTTTTAGTCTTGTCTGCAGGGACAAATATATGTTTATTCTTTTTGACTTTCTTGGCAAAATTATTTATTTTTCGGGTAACCGGGTTGTAGCAGTGTTTTTGTTTCTTAAATCTAATTTTTTGGACTAAGTTTTACATGGAATTTTCGAACTCCTCAAGGTAAGGATTATATTTAGGGTGGGTAGTGGTTTTTAGTCCGTAAAATTAGGTAGCAAATCTTTTAATTTTCTTTTGTTCTCTTTGGGAGTTTATAGGGAGTCCATTTGTTAAGGTTTCTGGGTGAAGAATGTCTTTAGACGAAAAAGCCGCTTTAAGCTTATAATTAACGTTTAAGTCATGGTGATAAGCTTTCTACCTTATATTTTTTAGGAAAGTGTTCAAAGCTAGAACAAATTTGTAGGTATATTCTTGTTGGGTGTAGTCCGGCCTTGGCAAACGTGTTTTAAATATTCTCTTCAGTGCTTTTTCTGTGCACATTTGAACTTTTCTTTTAATGATTTGGAACTCATTCCATTCGTGATTTTTTTCCAATGAATTCTGACTTGTGGATCATTTTGGACCATATGGAACTTACCTGTTGGATTGGAAATTTTTAATTCCTCCGTGTTTGGATTTTACCATTCTTGGATTTTTTTTTTTTTACCCTTCACCGGACTATCCATTCATGTAAAAAATTTTTATCATTTTTCTTTTACCTCCTATTCCCCTTACCTCACCCTTTTTTTAACCAAGTAAGATCTGTGACTTACTTGTAGTTTCATTAAATGCTTTTATATGCAAAATCCGATCCCGCATTTTGCTAATTCCTGCCCTCTGATTAGAAGGAGAGTATTTCTTCGAAACTCCGCGGATTAAGGACTATCCACTTATCTTGTGCTTCCTTTTTAAAATTAAATATTTTTAACTCTTTTTCAAGATGTCTTTTAACATGTTTTATTAATCATTTGTTTATATATATATATATATATATATATATATATATATATATATATTACGGCACCAAGATGGCCGACTTGTAACCACGTGGGGATAGAATTTCTTTTCCTCAAACGAAAATACCAGGTTTATCATTTACAAAATTAACTTTTTGTTGGTAACGTCGAAGCAAATACCATCTGACGAGTTGATGAGAACAGGAGACTTTTATAAAATCATAAAATTGTCATCCAAGATGAAATAAACAAATGTTTCAAAATGAAAAAAAAATGTAAGTCTTTGATTGTATATATATATATATATATATATATATATAGCACGCCGCCCAACGTTGGTCTGTTGTAAAATACGCTTAAATATACTATTTTAATTCATGCGAATTTCGTATTCATTATTACACAGCCAATACTGTATCGATTATTATATTGTGTCTAATGTATAGTAATGCTCCCCGGTGTAGTTAGGTCGTAGTGTACGTTTGAATCTAATATTTTGATTTACGCAGATTTCGTATTTATTATGATAGTCAATTTTCTATTGATTATTTAATTGTACCTAATACAAAGTTGTGCTTTTATATTAAAAAATATGATTTCGATGCCATCGGCTCGAATCGAAACAAAAACTTAGTTCTTCAGCATCGGTACTATGTCGTTGAGTATATAAAACTTTAAAAATGGCGGTGTTTAACCTATGAATGTATACTTGTGCATATGTACACGGATAGTTTAAGTCGGACTCTGCCTGATAAGTGTCATTTTTTTAATTATAATAATTTAATCGTGGTTTTTCTGGCAAAAACAAATCTTATTTGTCCAAATACCCTATAGATCAACTTTATAGTCTTTAGACCAAAGATAGAGTAGTTTGGTAGAGACCGTTCCCAGACAGACTGACAGACAAGGTCGGTTTTATATATTAAATAATAGATATATTGAAATATATGTTTATACTACAATATATGTATTAAAATATGTATACACTCTTTATTTGCTTTTTTACATAAGTAGTAATATGTTACTACACAGTCATGAGCCTATTTCGGTTAGCTAGTTACTAGGAAAATTTTGCTTTCGTATAAGTTGTATCTACTGGATCAGTCCCCAGTTACTAGTAACTAACTTACCGAAACATGCTGATGACAGTGTAGGAACATATTAGTGGTGTAAAAAAATAAATAAAGAGTATACTCTGCTCAACTTCGGTATTGAACACTCTTGTATTAACCTCGTTAAACGCCATTGGTTACGTAACCTCTGGAAAACAATAACCTCAGATTATATATATATATACTAGCGGGGGGTACCCGGCGTGGCCCGGGTGTTTGTAGATGTGTGTTGTAGGGAGGGTGGTGATCAAAATAACCCTGTTAAAAAAAAACGTTGGCCGGGTGTTTGGAGGTGTAAAAGAAAAAAATGTTCTAGTAGGAAAGTAGGCTTGAACCCCGAAACTTTGACGTGGAGATGGAAACGAAATGGAAAAAACATCTGGGACCTAGCCATCTCAGTCACGAGAGCAGAGGAATGAAAGCCTCTCAATTTGACTTTTTGTAAAATGAAATTAACAGGTGCGAGAACCTAAAGTCGCGTGATGTTTTTAACCTTGAAACATGACGCGGATGCCAGCCAGTTTTCGCTTGTTTTATACTGAAAAGCGAAAGATACACGGGACGCTTTAAAAATCTGGAAAAAAATAGCGCGTGAAAGTCGGGCAAATTAGACAGGCGACCCCCGTTCGTAACTCATAGATATTATCATTTATACGTGATATAAAAAGTTTTAAGAAGGAATTAGCCGACCGAAATGTCCAGCAAAAAAGCCTTTTACAGACATACACAAAAAGCGAACACACATACATACATATATACACACATTTTCGCTTTTATATATATATATATAGAGAGAGAGAGAGATGTTTTTGTTTTAACAAATCGTTTTGAATGAATTCAAGTATTTACGAAAGTGCATTTTTACCTAATTGCGAGTTGGGAATAATTTTCCCTTTAACCAGTTTCGTACCGCCAAATTGGGAGCGCATATATATTGTTGTAATATATATATATATATATATATATATATATATATATATATATATATATATATATATATATATATAAATATACTAGCTGTACCTGCCACGCGTTTTTGTGGCTCAATTTGGTGTAATGGAAAAAATGTTTTTAAAAAACTGAAAATGCATGTTTATTCTTAGTATTGCAATCCGCTCAAATTTTTTTTTAAAGGCGTAAATGGAAAAAAAAATTAGTATTCTTGGAGAATTGGACCGGAATCATCGGGAGTTTCTGTCAATCATGGCTTGGGCTCGACCAGTAATTACTGAATAAAGCCAAGCGTTGCTAAAATGTTGAAACGCTAAATCGAGTTTTTTTTTTGTATTAAAAAATGTGTGTTTTTAATTATATATTTGTTTTTGGACAACATATACTAACAAATAAATGTTTGGTCCAAATAGACTATAGATCAAGATGAGTTACTTTTCTACCCAAATAGATAATTTTTAGTGCGTGTATTTAATGTAACTTTTATTCGGCAAAAACATAGTGTTTATCGGTGTATTTGAAAAATACAACTGGCGGTGAACTCTCCGTGTATAACGTTAAGTTTGAGAAAATGAGTTAAAACTAGAAAACTATACAAAATACTTTCAGAAACCCACCAAATATATGTCAGCCTATGCCACGGTAACACCCCCCCACACACACATACATATATATATATATATATATATATATATATATATATATATATATATATATATATATATATTAGGGAATGCAATGAAAGTGGTTTCGAATTTTTAAGTTTAATCTTTATCTAAGGAAGCTATTGAGGCCGATTATCTTTTAAATCTATATTCAAGAAGAGGGAACATATTAAAAGAAAAATTAAAAAAAACGTAGAAATAATGAAGGCAGAAATCAATGCAGAAAGTTTAAAGATTTAATGGAAGAAAGTTGTATAAAGAATAATAGAAAACTGTGAACAAGTTGGCAGAAGGAAAAACATAAGATAAAAAAGATAATTAGGATAAAAACGGAAGCAAAGGAACTGAATAAACCGGAAGTAAATAGAAAGCAAGGAATAGAAATAAGACGAAACGGAAGAAAAGAAGAAAAACAATAAAAAATATCATAGAAAAACATTAGAGACAAATAAAGAATGCGAATTAGCAGAAAACCAGTAAATTATTTTTTAAAAATCTTAAGAAAAAAAAGAGCATATGAAGTAAGAACACGACAGAAAGAATAAAAGAAAGAAAAAAATGGTAAAGAAAATAAACAAGATTGGAACGTAGATATAAAGATTGAAGATAGGAAAAGTGGAGGGAAAAAAAAGAACATAGAAAAACATAACGAAAGGAAGAAAACTAATTGTAAGAAAGATAAATAAAAAATCTTTAAATACGATAAAAAAAATATTTCACTAAAAGAACAAAATGAGCACGAGCATTTGTTTATGTCCACGTAAGGATTTTTGCATTGGGCTCCTCGCGTCGGTTAGATTCCGCGAGAAGTTTTCACATACTTCCCAGAGTGTAATATCTCAGATTCGCAAACGGGTCTTGTCTCTTTCTTTATCGAGTTAAACAAAATTCTCCGTGTGCCATCGTTTCGGCTCTTTGTTTTCTTTTTCCGTATAAATAAAGCGAAACTATTCGAACGCAAGCACCTGGTCTTCATGTCGAGTAGTATCTGCTCTGTAATTGGTCCTTGGTCAATGTAGGGGAAACCTTTCATACTAAGACAATTACTATTTATTTGGATACTGCCAGTGTCCCCTTTTTAGGGAGCTGATATTTCTCTACATTAAAAACGACCTTGTGTTTAATTTGCTTTCGTGTGAGGTTTAAAAGCAATGCAATTTCTGTAAGTCATCTTTTGTTTTTGATTGACTATGGTAAATTTGAAGGCTTTAGACTTCCGGACGCATCATGGAGTAGCGGTAAGAAGTCAGATTTTCTTTCACTTTCTTTTCCGCCTTCGTATCACGGGTTCGAGCTTGACTGCCTACCTACTACCACTTTTTTCTCAACAAACACCTCCAAACACCTGGCAACGCCGGGAACACAGGCTAGTAAAATATAAGTAAAAATGAAACAAAGCATGTAGACTTTAAGAAAGAAAAAACGAAAAAAGGAAGAAATAAATAAAACAAGAAAATTAATATGGAAATAAAGATATTCAAGAATTGAAAAGTAGCGTTTTGTCATTTTGGAAAACGCGTAAACGGGTCAAATAAACAATGAAATAAAATAAATTAAGAATTCCACAGATCAATAAAAGGGAGAAGAAACGTGGCGACAAAAAATATTGCAATTACATTAGAGCGATTTTAATCGGCAAACAATCACAAAATCACAGTGTGACAATTTTATAAAGTCGAAATCAGTGTTGAAAGTTAAAGAAAACAAAAAGAATATCGAAAATAATTTGAAAATATAAACGTCGACTGAGTGTGTTA
Organism: Euprymna scolopes; assembly: GCF_053919585.1. NCBI lineage: Eukaryota > Metazoa > Mollusca > Cephalopoda > Sepiida > Sepiolidae > Euprymna > Euprymna scolopes. Next base: position 181,975,467 of record NC_136483.1, read on the forward strand.
TGTGATTGCGATAAATTCGAATCTCTACAAACTGGAATAATATTCATAAAAAGGATAAAAAGATAAAAAATGTATCGCGCTGCTTCAGTGACGGCCGTGTGAATTGAGCGAAGAAGACATGAGAAATCTCGCGAGATTATCATCGTCTCTGGCAAACAGGTTTGAAAACCATTAAAAAGAGGAGACGAAAACGCGGTTGAAAACATGGCCGATCACTAAAAACTAAAATCAAATAACGCAAAATGAATAGAATTATTATTTTAAAAGTTCTGAAAAGGAATGGAATCTGAGAAGGGTGTAAGCAAGTGGAAGGGGTTCGATATGAAAAGGGGGGAAAATAGGGAGCTTCACAAATAGAAGGTAATAAAGAAATGGGAACGAGGAGGTAGAAAAATCAATACCTTAAAAGGATAGAGAGAATAATATGAATGAAAGAAAGAAAGAGAAAAGAAATCAATGGATGAAAGAAATAGACAAAAACAAAAGTAAATGTTGTGAAGTTTAAAATTGTAAACAAAAACAGGGGATAAAAAAATAAAGCAGGTGGTTAGAAAAAAATCAGAAAAGTTGCAAAGTAAAAATCAGGGCAAGCAGAAATCGAACAAAAGAAGAAAATGAAGAATACGTATGAGAAGAACATAGTTGTGAAACTGCATACGTTTGCTTGTTTACGTATGTATGGCACCGGTTTGATCTGTGCTTTACTTCTCCATGCTGCTGAAGTAGTCCGGCAGTTATGCCATTGAAATTTTGATGACTCAAAATCTATTTCTCTTTTGAATGTTGGTTATTATGATCAACAGGCAGCAAATACAGGAATCAGATTCTGAGAAATTTAAAGCTGAAATTTCTAACCCATTTTGATTTTGACCAAACTCGCCATGGTCAAATGTCAATTAACATGTGGGACTTCATTGGCTACAATATGGGCCGAGTAGTGAATCTCGACGATAAACAAAAGTGAAGATATCGCCAAAAGTGTAACTTTCACATTTACCCTGACCTTGATTTTAACTTGGATATTACTGAAGTAAGTGTTTTAAGTTAAAAAAAAAGGCCTACAGTGTGAACAAGTTTTCTGATAATTGACCAACTGTTGTTGGTGCTAGGTTGTCTATAAATATAACGTCTCAGGCGTAATAATACGACCGTACCTTTATTTCATACCATTTAAAAATTAAAACGTGCTATCACAAAAAGCAACTGATTGATATCTGTTGATTGCAGTATGTGACGACAAAGTTGAATACAATTTCGATTTTATATAAGTTTTTTCCTCAAAAGAAACACCATGGATGGATATTAAAATCTATACTCTTCTGAATGTGTGTGTGTGTGTGTTTTTTTTTGTGTATTGATATTCATGTTAAAACCTTTTTTTTCTATTTATTTAAAAAGACGATACAACTGTGTTATATATTCATCTGCAAAAGATCTAACTTATTTGCATATTTTTTAGACATTCATTTTAATTAATTCCAGATAAGTTCTTTTCGTTTATTTTTTTATGGGATGATCATCTTCAGTTAACTATTACGTGTAATCACATTTATGAATATATTTTACATAATTTATACTCGCGTAATATTTGCGTAAAAAGGTTATTGTAAATATAAACCTAGTTATATATATATATTCATGTATGCGTATACATATTTGTTTAAAAAAATGCCTACCAAACTCCTCTGTCAGTTTTTGTCTACAGACATGAAACTTAATATATATACTTGTCGAACCCATGCGAAACTTTATATTTTAGCCGGAGGAAATCGGTGCAAAAGTGAAAATTTTAAAAATAAATAAAATTTGCCAGATAAAGGTCAAACGACGGCATACGAATATGCATGCGTAACGTAATAGATATTGTTCATGTTTTAATGTTTAGCCTTGCAGCAAACATGTAATCATAGATTAACGTCAAAGGAAAAAGCAAATCGTAAGCTAAACGTTTTGGTTTCGATTCTTAGTAGTGGCACACGAGTCTTTTTTCTTTTTGAATTTTTCAAATCATTACTATATATTAGGTCTATTATAATATAATAATAATACGAAATCTGTATTAATCAAAATGCTATGTTTAAGACTATTTTACGGCCGGGCAATGCCGGACGGCCTGCTAGCATCTATATAATTCCGACGAGATGTGGATGCCTCGTGCAAAAGCAATAAATTCGTTTTCCCTAATAAAATAAACCAGTATATGAAATATATTTATGAAATGAACTTCAAATCCACTCATCCATTCATTAACCGTGGAATTTTAACGTGTATATCTAAAACGATTATGACAACATCAATGTCCACAAAAGAAATGTGACGCGGCTACATAATTTGCAGGACAAAAAAAAACTATACTAACGTAATCAGTACTTATTTCTAATTTTCACTTTCTTAGTGCAATGTCTCGGAGAAAGATGCAAATTTGCTAATTCGTATGTTTCTTTTATGTTTCTGAATTTAATTAACTAAATAATTATAATTTATAATATTGCAAACATTTCTAAATTTTATTAGGTTAAAAGTTTAAAATTCTTTTAATATTTATATAACTAGCAGACCGACGGTTGGCTGGTCATATAATACGCATAAATATTATATTTTAATTCATACAGAAACAAACGCATGTGCATGCGAGTATTGTGTTTTTTTCTAAACAATTCACTTCTTGTAAGTAAAAGAATACTCGAGCTGATATCGAAACCAAAACCTAAAGACAGTCAAGTACAATAACTATTAGTTCCGCTGGACACAATCTTTAAGAAGTGTTTTCAAACCTACTTATTCTTAACGTAAAGAATATGTCATCACACATGCGCATTCGTGAAGCAGTTGAAAAACAAATAAAAATCCGATGACCCCACGTACCAATTTTTCAATTTTAACCCGTTAGCAACATTTTGTTTTTCGGACGAAAACCGATTAAAAGTTTTCCACATGTCTGAATACCTTATATATCAAATTTCAAGTTTGTAGATAAGAAATTCGTTGGGTTTATAGGTTGAGAATTGTCCTCACACACAATCTTCACTTACATATACACACACATATATATATATACACACACACACATATATATATATATGACTACTTCATTTAGTCACATAAATTAATATACGAAAGTATAATTTTATGCGTAAACTACATTTACTTCAACAATGCTTAATACATAGGTAGTAAGTTAGAAAAATATATATGGCAATTAAGCTACACAGAATATTCCGCGTTTCATTCACACTAGGATTCGTCAGCCTGACTTTCGTGGGTTCCGAAACGGCTGAACCTATATTTTCTAACACGAAGCTAATTTATATATTTGGCAGTGTTCTTAGATATGTTTTGTACATAAATTTATCCGGTAAATATCGAAAATTGAAACATTCCGATCTTACAAATGACCTTTCTCTCCTATAGATAAAAAAAAATTTACACGGGAATATTTTACGTTACATACGCCAAGGGGATAATAAAAATTTCGGCAAATCAGTTCTTAAAAAGCAAATTTATTATAATCCAAAAATATAGCTTAGTGGTAAAGCATTCGACTACAGATCGAATGACTCCCTGTTGAAGCTCGGGAATACCTCCCTATTTTATTTTTTTTTCTTATTTATAAGTTCAATTTACGATAAAACAAGAGATACCATTTAAAATCGACGCAAATCATTTCTTCGTTTTCATATTTTAAAACTAAACATTAATCAGAAGTGACTTTTTCAGAGCATTCATCTTCAAGCCCAAATATCAGCTGACCTGATATTGTTAACAAACACAGATAGAATTTTAGGAACAACATTGTCATTATCTTTTTTTACTTTATTATTTTTGCGAATTAGTACAAATTATTCCTCGTAATATATAATTATCAATATAGGATTTAATTTATAACAATACATATGCAATATGTACGAATTAAAACATCATCTTCAAGAGTAGTGTACGACCGGGCAACGCCGGACTGCCAACTAGTACACGCACACACACACACACATATCTCAGGATGTTTCATAAGTTCCCGCTGTTTCATAAAAAATAATGTTCTCAAACATGCTTCGATATTTGGCAAATGATTAGAAAGCACGTATTTTGTTTTACAAGATAATGGTCTTCGTTTTTTGCTCATATAATTTTTCTCGTTTCTCAGAACCGTCAAATGGATTGTCAAGTAGATAAAAATCACATTTTCGACTCCGCCTTCTTTTCGCCTTTAATCGAGGTCAAAAAGCCAGTGTAGTGACCAAGGGTATATGTGCCGTATATGGAGAAAATGCTATAGCTGAGATAATTGTTCGATATTGGTTTGCCCGATTCAAACACGGTAATTTAACCTCAATGATGCTCGTCTTTCTGGAAGAAAGACGAAGACCAACTTATGTTTCTTTTGAAGACCTGTAGATAATTAGCTGAAGAGATGAAATGCGATTTTGCGACAATTTCACGCTTTCTTAAGTCGATGGGATTAACACAAAAACTTTGAGCTTGGGTTTGACATTAACTTACTTTACTGCTATATCTTTTATTTTCTTAAAAAAAACGACAGAAACTTATGCAGCAACCTATATATATATATATATATATATATATATATATATATTAACGAATAAAATTAAATCCGACAAAAATGTGGAAAGTGAATCAAATTAAAGTAATCCGTACGCATATGAAATAGCTTCTTTTATTTTTGAAAGAAGAGAGCCGTTCCAAAAGAAAATAAGAGAAAAGGTTAGAAAGGAGATAAAGTTAAGCGATGGAGAGGAGGAGATGAAAAGTTTAGGAAAAGAGAGTAAGGAGATGAAGAAGAGAAAAAGATATTGGCAATAAAAATATACCCCATTCACACTTCTTGTCAACACTCATCTTTCCTTTTTACTTTGTTTTATATCTTAAAAGTACGGCACAATCACGTTGTCACACCGTTCTCGCCAGATCACCTAAGTTAAGCAACGCTAAGCCTGACCAGTACCAGATGGGTGACCATTTGGGAAGGCCGCGGGGTAAAATGCCAGGTTGAGAAACTGGCACACTCTATCCTTCTCTCGATGATAGATGGGACTTTCTTAGGCCGTGGTAGGCACCCCGTCTAGTGATGTCGTCACGATTAAAAATACCCTTTATAGCCCGGGCAAAGTATTAAGTATTCAGCTACCGACAAGATTTGAATTGCACTACAAATTCGTGTAGTTTCAATCTCGACTACGACTGCGCTGGATGGATTGATGGATAGTTTATTCTCTTTAAATTAAGAGATATCAAAAATGCTAGGATGTGGTTTACACCGTAGACTAAATATGGCTGTTTATAGATCATGGTGACGTAATTCCCTCTAACGTTATGGATTCCCCATAGGCTGTCGTTCATTCTGTTTCCATTAACAACGCTTGAACTGATCCGCGATTATCAAAAATTAGTCGATCTCTCTTTAACACAACGAGATCAAATATTTACTTCCCCGAACAATACGACTTGATCTTTAAAAGTTTCATATAATCAAAATACCTTTGTAATCGTAAAACAAATAAAATAAGAATCGGATGAACAATTGATTGAATAACATGACTGTTCGAATCACAATCAGATAATCCATCGAAGATGATTTTAGATGTCATCGATTTGTAGAGAAATCATCGATCATGTGTTTTATGAAAGATGTATCGATTTTAGAATGATTCTGTCAAATGCAAGATATTGTTCTTACGTTTTACCATTAATCAATGGATTTATTTTGAAATCAAGTAATGTCTTCATTGGAATGGGAATATTTTGATAAAAATGAAAATGTCATCTATCTATCTATCTATCTATCTATATCTATATATATATGTATATGTATATAATGTTTGTGTGTGTTATATTTATTACATATGTATTATATTTTATAAGCTTCATTTGTTTTTACATAAGCAATAATATGTTGTATATTCGATGCCTCCGTTCAGTTTTGAAAGACAAAAGATACCCCCTATAGGGGTAGATGCGAATGGCATTGTGTGGCAATGGTTAAGCAATCACCAACCATGCCTCTCCTTAATTAGCATTGCTTGAGTCCAGTGGTAAGAAGAAAGCCAGGACGATCGGAAACAATGCTGAGATAAGCGTAGAGAACCTACAGCACCTGAAATCCAACATGGTCACCTATCTAGTATTGGCCAGGCTCATTGTTGCTTAACTTCGGTGATTTGACGGAAACAAGTGTGTCAAATCTGATTATGCCGTATGTTGTGCATTACTGCTTATGTAAAAACAAACAAAAAATATACCCTCTTTTCTTCGCTATTGAGCACTCATGTATTAACCTCGTTGCAGTTAATTTGCTTAACCTCTAGAAAACAATAACCTCAGCTTATATATATATATATATATATATATATATAACGTCGGAACAGCAGCGATGAGCCTGGCTAGTACCAGATACGTAACCATTTGGGATCAGATGTACAAATTTCCAGTATCTGAGAGTACGTTTAATCTACTAGATAGAATGCATCCTCAGCCTTCATTAAGACATGCGTCTAGGAAAAGGAAAACTCTTATGTAAAACTTCATCTATTGTCTAGTTTGTCTTGTAGCAATTTATGGAAGTATGTTCTATATAAGCGTTTAATTTAGCTTAATCAATTGCAATCACGTTTTATCAATTATGCTTCAACAGGGTTTTAAAAGAATAAGGATAATAAATTTTAGCTCCGATGAAACGTAATCGATAAAGTGTGATTACGGTTGCTGCAGTAAATTATATGTTTATATAATACTTATAAAGCTCTAGCTAGTACTGAACACGTTTTACACATAATGCGGTTAACATTTTATATACATACATATACACACACATACACGCACGTGTCATAAATAAAATATATATATATATATATAGTGCAAAATTTTGTTGAAGATTCAAAGACTTAATTAATACTTAAATACAGCTCTACTTGTATTTTGCATGGTTATATATACTGATGGTTCATCTGTAAAAACAACAATCAACGCCTCCATTCAGTCTCGAAAGACAAATGATACCTCTTTTAAGGGGCAGTCACGCGTGTAATTGTGAGGCAAGGGTTGTGCAATCTCCACAAACTTTTTTGAATCGACACTGTTTGAGTCCAGTGTCGAGGATAAGTCCAGAACGACTGGAAACAATGCCGAGATAAGCAATGAACACATACAGCTCCTTAAAGTCCCAAATGGTCATCCATTCAGTACTGACCAGATTCAACGTCGCTTTACTTTGGTGATCCAGCGGGAACCGGTGGTTCAACGTGATTATGTCGTACACAACAACGATGCAAATAATATATATATATAATATATATATATATATATAACTACTTCATTTACTCCCATAAATTAATATACGAAAGTATAAATTTATGCGTAAACTTTAAGTATTTACTTCAAAAGTGCTCAATACGTAGGTACAGCTAGTCAGTAAGTTATAATATATTTATGGCGATTAAGCTACTCTGAATATTCCGCGTTTCATCCACTCAAGGATTCTTCAGGCATAAGCCTCCTCGTAAAAAAAAAATCCTCTTCAGGCATAAGCCTCCTGAAGAATCCTAGAGTGGATGAAACGCGGAATATTCAATGTAGCTTAATCGCCATATATATTTTATAACTTACTTACTATAATATATATATATATATATATATATATATATATGTATATTATTCCGAGTAAAAGTATTGAAAAGCAAGAAAACAATGAAATAGGTTACTTATAGTGCTCAATAGACAATCAAGAAATATTTTATTTAGTTTTAGGGAAACAAATCACATCATAATGACAATATCAAAGCTGCTTTTTGGTTAAATGATAATCTTTGTGAAATATCATTTTGCCGAAACAGCAGCTATGTTATTGCCTTAGACATGTAATTTGTTTATCTAAAATTTAATATATCAATTTATGTTTCTTTAGACTTCGACAATTTGAAAGATTTCTGAAGTGTGACATGACCTCTGAGTAACCACTATTCTCAACCTCATTCTGGTCCAATCAGATATACCCGTCAGGGCCCTTCATTGGGTTAGTTAGAAATTATCATTCACAGACTATTTACGTAATATACACCGACACGGCACATTAATCTACAAACCAATTGAATACAGCTTTTATGTGCGCTTTCGGTATAAAATGACTCAATGACATGTAAAACAACACAACTAACCATCATGTCTTACTGTGAAATACTGATATTGATACATCAATGCTTATCAATGAAATAATTCTACGTCAGAGGTGGACATACTATTTAGTAAGGACAACATGGACTTTATCAATTGAGTGACAAGTCGAGCCTGCATACGGTGCATACATATAAAACAGAAAACTAGAAATATCGTGTTTACTGAATGTAGTTTATCCTTTGGTTTGACTTATGGTAGGTATATATGCCTTGTTAGCTATGTTTAATTTATTGTCAAGGGCGTTAACATTAGGCAGATGTATATCTATAGTAATATTTAGTAATACTTTATGTACATGTGCAGTTAGCTACTTGTAGAGTTGATGTAAGGTATGTTCGCTGCAGTTTCCTTAAAAGAGGAGACCTGCCTTACTGTATAACCCCAAGATGTGCCTTAGAATTGGCTGTTAAACAAAGCTATCTCTTTTAACTAAACTGTTTAAATAAAAGTTACAAAGACTAGAAACGTTATCTTGCTCCTATTGTCAACGGTCTATCTGTAATGTTCAATTCTGTTTTACTGTCTACTTGTAAAATAAAAGGTTTTGTTATTGTGTCAACGAGATTATCCTGGTTATTCGTTTAGTTCTTTAAAATCATTGGTCAATTTTCAGTGTATGAAATGAACAAGAACCTTTTACTTGACGACTTTTGTAGGTATTTGAGTCTGATTATAACGAATATCACTTGTAAAACTGTCGCCGACAAATTATTTTCCTGATATAAACACATTTTTTCAATGTAATATATTATGATCTTCAGTGGTCGCAATGTTTTTTATACTTCGCGTGATGACATAAGCAATGCGCATGCGCTTAAACTTTTTCCTTTAAAAAGAAGATGGTGATCAATGAAAACCATTAAGTAATAGATTAGAAAAACAATGTTTTAATATAAGGAAAACTATTGGACGACGCTAGATTTGAATGTGATATTCGTTTTCAGCAGGCAAAAAACCCTAGAAAAAAAACGTCAATTGTAAGGTTTGTGTCGGCCCTGTCAATATCGTTCCTGTTATCATTTTCCTTCAAAAACAAAGTCTTCTGGCATACTATATTGATATAATTATTCAAACACGGTTTTGGAGAAAGAATATTTTTTCAAACACGGTTTTGGAGAAAGAATATTTTTTCCAGGTGCTGTTACGTATCTGAAATGTTTGATTATTTACCGTATCTTACTAACCATCTGACATCTTTACAAAATGCGTAATTCAGTTCTGCTAAACATTCGAGAATCTCGCCTACTATTTCCACCCCCCTCTCTAATGATCAGTTGATTTGTTGGTTTCCGGTTCTTCTTGACACGGCTAATTTCTTAAACACTTTCTGACCCTTTGTCATAAACAGTTCCTGTTCTTTAACATATACCTCAACAACATACATCAAAACCGTTGCTGGGAAAAATGTTTGGATCATTCTTCCGTGCCAGTAGATATTTCAATAACGATGCAATCTTTTACCTCTATAAGAACCAAGTACGTTCTGGGATGGAGTTATGTTGCCACTCCTGGTCAGGTGCTGATCGAAGCACTGTATCTTGCCTTGACAGAGTTCAAAATCGATTTCTTAATCTATAAGATGATTCTCCCCTTTCTCTGCCATGTAACCTCTTTTCCACAGAAGAAACGTTGTGTATGTGTTGCTCCTTTATCGTAATTTTCATGGAAAGTGCTAGTCTGAGGTCCAATCTATGCCCCTCCCTTGCCAAACTTTTACAAAAAAAAAAAAAAACTCTGCTTGCTAAAACTACTTTTAATAATCTCCCCCACTCTCTAACGGTGCCTATGCCTAAAAGTAGATTCCCGTGGAACTCTTTTCTGCTGGTCTGCTTTCCAACTGACTACAATATTGTCATCTTCAAGTCAAACGTAAATAGGTTCATGTTGAACCGTTCTTTTAAATAATCAAATTTCCATAAGTAACGACTACTACACTATTGTCCCAATGACTACCGTACACCCATTAATCCTTATCTTCAAGTGACCTCTAATCCTTGATAAGTGGTGACCCCTTTGTAAAAAAAAAACACTTTAATAGATAATAATATACGTGTTCCAACAATGTTTACTAAGTTATCACAAGTCGAATAACAAGTGAGAACAAAACTAACAACATTTTCGATTATCTCCCGTTACCCGTTGCTCATCCTTAATATATTGAATTATTTAATGCTCGTGATTCTCCGGTGCGAACAATGACCTCGTAATGATGAAAGCAGATTCACAGATTAAGCAAACAGTCTTCTGCTTTTCTTGAAACTGTTTACTTTGTATAAAACAAATACGTATTATATACGTTTGAAGCCAAAACAACGCATTATTACAAAATAAACATTTATTTTGTTTGAAATTTATGTTGAAATTCATAAATATATTTCGAGGCAAAGTATGTCCTTTTTTGCCATGTTGTTGCTGGGGCAGAGAATCAGAAAGTAGAAGTCCGTTTGTTGTTTTTACGGTAGTTTTTTTAAATATCGAAACGGTGCGTTAGGTCACGCGGGATTCACGTTAAGATTTGTTTGTTCCTTAGAAGTTGAAATTTATGAATTTCAACTTTCAAGGAACAAAAAAATATTAATAAAAAATCTTTATGAAATTCATAAATATATTTCGAGGCAAAGACTCATCTTCAGGTATACCGAGGATGAGGCTTTGCCTCGAAATATATTTATGAATTTCAACATAAATTTCAAACAAAATAAATGTTTATTTTGTAATAATGCGTTGTTTTGGCTTCAAACGTATATAATACGTATTTATTTAATTCAAACTCAACCGACGCTTCTAAGGAAGAAAAATTTTTAATGTTTACTTTGTGTTTTTCGATTTCATTTTCAACATCAAGGTGCTTGAGATAAGCATTTTGTTTGGAATGAATGTAAGAACTATTAAACGGGCATGAAATGGACGCATAGTTTCGGGAAAACACGTTTTACGAAGTGATGTAAGTGGTGGGTTTTTGAAAATGTGTTCGGTTAATTTCGTATTTAAATTGTATTGGCAAGATAAAAGTAAGACTATTTATATATAAGTTATAATAATTAGGAAACATGTTTAAAATTGGTGTTTTGTCAACACACACGTAACAATTACATTTGCATAACTGAATATGTTTAATCTAATCGTTAGTTTTTATCGAATGACTGTTACAGTATTGTTTTTATATTAGCATCTTTGCTTTTTAAAATCAGTGTTTCATCCTTTCCGCAAATACTAATATTTGAACAGAATGTTATATTATTGGCTTCTTGGAAAATACCGTTTAGTCTTTATGATAGTTGATTATGATTGTTGCTGTTTAGAAAGAAAAGCGTTCGATTCGAAAGTTATGTTTTAGAAGAATAAAATTGTTTATATTAAATGGAATCCAGGCATGTAACTTGATGGATTAAATGTCGTTGTGATAGCTATGCTTTCACTAAGAATGTTAAAATATAAACAAAGATATGTGACAAAAAACCCGCAAGGATCTTTAGGCTATATGTAGTGATGAGATAATGGATTTTAGATTTACACGTAAGACGTTTATTTCATCAATCTGTAACTGGGAGTTGTGGAGTAGATAGACGATGTTATCCACGGGAGCACTTGGGTAAATTAACATATGTAGTTGTGGCGAAGGGAATGGCGTATAACCTTGAAACAAACAATTGGCAACCACGGAAAATCTAAATATCAAACCACTTGTTTGTTTTATTCGTGTAAGACATGGCTACATTTCAGGAGCACGTCGGAACAGACGAAATTGGTTGCGATTTAAGGTATATCGTTCTTTGTCCTGCACAGACGTAAAAGATGTTAATCCGTCCTTTTGTCTATAAACTGTTCAGTATGTCGTCATACAGATACCAATCATACACACATGTACAAGAGAAACATTTATATACCGGATGATAACACATTGGAGGACGCCACACATTTTCAATCAACACGAAATACATGAACACAAATAGATGACACATCAATAGCAAATAGACTTGTTTATACACGCGTTATATACACATCATATATACATACAATAAATATACACTGACAATAATGACATACACTCCGATCAGCTATTCAACAAACATAGATTCCAGCTAGATAAGTTTTCTGGACAAAAGGAGACTTTACTTATGTTGATGTAATTTAGCTGTGACAATTGTATTTCAAAATCACGCGTGACAGAAAAAATACAATATCAGACTCATGAGACGAGCAAACCGATAGATCTAACGGACGTATCTAAAATGTAATTTGCGCGCAATTTAAAAGCATGTGGCATGGATTCAGCGTACCTTAAACCCAAGTCATTTGTGTAATTACTTTGCTATACGTCCGTGAACAAAAATCAAAGATAACTTACTCTTGTATCAATAGACAATATGGTCTGACCTTTCTAACTTCGCTGCATGTCACGACTTCGTTTGAATAGACGTCCAAAATTTTCATTGGCTGTCGGCACAAGTCTAAAATCTCGTTGAATCACGCAATCATCTCGTAATACGCAGAATATACCATGCCAGCTTATGCTGAAAATATAATATAGATATATTATAAATATTTTATTTTTTTAAAGATCTTTTTCACTAGTAAAAGTTTTTGTGTATGATTTAAGAGAACGCTAGATACTTCAAGTCATATAATATCTTGACATGTCTAATGTAAACTTACCGTGTTGCAACGCCATGCAGCTGTGCATGACAAGCTAATATTGCAATCTTCCTATAACGATATCATTGTAGTGTTCAATTAGGAGATTAACCCTTACAAAATAGTGACGTGAAAAATATTTAAAAAAATTTTTTTTTATTACATTTTCACCCCAAACAAGGCATATTGCCACTTTGATGTAGGAGGCTACTATCAGGGATCTAAGTTCCAGTGTTACTATGTAGGAAGTTTAGTAGCAAGATGTTTGTTCACAGTACACTTGAACTTCTGCATGTCAGTACAGTTGGGGAAGCAGGAAACCAGAAGAGAATTCCGAAGTCCTACAGTTCTGGTGAAGAAGCTATTAAATAAGAGACTTTATTACATATAGGGATCTCATCTGTGTAGGGGTGGGACTTCGCTGCTTGTCGGGTGTGTCGGGGTATTTTCATCGAGGGGGTACAAGTGCTTGTAGTTCGTCAGAACATCCACCATTAAAATGATTGTAAAACAAGCAGAGGGGTGCAACATTTCGTCGGTGGGACAGGGGCTGAAGTTTAGATAACTGTTCAGGACCCATTAGCTTGGCGACTCTCTTTTTGACACTGTCCAGGAGTGAGAGACTTGTAGCAGATGCACCAGTCCAAATGTGACAGCAGTACTCCATACATGGACGAATTGTGTCTTTGTAGAGGTACAGGATACTTTCAGGCGTAACTTTCTACCACGATAGAGAGACCCCCCCCATTCTTTTCAGCAGCTTTAGCAATGATTTCAATGTATCTATTCCAACTCATGTTTCCTGTGAACGTTAAGCCAAGGAGCTTGGACGAAGTGCTCTCAGGTAAAATATCTCTAGCCATAACTATTGGTGGTTGGTAAGGTTTCATGTAATTATTAAAGGAAACTAAGTTTGTCATGGTAGCGTTGAACGTTACCATCCATTTATGATCCCGTTCCACTGACAACATAGTGATGCGCCTTCTTATCTGCTTTTTTGTGGACCTGTGAACTATGGTTCAAAAAGGAAATAAAAGAATGTGTGATTCCTGCGAATACGACAATATGTTCAGATCGAGAACTAGTTTCATGAGAAAATCATAAAAATTCTGAACCCTGATTTCGTTATGGATACTTTCTTCTCTTCATTCTTTTATTATCGTTAACCAATTCCTTATCAATTTCTTAAATGTATCACATTGTTCTATCCTATTTTTTCGGAGTATTATTCACCCTGCGAGACATTATTATTATTACTATTTCAAATGACTAGGCTCAACCTTAAGCAACGTTGAGCATAGTTGGTACTAAAATGTTTGACCATTTCGGAATTCCAGGTGCTGTATGTGCTTATCTCAGCATTGTTACCAGTCATGCTGGAGTCTCCTTGTCACTGGACACAAGCAGTACCGATTCAGAAGAGGTGTGGTCGAGGATTGCGCAACCATTGCTTCAAAATTACAAACGCAGCTACACTTACAGTGAATATCCATTGTCTCTTGAGACTCAACGGAAGCATTGATCTATTATGTGACATATATTCAAAAAGTGTAAATATACCACACAAGAAAACGATATTGTGATGTCATTAATTGTGCTGTAATTCCACGTTTTTATTAATAGGAAGTATCATTGTTTTAATGACTTGATTTACATTGCCTGGTTATACCTGCTTTTGTTTTAGTGGATGAGGTCACTAAACGCTGATGTGTTCCGCTGTGCACAGTGAAAAGCAAGCAAGATAACAAGATTCACAGGTTTTTAATCTCATATTAGATTCCCAGTAATATCTTCGAGTATCCGACTTGTGATCGTCAATATTGCGGTTTATCCAGATAAAACTTCACGAGAAAGTTGTCTACCTAATCCTCTCTGTCCCTCCATCTCTATCTCTTACTTTATAGATTACGCCATAATTTTGGTGCGTCATCCCCTGGATTAATCATTTGTTTAACGGACAAGTAACAAAATGAAAGGCGCTATTTAATTTGCACGAGGAATAAAAACAAGCACGACCCCCGAAGTTTATTATATTCAACTTTATAATAAAGAGTAATGTGTATTAATTTTTTCTATTCATATATAAATAAATATATGTAAGTCCATCCCGTCAGGACAAAATTAGCGCATAAACCCGTACTTTTTCCGATCAACTGGACGAAACAATTTAAAATGATAAAGGGAAAACGGAAATAACAAATGCAATTTACACAATCACATAAGACTTCTCCCACCTCATTGAACAGAACCTTACCTTTTCTAATAAAAAAACGTCAACTGTGGGTGTTTTTTACGTCATCCGAAATTATAATTACAATAATTTATATCTAAAAAATTCCTGGCGTAATTCTATAATTTAATATCGAGTGCGAACATTTGCGAAGCATAATTTCGTTCATTGTGTTTAACAGAAGTGTGCACATTATTGTATGTGTATATATACATAATTTGAACAAGTTTCATACGTAGAATGACGATATTGCATAAGAAATCGTAATGCGGTTACATTAATGTAAATGGTATTGTATACAGTATAATCACGTTGACACACGAGTTCCTGTTAGATCGCCGAAGTTATACGACCTTGAGCCTGATCAGTACTAAGAATGGCTGACCATCTGAGAATGCCAGCTGCTGTCTGTACTATTGGTTTCTATCAATATTGTTTTCAGTCGTTCTAAACTTTTCCTTGACACTGGACTCCAGCAGTGCCAATTCAGGAGTTGTTGATTAGTTTGCAACCATTTCCTCACAATTACGTGATCAGCTATTCTTACATGGTGTATCGAATGTCTTTTAAGACTAAATAGAGACGATCATATGATTGTACATATTTTTTCATGGTATTAATTCTATATAGACACAACTGTTAAAATTCCTTATCTCGGCCGATAGGTCCAACATAACACCAAGTCTAATGCTCCCCTTCCTTAACATGTTTAGCAAAGCTTTCTTCTGTCTAGATTTAGGTCTTATTTGAACTATTTCCAAGTAACATGTAATGGCGTTTCATACGTCCAAAGATGATGTAATTATATAAACTGGTGGAAAATATTATATATTCTTTCTAAACATGCAAACATTTTTAGAAATTAATCTTCGTTCATAATCCTATTGTATTATAGTAAAAACTTCCTTGAGTGTGTCTCACTCTAATCGACTAGTTAACTGTGGTACAATATACTAGCGGGGAGGGTTCCTGGCTTTGCCCAGGCGTAAAATACGCTTAAATGATATTTTAATGTGTCCGTATTCCGTGTATATTATTATAGTCATGATTCTAAAAGTAAAAAAACGTATTTAAATGCCATCAGCTGGAATCGAAACTGAACGCAAAACTGTACCATTCAAAGTTGATGACGTTATCACTGTACCAACGTGACATGCATACGAACTGATTAAAATTTTAAAATAAATTAAGATAAATGTACAAAATGTATAACAATTTTATCAATTTTCACCCGTTATTGATCCCTCAAAAACTATTTTAACCGGCTAAAGACCCATAAAAGGACGGTCCGTAAAACATCCAATCATTTGAGGCATCTAACGCCACACTGCGACTTTTAGTTTCGGAGGAGATAGATTTTTAAAATATGGAGACAGAGAGACGGATATAGAGCCTTTTATATATAAGATTTTTATGGGGTCTTTTACTCTTTACCTGATTCAAGGACAAGAATTCATATTGGGTGGTGAAGGGTACAACTTACAGAGGACCGTAAACAGTCTAGGATAGTCTCTATAAAATTCTCTTCAGTAAGTACTCATTGTGTATGTGTGGTGTTTTGTTGATTTCATCATTAATATTTTACAATTTTTTGTTGATGTCATCATTAATATTTTACAAATAACCACAGCCTGTTGAATAATTCCACGTTAATCTCATTCTAACAAAAAGATTCAAATAAATTTATTTTTTGCAAGCACCAATTGACATGTTTAACAGTGAATATCACACCACCTCTCTATACAAAATATAATGTATATCTCCTAAATAGCCGAAATGTCGCACCTTGTATCTGTTTTATAAGTACTTTAATGTAATGTGGCTTGATAGATTCGCAGCACTTATGCCTCTACGACATACATAACCCGAGTAACCCGAGTAGCCTCAAAATCCCACCATTCTACTTTTGAGGTCTTTGGATATCAGAAATCCTTCTTACTCTAATAGTTTCTTTCCACGGTTGCTGGACTTTAAAATTCTATCCTTGTTTGTTCCTTTCTTAGCATGCAGAAGTTTAAATGTAATGTGAATAGACATCTCATTGCTTAAGCCCATCAGTTTCCTGCTAGCTAAGATCCCAATAGCAGCCCCTTACATCTAAGTTGCAATCTGCCCTGTGTGAAGTGAAAAAGAACACGCACAATCTTTTCTTTAACTTTGAAAATAGTAGAAACTAACTTCAAGATGGTCCGTTATTTTAATGATAAGAATGCCTGATTTTTTTTTAATCCTAGAAAGGAAATATTAGATGCTTTGGACGTAGTGGACAGCATTTCGTCACGTAAATGTATGCAATGCACGCATTGTATATCATTATTACGTAATACATAGTAACAGTGAAGTTATTTACGTTTAGGTCTTATTGATGTGACATCTATTTGGTAATTGTACTTGCAGGTAGCATAGAGTTGTTTGTCCCTCTCTTTCTCTTTTCGCGCAATAAATGTATTTTTTACGTAGGCGTCACCACTTATCAAGGCCGATAGGCCACTTAAGGATAAGGGTTAAAAAGTGTACAGTAGTCAAAAGGACAATATAGTAATCGATAGTCATGGAAGTTCGGTAAATTTGTTAACTTAAGTGTAACGGCTCATAAGAAACTTGTTTACGTTGGACTTGAAGACAACCATAATATAGACAGCTGGAAAGCAGGAAAAACGGAAGACAATTCCACAGGCGTCCAGTTCTAAGAAAGAAGCTTTGATCATGGAATCTATGTTTAGGTTTAGGTACAGATAAAGAGTGGGGAGAATTATTGATAGTGTTTTCAGCTAGTAGAGTATTTCTTGTGAAAGTTTGGCGAGGGGGGGCACAGATTGAAGCTCAGTCGAACTTCGTCTGTCTATTTACTGACAGCGAAAATATGATAACAACAGCACACATTTTCAGTTATAGTTTTAATCGTTTTCATTTGACCAAACTTAAAATTACCAACTTATGTCTTGAGGAATCCGCCTGCTTTGACAAGCTTCTCCGGCTGACCTTCACTCCAAATCTGAAATGAAGGTATTTTATAAATTTCTTTGTCAATGTCACTTGAAAAATACCAGGTTGGTGCAAAAATAATGTCGTTTTTTAACCAGCTGACAACAACATATTCGTTTTCAAGTCTAATGCAAACATATTCTTGAGCAGCCCTCTTGAATGATAGAATTCTGTCCAACTACTACTATAATTACGTTAACGTAAGGTGCTCACTGAAACTAGAGCATAGTGATAGTTAGTGGTAGAAAATGAGTAGAATTTAATTATTTTATGTGGCGGTTCAACAAGAACTTGTTTATATTGGACTTGAAGACGGTCGTGGTGTACTTAGCTGGATAGAATGCTATTAGTATAGAGTTTCACAGGCGGAAAATTCCATGGAAAATCTTGTTCATAAAATTTTGAGCGTTGGATTAAGGCAGATAGAGAATCAGAAAAATGTTGATAGGGGTTAGAGTTAGACGGGTGCTTGTCGTGAATATTTTTGCAGAGTAGAATTATAGATTAAAACTCGGACGAGCACTTACCATTTGTTGATTAACAGGTAATTTAAAGTATAAATTTGATCTAGTACTCGGACCGTTGATGTTTTTTTTAGAAAGGTGGTGTCTGATCAACACACACACACATATATATATATATATATATGTGTGTGTGTGTATATATACATATATACATATGTGTGTATGTGTGTGTGTGTGTGTGTGTGTGTGTGTAAGACCGGAATGATAAAAGGACCCGAGGCGCAGCAGTTAGAATAATTTAAAAAATAAATTGTAAAAGTGATATTCTCATGAAGGGTGAAGGTCCAATCCTCGGTGTGGGCGACCGAAATATACATTTGCGAATTACTTAGGACCTCTATCCGGTCATGGCTGACGGCGCAAGAACACGCTACACCCGTGGAGTAAATAAATGGCTCTGTTCAAAATTCTGTCCAAATTCCCGAGTTGAACAAGATACACCTAAAACATTCAGCGCTCCAGCCTCGTTTCCTACCATTTTAACTATCGACGTATGACCAAACGAAATGGTTCAGCGGGTTCAGGTCAGGGACGGAAGAGGGCCGGTGAGAGAAGGGTACAAAGTCGTAGCACTTTTGAAGCTAAGCCTGGGTCTCTTTGGACTTATAGACTGACGCAGAGTCCTGCTGCCACACCCAGAGTTTGCCAGCAACCACCTGATTGCACCAAGGAATCATCACCTTGGTAACGTTCCTGTTATTCATGGTAATCAAGCGATGCATTTTGAGGGTGCTGGTAATCGTCCTATTGTAATAACTTGGATCGGTAGAGAGTTGTACAGTGGCGCATCTCTGATCTCGCCCGTTAAACATTGTGCCATTTTTAGACATAATAAGACGCTCCTATCGCTCTTGGGATCCGTACATAACTGATTAACTAGTAGATGGTCTGCAACAAAAAAAAGAAACCCCGTTTTCATTACACAGAAATAGACACATGCCGTGTTTTCTATGGCGACAACTTTATCGTTCCACCCTGTATATTACCGGAGGCGGTCGGGCACCACTGCTAGTCTTAAATATAATTTCGTCGTTGTACATCTGATTTTCTGAACTTGTAAATGCAGACTTTGCCACGGAGCATTGCAATATCCATTCATCTTATTTAGATTTAGAGTGATCGATTTGAAAAAAGAAAATGAACAAGAATTGCCGATATTTCAACGCATGCTCATTAAGTGTAAAACACTCAACTCCACATATAAAATACGTCATTTTAATATCCAATAGGGATATTTGGATTCTGAGATTTGTTTTTCAACGCCGATGAGGCGCCAAAATTCTTACGGTGATTTTTCACTCTCCTGAGAGAATTTCCTCAAACGTCTGGTCCGATCGAATCTAATACCGTTCATGTTTAAATTAAAACAATCAGATGGGTGTGTATTCAACGCTTTTAAATTAACAGATCCACCACCTGCTTACCTCTAATAGAGATCAACATAAGAACCTCGAGCTACCGGTCTTAAATTACCTTCTCAAGCGATAATGCTATATCTGTTTACCTCTCTTTCTTGTTTCTTGGTCTAAGGCGAGCATAAAACGTTTTCGCATGATTGTCTATACGGAACGATTCGAAATTCGCACTTACTTATATATTCTTTCAATAAAGTTGACTTAATGATAGTTGGTAATATTAGCCAACAATGATAGTACTGTACCTTTAAAGATCCGGCAGCAAAAACACGAACAGAGGATAATTCACAATAAATGTTATTAACAGAAAGTACAAAAGTGATGGGTTGACAGAGGCTGCTTTCTTCATTTCGCTTCTTTTCTTACTTCTAGTTTTTCGTTATATCCACTGTATTCGTAAAGCCAGGAAGAGATTTCTGATGATGGGGCACCAGTTTATAGTAGCACATTCCATTCTTTCCTATAAGTATAAACACTATTAACATATCTCACATGAATGCGACATACTCGTGTTTACATCCATGTTCTCGTTAGATCACCGAAGTTCAGCAGCGTTGAGCCTGGTCAATAACCAAGGACAAACGATTTGGAAATACCAAGGGCTGCATGTGCTCTTCACTAATCTCAGCATTCTCCTCGAACGTCTCTCTTGCACTGGAATAAAGCAGTGTTGATGCAAGAGAGGTATGGTTGCTTATTGCTCAACCCTTGTTTAAGCATTACACGTGCAGGCAGCCTTACAATGAATATCTATCGCCTCTCCAAACTTTATGGACGACGTAAAATCTCACATAGCATAAATTATACAAAAGTGCCGTTGTTCTTTTTTTGTTGTTTTTTTTTATTTAAGGGATATTAACAATCAGCCGAAAAATCCTATTTAAAAATATTAGACCCAATCTACTATGTAAGCCTAGGATTTGCACTTGGTGCTTTTAGAACATCCACGGTTGAAAGTCTTCTTAGAATGGAAACAATTTTATTGGAATCAGAAAGGGTTGTAAAAAAATGTCCAAGAACACATACTTACTAAAACCCCACCTTGGATTCTCAGAAAACCTAAAGTAATACTAAAATTAAATTAACTCTCAAGAGATAACCCACCCTAATACCCTACCTAGAGAAAGACTGTGGTATCCTCCTAAAATTCTTTGGGTATTTTCACATTTTCACCGATGGCTCCAAAGACCACAGCAGAGTAGCGTGTGCTGCCGTATCGAATGAAATCGTGTTCCAAAAACACTTACAACAGATGCTTTAGAGAGTCGGTAGAACTGAACAAATAAACATTTTATAGACACAGCAGCAACCTTTAAAATTGCACTGAACTCTACAAAACTTTGGAATATTTTAGTCGGAACTTCTAAAAGAGAAAAGTATCCCAATTGTGTTTAACATGTAAAGTTATAAATGAAGTTAGTTTTTGTTTTACTAAAAAGTGACTTCTCGGTTTCTGTTTTTCTTAATTTGTGTTTTTTTTCTCAAAAACAAATTGAAGCTTATGACAAAACATTTGATTTTAATATGGGAAAATAAGATAAATCTTAATTGAATGAGTGATTAATTTTGTTCGACTTCAAAGTCTACATTGTGTTGATTGTTAAGACAAAAAGGCTACGTGGAAAATAATATATTGTTTTCCACATTACAAGCAACATTCAATTACTTGCCATTTCTTAAAAGAAATTCTAAGAGGATATAAATGGCATGTGGTACAGCTGTGAATATACAAAATGCAACAACAACAGTATATTAAAGGAAGATTTCTACCGCAAAAAACAGACCCATTACTACGAACTTTAGCTAAAAATTACCAAATCACCAAAATTTACATACCATTCTCACAAAACGCAGACTTTAACGTTATTTGCGATTTCATTTACGCCTTGAGTGTAGACCTCCTCGTATAATAGTAGGTAAGAAGAGCTGTATAACACTGATTTGACCAAATCAAAAAGGTCCGCTTATTGCCTCTAAAACTAAGATCCACAGAACACAATGTATTCGTGGATTATATTTTACGGCAAAAATGTACGACTTGTTCTGAAACCGTCAAACTTTTAGCAAAACTATTCATTCCGAAAACATCGTTATTTCACAAAATGTAGAAATGCCTTAATTAAACCAAGAAAAGTGACGAGAACTATTTATATTTGTGTCAATAGTCAAAAACGTTATGAAGATTTAAAACTAGCTGAACTGAGTGCTGACAATTTCAAATTTACAAAAACTCTGAAATTCGACGCATGGTTTAAATAACTTAGAAATTTAACCAACTCTGACACTAAATAAGTTGGCGAAACACTGATGAGTGATTAGCCTGAAAAAGGATCCCAAGAACATTAAAGAATTTGGCATCGCATACATAAGAAAGAAACATAAAAATCCAAAAGAAAATAAAAAGAAATACATTATTCTCCGCGCATACAGAAAAGACAATTCAATGAAAACAAAAACAAGTTCATGTTTTCAGTAAGAACAAATTGAAAGTTGACCAAACGAAGAGAACGATGAAAATATATGTAAATATGTGCTAGGTAAAATATTAAATAAAACTGTAAAGCTTCAGTTGGGTTCAGAATCGGATTTATCAATCATTAATTTACATACATGCAAAAGATGAAATGAAGTCTTGCAAAACAGCCATAATTATGACTAGGGCAAAAGTAAATTTGGAGGGTGAATTAATCACTAATATTACATTAAACGGCAAAGAAATTAAGTTTTCATGTCAGAAAATACAGGAAATATTTTGTTGACAGATTTTATGACAATATTGTGAGATTTGTATATGAATACATTTGTCAAAAATTATCTAACGTCAGAATTTAAAAAAAAGGTTTCCCTGAACTGTCTCACACAGTCTGGGGAAAATGCGCAAAAATGTCAGCAATATTATAAACTCAACGGTAATATGCAACCCGTTTTCAAGAAAAACAGAAGTGTAACGTTCGCATCATTGCAGAAAATTGAAAGACTTTAAAAAAAAAACTGGCATCCTTTTGAGAAGTTGAATTCAATTAACGGGCGGCCATAACCATCAGGATGAAGTCAAACGAAAGCTTCATTTACTCCGACTTCTCCACTCGTTTGAACTCAGTACTAAAAGACTTCTAGTTTCTAAATCTGAAGAAGATTTCACTAGGCAAAACAGAGGAATGATCTTCTAAAGTCGATCAGGGTGACGAATACCTTCAAATTCAAGTTGGGAAAATAGCTCGAACTTGTTTTGTATTGCTATCTATAAAGAGTTATTCAAATCCGAAAGCTTAGCTTTTGGAGTCAACTTAGCGCCCGCCATTTTCAAGAAATTGTGTATACTATGTTGAACAGCATTGATTTCGCAATCGTATACCTGGCTTATATTATCATTATAAGTGAGGATAGACAACAACAACGAGAATAAGTCCACGAGGTATTCTCTCAAATACAGAATTTTGGTTTTAAAATAAAAGAACAAAAACACGATTATTTATGGAAGATATAAAATACTTGAAACACATCATCGGCAAAAACGGTAGAAGATCAGACACAGAAAAGGCCACAGGATATGCTGACTGCCAAAAATATTACAGAATTGCCAATTTGTTACGTTAGCGAATTATTACTAGACATTCAATCCCAATATGCACGACCTCCGGGCTCTGCTTAACGAGTTACCAAAAAAGACAAAGTATAGAAATACACATGAATGCCAGACGGCATTCGAAAAAAAAACCCTGACGTATGACCTATTACTAACTCACTATGACTCGAAACTAGATATCATAATCTCTAGTGATGTGAAGTTGTACAAATAAAATGGCAAAGGGAAGTAAAAAAAAAACAGCCTACTGCACACGTTTCAAGATATCTACTTCCAGCAGAACTGTAATATTCACAAATCAAGAATAATTCCCTTGGTATTATCTCCATAGTATTAAAGTTCCACTAATATTTACACGGATGATTTTTGTACATTTCCTCCAAGCAGATCCAACATGCGGGCGGATTTTCAAGACTTTGAGTATATTTTTGAAGATGCTCTAACTGCTGTTTATCCTTTTCTGCTTTCAGTCGGCCTTCTATCTCTATCTAATCTCTAAATACGTATATACTCAAGCCTATTGTTTTTCCATCGATTTATTACATTACGTTCAATTAATACTGATGTAAATGTTTGTATTTGAATTCTTTGTTTATTAAAGTTATAAATCATTTGAATTCCTTTGAATACCTTACTTATCTGCTACCTAATGTCATAACATAAATCCTAACACTTAATCGTTTTATTAATTATTTTCTTTTTGTTACGTTTTTATTTTTCATTTTTGCGAATTAATAGTAAATAATCCTTTAAGCTCTCCATTGTGTTAAAATACTTTAACCAACACACAGGATATCAACTAAGAGTGAAAATCATATTTTACAATTGAGTAAGATTAATATGGTCTTGTATTTTTAAATTAAAAATACAAATTAGAAAAAATATATTTTCTTCTACTGCGTCTTTGTATATATTATTGCAATTTTGTGGCATTATTTACGCCAACTAAAACAAATCGATTTTGTCGGCGATAAACAAAGTACTATTTTTGCTTTATGAAATCACGAGGCGGTATTATGGATTACCTATACAAATTATGAGTTGTCGTATGAATAATGCATAAATACTTTCTCAAATATTGCGAATTATTGAAAAAAGTAGTTGTTTGCAATTCCTTTTTCTTTTTCCTAATAAACTAAAATTTTCTTTGCTTATTTAATCAAATGTTGCATTTATCCGATTTAGAAATGTCATGCTACTTTTTAAAGATAATAAAAGCAGTTCTTTATTAAATTCATCTGATTAGCAATTCTTTGAGAAGACAATTGGCAATTTATATTATGTTGATTAGTCAGACTATTATGCATCTTCACGAATTCTGCAATTTTTTACGCAATTGGGAACCTTTTAGTAACAATCGAACAGTTTTTACAAAGGAGTTACCACTTATAAAGGTCTGGAGGCAACTCGGGGATATGGGTTAATGGGTATACATTATTCAATTCGATTATTGCGTAGTAATCATAAGTAGTAGGAATTTTGTAAATTGGATTACTTAGGGGGACGGTTCATCAAGAACTTGTTTACGTTGGACTTGAAGACAATCAAATTGTAGTCAGCTGGAAAGCAGGCAAACGGAAGAGACTTTCAAAAGCATGCAGTTCTAAGAAAGAAGCTTTGTTAATAGGATCTACGTTTAGGTTTAGGCACAGATAAAGAGTGTGGGAAATTATTGATAGTGGTTTTGGTTAGACGAGTGTTTTTCGTGAAAGTTTGGCGAGGGGGGCCAGAGATTGAAACTCAGATACGAACTTGCCATGAAAATAACGATAAAGCAGAGACAGGCTCGCAACGTCTTTTCTGTGGGAAAGAGGTTGCAGGGAATAAAAAAGGGCATCCCCCCCGCTAAGTTTCGAAGTCTATGTTAAACTCTGTCAAGGCAGGATAAGATGCTTCTTGTAGCTCCTGCACAGATGTGGCAACAGTACTTCATCATTGGTCGTACCTGGCTTTTAATATACTTGTATGCTATTTTGAGCATAACTGCGAAGGAGGTGGGCTCTCTCTCTCACTCTCTCTTTCTCTCGTTTGAGGATGTTACTGTCGTTTGAAAGTATCATGTACCTGTACATGGACACCATTCGTCTATGTATGGAGTATTGTTGCCACGTTTTGGTTTTGTGCATCTGCTAGTTTCTCTTCTCTCCCGGACAGTGTTTAAAAAACAATCGCCAACCTCCAATCCTTGTCCCATCGACGAAATGTTGCAACCTTTTGCCTGTTTTACAACTATTTTAATTGAAGGTGTTGTGACGAACTCCTATACCTATTGCCCCCTCGACACAAATACCCCCGACAAACCCGACAAGCAGCAAAATCTCACCCTCTACACAGCAGGGAACCCGGATGAAAGAAAACTTTTGTAGTTTCTTTTCTCAGACTGCAAGACTTTGGAATTTCATGCTGTATTGATATTAAGTTCAAGTGTTATGTAAACAGACATCTTGCTGCTCAACTCCCTGTATAATGTCCCTGCAAACTATGTCCCAAATATCAGGCCCTACAATGTGCCTTGTTTAGGGTGAAATATTTCTCTGTATTAAGACATTTATACGCCAGCCCTCTTTGCTTATGCGATGATAAAACTGCCCAAATGCACATGTGATGTAAGACTGTTAACTTTGGGCAAAATCGAACTATTCCATTTTTTAAATCGGGTTGTTTTGAGTATCGATTTTTGATACTTGTCCGAAGCACGCTGATACAAAAACTATCTAAGAACATTTCCAGACACATAAAGTACATTTGTGTGAAATTAAAAAAGATGGCCCGCTCGTTACACATCCTCTAAAGAACTCTTCCTACACACAAAATGTGTTTTATATGTAAGGAGGGTTTATAAAAAGAAAATAGAAGACCAATAACAATGATAATAATAATCATAATAATAATGAAAACCTAATAATAATCAAATATTAATGATAATGATAATTTATTAAAAGAATTATAGTAATAAACAGAAAAATGGCAATACTTACAATGGTGAAAATATGTAATTGGCGGTCAGCATGCGAAAAAAAATGAACAAAATTTGAATCAGGACTTTTTGGAAATATTTAGTTAATGAATGCACTATAAATGGAACCATATTTATAGGCATGAAAATCGTAATTATATTTGTAAATTAACCTATAATATAAATACCACCTGTCTGCTTAAATGTATGTATGTTTGTATGTCTGCTTAAAACTTTTGAAAGAGGCGACTGATTTTCACGAGATTCGGTATTGTTTTTAAGTTCGATCCTTCGGACAACAAGTATCGAAAAATTGGCAAAGACGTCACTTTGTTTTAATTCTTGTCCTCCTTCGCGGTACTCGTTCGAGCATGCCTGCCTAATACCACTTTTTTTTGCTCAACACACACTTCCAAATACCCGGGTAACGCCGGGTACCCAGACTAGTATGATAATAAGTACATATTGTGTTCGCTCAGAATTAGTACGGATTTAAGTAAGCGCCAGAAAGTACAGTTTTCTTCGTCATCATGTTATAAGTAATAAATGCAATGGAGAAAGTTATGATGAGTCTTTTGGATTATTAGGTTATTACTCTTTTCTGCAAGAAGATTAAAAACGGTGAGAAGTTATCGGTCATTTGTTAGAATTTAGTAGTACTGTTCATATCTGTTATTTTGAAGAAGTAAACTAAACGTATATAACAGCGCGGATGTGGGATTTATTGTGCTCTAAACCTCTAGTAATAATAATAACAGCCACGAATTCCGAATGACACGAAAATGAACGACTTCAAACGAACTTTTAGCTGCTGACTATTATGGTATGAAGTAGTTGGTCAGGTCATGGTGCAATAGAGGGTTTGTCCTTCTATAACAGCGTGGAATAAACAGAGAGTAAAGGAATTATATTGGTTCGGCATGGTTTCGTCTGTCCATATATTTCTGTTGGGGATTTACGAAGGTGATGTTAACTGTGAGTTGTTTGTTTTCGTATGAATTATGCTAAACATTTAACTTTGTACTAGTGAAATAAATGATTTCTTTTGTTCTGGTGTTGTTTCTTATTAACGCCATGTTGTTTCTATGAAAGTGTTTTGTAAGTGTTCTACAGATGTACTTCCGTATTCTGCTGAAGGTCTGTGAACAATCTATTGCAGTGCCCGGAAAGTAGCAATAGAAGCGTAAGGGAGCGGTGCGTATTTAACTAGTGTAGGCGTAATGAGTCAAAAATTATATCGCAGAACGTATAAATAAAGCCATTAAGTCATTTCCGAATACTGGGTCTAATGAAACATGTTTTACAGTGACTAATTGGAAAATCACAAAAGATTTTTGTGACAGAATTATTTCTCTTAGTCTATTTATCTGTTTGTCCATTTGACTTTTGCTCGGAAACTACTGTGCCAATCTGGTTGGAATTTTGTATGACCCTTAGCTATGATACCGTGCAATAAATAATGTATTATGGTATCCGTTCGATGTACAGTAATTAATTAATAGGGATTAACATCACGACGCCACATTTACTCTAGAAATGTTCTAAATAAAATTATATGACTAATCTGGCTGAAAATTTGTAAGGACCTTTGCTATTATGAGGTGCACCGAACTAATGATTATTGTATCCATTCGATGGACAGTCAAAGATCAGTATTGATCATTATCTAATGCCAAAAATTAGTATACATTTGACCTTATTATCAGTCAATTTGACATAAAACACTCATTTTTAGTTAACGGACTAAAACTTTTGCCCGCTTTTAACGGCCAAAAAGTCAAATATATATATATATATATATATATATATATATATATATATATGATTGCAACGTCTTGTCAAACGAGTGCCACCCCTCAGACACTTAAAGTCCATGAGCCCAAAAATGTCTTCCATCACCACAGGACCATTTTTATAGACAAATGCCTGAGGGAGTATCTATACACAGATGATGTTACAGAGTCTTAGCTTTGTACGACAGCTAAGTCTCTCTCTCGGTTCAAAATGTTGAGATCCAGCAAGAGCAAGATAGCCAGCAACAAGTTAAACTGCAGCCCAGCTTAATGCGGGTACAGGTCTCCCGCTTTATGGTTTTTTAAATCATAGATTTGCTTATCCTAGAAAGGTTGCTTTCGCCACGGCTTACGGGAGCCCTCTCCACCCCAGCACACACATACAAACACACACGGTGCTAGTTGGATGTTGACCCCGAAAAAGGGTCCATTCGCCCTTTGAAAGGTCTTGTTTTTAATCCTTCAGGGAGACTAGCCGCCCTCCTCACCAAACAAGACTGGTGGGGGAACAAGTTTAGTCGCCGGTGACCCGACCATGAGGCAGGTAGTACTTGGTTAAATGGTAGCAGTAGCATATGACATGACCTGACATATATACAGTAAGTTATAATATATATATGGTAATTAAGCTACACTGAATATTCCGCGTTTCATCCACTCTAGGACTCTTCAGACTTATGCGCATAAGCCTGAAGAGTCCTAGAGTGGATGAAACGCGGAATATTCAGTGTAGCTTAATCGCCATATACATTTTATAACTTACTAACTAGCTCTGCCTACGTATTGAGCACTTTTGAAGAAAATACTTAAAGTTTACGCATAAATTTATACTTTCGTATATCAATTTTATGTGAGTTATGTAGTTATATATATATATATATATATATATATATATATATATATATATATATATAAGATAGATGTGGATTATATGGGTTCAAAATTTACATATACAGCCAGGGAGAAGTGCATAAACATTTTAAGTTGCTGCTGCCCGGTGTATCGTAAAGAGAGAGAACCGCAACAGGTATTAATAGGGCTCTGTAGCTATTAATATCGTCTAATATGTGAATTTTATAAATAAAAAAAACTACTAGTGAACACTTTCCGTCGAAATGACGAAAAAAGATTATGCTTAGCCAGTGTTTGCACTTATCTATATATCTATAAAATTGAGAATGTGTGTAAAGACACTTCTCAACCTATATACCTAACGAATTTTTGATCTTCAGATTTGAAATTAGGTACATTGGGTATTCAGACACGGGAAAAACTTTTTAATTTGTTTGCATTCTGGAAAAGTGCTGCTTATGCGTCAAAATTGAAAAATTGTTACATGGGGGTTATCGGATTTTTATCTGCGTGAATGATTCACGTGACAAATTCCTTATGTTAAGAATAATTAGGTTTGAAATCACTATTAAAAGATCTATCAAACTCGTCTAATGGTTATCGTAATTGACTCACTGTCTTTAATTTTAGTTTCAATCTCGGCTCGAGAATATTTTATTGCTTACAAGAAGTGAAATGTTTAGAAAAAATACTAGCATGCACATGTTTCAGTTTCTGTATGAATTAAAATATAATATTTATGCGTATTTTACGACCGGGCAACGCTGGGTAACCCGCTAGTATTCATATTAAATAACGTCTGATCCGGTTAGATTAAAAGAAAACAAATGGGTAAAAGGAAAACGTTTGGAAGTGTCACGTTGAAAATAGAACCAATACACACTCGTATAATGGAGAATAAAAAGGGGTAATATATTCATTTCGTTAACACTTAGAATTCTTTCACCTGCGATATTCGAGATGATTGTAAATATAGTACAGAAACAAGTTTTATCAAACCATCTGATTAGTCTAACTTGGAACGCAGAATTTTTGCTTTCCTTTAAGATTGATATCGTAACTCGGTCTGAAATGCGCTCGAATCTGATAAAAAAAAGGTAGACTTGTGGCACTAAATCGCCATATGTAGCCTGACCCCACTTTTTGCAAAGGAAACGCGCTTTCAGTTTTCATAGTGCAATACGACAGGCATTCCAAAATGTATGCCTCCTGTTTTTTAATTCCGTCGGAATGAATCAGAGAGGATTGCAAATTACATTGTTTTGATGACTGAACTTATATATTCATGACCTGAAAGTTCAATCTCTCTGCTGCAGTTATTGACGAAATAAGAATACAACCCTTGTCATAGCCGTCCGTCAGAAGCATAGACGCGTGATTTCCTCCATGCAGCAAAAAATTGAACCGATCAACATTCACCGGTGCCTGTTGACCGTTTACAAAGTCAATGCAGTTGATGTAAGCACAGTTATAAGATGTGTCAGTCTATTCGAGAGTAAGGATAAAGATGTATGGGACAAGATACTTCCCAGACGCCCATGCACGGCCACCACATCATTGCGGACAAAAGATTAATTTGGAACGATTTTCCTATTTAATCTATAGTGTATCCAAGAAGTTATGACACAAAAGAGACTCGAACGGGAATTGATTCGACGTGATTTCAATTGTATTGCTTCGCTACCTACATTGCGATCCCTCACAGACGCTCCACTGGGCAGAGGATCATTCGGTCTGTAGTCGAATGCTCTACTACTAAGCTATATCTCCAGATTATAATCTATCGCTTTTTTAAAGACGAAATGATTTGCCAAAAATTTATTTCCCTTTGCCGGTGTAACTTAAATATTCCCCTGTAAAAATTCTAGTTTTTATTTTAAATCTATTACAGAGAAATTCTATTTTTAAGATCGGGTGTTTTTTGTGGGGGGGAGGGGGGTTGTTCGATACTTATCGGATGAATTTCTGTACAAAACATATCTAAGAACACTGCCAGGTATATACATTTGTATAAAATTTGCAAAAGATAGGCTCAGCCGTTTCGGAACACATAGTGAAGGAATTAACACACACACACACACACACTGAAGTGACTTTTATATAATAGTAGAGATGGAGGTATGTGTTTGTGAGTGTCTTCGGTTGATTACAATCAATATTTCGTCAAGGGGCAAAGAAAAGACGAACGGTTAGTCGATAAAATAGTAACGAATTGACTAACCCTCTACCATTGCTATCGGCTAGATTTCTTGTTTAATATTCGAGAGCGGTAATCTGGAGAAAACTGTTACCGGAAACGGGTGACTTCTGAGAAACTGTAAATCTCTTTTAATAGTGATTTTATTTCGTAATCTACCTTTACTAAAAAAAAACGTAGTAAATTTGTGTATTTTATTTAGCTGTTGGCTAAAGTTGTGCCAGGCTGGCAAATAAGTTTGGGTTTTATAGAATTAAACATCGTCTGGCTACTATATCTTTGTTTCCGAATAAAACACTCGATATCTTCGAGTAGTTCTTGCACCAGAGAATTTTAATTTGACAATCTGAATTGAAATGAGGTTACTTACTTCTCTTTATTTTTTGTATGTTTTGCTTCTTATTCTTTATTTCCAGTTGTTTTGTCCTTTTTTTTACTATTATCTATTTCTCTCCTTTTTCATATTTTTTCCCCTTTCTTCTACATTTGTACTTTTAGTCTTTCCTGCCCTTTTTTATCACAGCTACTTCTTTATCTTGTTCTTTTTCTTTTTTTTCTTCTTCTTCTTCTTCTTCTTATAATTATAATCAATATTATTATTATTATTATCATTATTATCATTATCATTATTATCATTAGTATTATCATTATAATTATTTTTATTATTATTATTTTTATCATTACCATTATTATCATTATCAATATTATTATTATCATTAGTATTATTATCATTTTTATTATTATCATCATTATTATCATCATTATTATCATCCTCATTATTATCATCATTATTATCATCATCATCATCATTATTATCATCATCATCATTATTATCATCATCATTATTATTATCATCATCATTATTATTATCATTATTATTATTATTATTATTTTATTATTATTATTATTTTATTATTATTATTATTATTATTATTATTATTATTATAGTTAACCTCATTGTCTTTTTTCTATTTCTGCTGTTTATTCTTATCTTTTCTGTTGCTTTTCTTCATTTGCTGTTTGTTGCTTTTTTTGTTTTGCCTCGAATTCTTGCACATCTTCATCATTTTGTATCGTTTCTTTTATTCATTCCTAGTTTATTGCTTTATTTTTGCTTACAGCTATTTGTTTATCTCTGTTTACGTTTATATTTTATATTATTTCTTTATTTCGTTCTTATGTTTCCTATAATCCTTTTTCATTGATTTTTATTCTGTCTTATTAGTGTTTTATCATTTTATTATTCTTTCGATCTGTATTTGTCTACTTTGATATTTTTATTCGTTGTAAAATATCCAATTATTGTCCTTTTTTTTCAATTCTTATTTTCATTCCACCCGCTTGGTTAATCTTACTTTTCTTCGCCTGGTTTTGTGGGGTTTTTTTTTGGGGGGGGGTAATCTATTTTTTTATTTTTGTATCTGTGTGGTTTTATTTTTTATAATTCTTGCTTTTTCACTTATTATTCTTTTCTATGTTTAATCGTCTTATTTAGTTCCTTTTATTTTATTTATTTTATTTCTTTTTATTTTTAATCGTTTTGTCCATCTTCTAGACTTTCTACTTGCTCATATCCGTAGCTTACTCTTTAACCCTTATCAATATCCTTAATTTTCTATTTTCCTTTTCATCTTTTATTTCTCTGTCCTCTTTGTCATTTGCCGTTGTCGCAGCCACAAAAAGCAAAAAATAAAACTTTAAAAATATAAACTGACTTGCCTTCCGGGGGAGTATTGTAAGTCACAAACATCCAAATATGGGATGTAAAAATACGTAAATATGGTTTTGTATTCAAATGGAAACTACTAGCTTTGCATTACCTTTGCTTAGTTCTTTCTCCTTCTCTTTCTCTCTCTAATTTTATCAAATCAACAGTAGGTTTTCTCTTTCAATGCAGACTACAATGTATTTTGGATTAAGTCACTGCAGGGAGGCAGGTGAATTTTCCTCATGGTGCATCGTGGTGGGTTCCAAACTAGAGGAGACAATCGATTTAATTAAAATATGTTGCTTATTTGTATTATTTTATTATTGATAATTATAAGGATTGAAACATAAAGAACAGCATTTTACTTAAATTCTAATTAGGGATTGTTTTTCCTTCACTGATAAGGTGTCACACTATGGAGAGCTACGTGTATTTTTAAAATATAATTTGCCACGGATATGTATTTATGACTCCTCAGCGTAGAATAACATAGTGAGATCAATAACTGTATCCCAAAAATTTAAACCCAACACTCTTTCACTAAGCCAAACCCAGGCATTTATAATTATATGGAAACAGCTTTAATCAGGACTTGAAAAGTGTGTATATGTATATATATATATATATATATATATTGAAATGAAATTATGCGGCCAGTGTTTGTTCTTAATATAAGAAAAAGAGGAGAATCATGTATATTGAGAAGACATTAAACTTTATGGATTTATTTCAATCAATTTGGAATTTTGTGCGGGATTATAAATTTTCAATGAGTTTATTTTTTTTCTACATATGTTACAATGCAGTGGTCAAACACATAGAGCTACACACTAACTCACGTTCTTATCCAAGTACAAATACGCTTGCTCCTATCTTCAACAAGAAACTGCATGGAATAGCTCTCGTATAACCCTAAACAAATCAAAATCCTTATCATGAACATACTAAGTCCCCACGCACGTTTCAAATATTAAATATCGTACCGGTTGAAAAGCTATAGTGGCTTCGAGGAGATTGTAACGAACAAAGCATTACGTACGTATTAACTATACTAATAACTACTTTAATACCGAGGATAATTAGAATAAATATGATCATAAGGAATTGCTTAATAAGTCTAAACTCTATTAAATTATTTTATTGCGGACGATTATCCTTATCTTTTCTTAGTTGTTGTTTCACAACGTTTCGGCCAACTACTCCTCTGGCCTTCGTCAGGTGGTAACCGCGACAGGATAGAAACTCCGAATCTCCTAACTGCATTCTCAGCAATTACTGTCTTCCATAGTTGTTTTCCTCTTACCACGTTTTTGACCGAGTAAGCTTCTGGCCGACTTTGGGTAAGATTGAAACCGCTATCTTCAGACAAATTCATATGGAACCGTAGAGATTCAATGTCTATATGCACTGCGCTACGGGTCCCGAAAGCCCAAGGAATAGTTGGCCGAAACGTTGTGAAACAACTACTAAGAAAATATGAGGATAACAGTCCGCAATAAAATAAATGAATAAATGATACTCATCTCAATAATAAATTCCAATTAAATAATATAAGTCTAAACTCATATTATACTTACTGACATGTTTGCTAACTACTCCAAAGTGTCGTTCTCTCCTGCGTGTGATATTGTGCGACAATTACGTTGTGGGAGGAGATATTTATACGACCGTATATATACTGAACCACATTAACGTACGTGTATATATAGTTGAATCGTTATGTATTTATACCTGTTTTACGTTGTACTACTAAATGTCTAATCGGACCCTATGTATATGTGTACGTTGTTTAACGGACTGTTGTCCTTGTATCCTTAATGTTTACTTTACGGTCCGTGATTCCTCTATTGGTGCGTACGTGTCAGAACATATAACAACGTATACATAATGACATACCTGTTCTGATATTGTTTCTTTTGGGGAGGTTCGTCAACCGCCCTGAATCCGTTAGAAAGAATACTCGAACAGGACCCAAGACGATAATCGAATTTATGTATTTATTTCACTCCCAGGTATTCGTCATAGCAGAGGAGTGATCGACGATTTTAGCCTGTGGTAATTGTTCTACGTCTCTATTCTAAGACTTCTCCCCCCTCATGGGAAACCCATTTTAGTCCAGCTTGTTTCTTCGACGTCTCCAATCTAATTCAACAATGGAAACCGAAACACTTGACATGCTACACGTCACGTCCGGTAACTTGTTCGGATATTTCCCGGTGCAAACTGACCAGGTCACTAAGTTTGACATGTTTGACAACCTGTCAAATCATGGCACTTCCAATCTCTGTTGTTCAAATCAACTCTAGGTAGATAGATAGATAATTCGATAAACAAATAGATGGGCAGATAACAGATAATTCACTATCTTACACGACGAATCAGAGCCTCCTTCACAATCTAACATCAACAAGTGTTTTTTTTTTCTTTTATTTATAATCATTTTTGCGTGCTATCTATAACTGGTCTGCAAATCAGTTATGTATAAATACGTGTTGGACAATACTCATTTACGAGATAATAAAACACGCGCACATATATTATTATATATGTGTGTGCTTATATTAAAGTATGTATACGTATGTGTGTGTGTATATATATATATATATATATATATTGTGTGTATATATCTATGTATGCGTATATATACGTGTGTGTATATGTTTTATATACACACAATATGAATTGCCGATTAAAAGGCTCAATCCCCGACTGGGGAAAGGTGCTAGTCTGGTCGCACTGATGAGCTGTGATATAACGAAACAGTACTGTATGTGGACTGTGAATCAGTATATATATATATATATATATATAAAAGACTACATAATATAAAGTTATTCTGTCATATATATATATATATATATATATATATATATATATAAAAGACTACATAATATAAAGTTATTCTGTCATATATATATATATATATATATATATATATATATAAAAGACTACATAATATAAAGTTATTCTGTCATATATATATATATATATATATAAAAGACTACATAATATAAAGTTATTCTGTCATATATATATATATATATATATATATATATATATATATATATATATATATATATATATATATATATGACAGAATAACTTTATATTATGTAGTCTTTTAAACTGTGAATAGAGAGCAATCGAAGTCAAAAATAAAAATAAAATACTTGTATTTATTTTTGAAACACTGGTTGTCTCACTCAACCATGTCGGGGAATAAATTATAGGTTTGACCGATTGTCACTTTTTTGTATATTCGTTAAAATCGGGCATTCAACTCTTAGCTTTACTAGAAAATTACTAAGTAAAAACGAAATAAAAGTTATATAATAATGCTCTAAATGAGTGAACAAGAAACTCGTGACGCAGTGTTCAACGTTAATAAATTCTACAGCAGACGTTTGTGCCCGGAGGCGATTGAGAAGGTAACTAGCTGAGTGAACATTACATCAACAAATTTAGAGATTAATGTTACCGTCTGCTTTTCATTTAACAAAAATAAGAGTTTTCAAGAATAAACAACTGAGAAATAAGTTACGACAAAAAGGAAACATTGGGTTACTGTGTGAAGCGCTTCTGATAGTAAATTTAATTATATTACGCATTCCAATTAAAACACTTGCTGCTATAGTGACGGTACGAAAGACTCTTTTCGAATTAAGGCGCTACTTACGTAATTTTTTTTTATTCATGGATACTTTTTACACTCTTATTTTCTTTTTTAATGCTACTACTCGCTCAAAGGGATTTTTATCCTCACCCCCACCCATATTAAGAGAGATTAGACGATTCCTTTAATGGCGTGATCCCTGTTGATTGCGATGTAATGCTAGTTCAATGCAGTTCTAGGAAGTCTGCTTACCATGCTATTCCTTCTCTCTTTGAGAAGGGGTTAATTTATTGCTAATCTCTGAGGTGTCCTCACCGGGGAATGCCGACGGGAATGGCCAGGCACTTTTGAGATCAGAGTGCCCTTCCTTGTGCCGGAGTTCTTGCAATCGGGGGAAACAAAATATCCCTTCGATCCGATATTCATCAAAATTCTATATCTGGATGTTGACTTGCGATATTAGCATTTCTGTTATTATGGTGTAAACTTCCCAACCAATTCAATTTTTTTCTTAAAATAAACTTGGCGCAATTTTGCTACTAGTGTCGTAGTATAGGTTATCCGGATGGGTAGCTTCTAAGCTTGCTTAAGCATGGGCTGTTTTTTTCTGTTTGTTTTTTCATTGATGTTACCTCTGGCTCTAATAATATAGGCCGAAATAAAATCTATAGTTTTTTTTCAGCTTTCTACTTACGCACATGGCAGCATAGGTTTTGGATTAGATAAGATATTCTTGTTTGACAATATAATGCTACTAATCTTCGTGATCCATGCATCATATCCGTGGCACCATATTAAATTTAGTAGTCAATGCTTAATCATCTGACCAATTGAACTACAGACGAATAAACTTAAAAGAAACACTAGAAAGCCGGTTCATAAGTAGGCTGGAATTTTCCAATGGACTCAGCCATGTCTATATTCTGAGTTCCTTGCAGTCATTCTCACACATACACACACACGCTCGTGCGCAAATAAACGAACCTTTTATTTATTTCAATTTCCCCGCGCATTTTTCACAAAAATAAGTTCTTCCAGCAACGGCACAATTTCAAAGACGCCCACACATTTTTCTCACAACAACAAAAGTAAAATAAACATATTTCTGGTGGACGTAGTTGGTGACAGTATCACGTGACACAAGCGACCAATGAGACAATTCAGAAGATTGTCTTTTTAATGCTTTTCTGAAAGCCAAAATATCAGCAGTAGCAATCTTGTTTTTGGAGCCGGCCTAAAATGTATAAAAACGCATCAAACAGTCTTCTGGAATGAATTCAATTAATTCAGTTCATTTCGTTCATTCAGTCACTTCAGTCTTCTTCCTTCGACGACACACGAGAACATGCCTCTGGTCTTCACAACATCGTCGCTGTCGAAGCCGTCAACACCATGATTACACACGCCACGTGGACACTCAAAAATCACTTATGCTCACACGCATCCATGCCGCACGTTTTTTAATTACTAACAACGAATTATTTTCCTCGTGAATTACTTTCATGAGACTTTTAAATAAGGCGAACATTGCCAGATAAAACACAAACTTTAAAATAATCTCATTATTTTCACACAGGATTTTAACCTTCTAAGCTCCTTAATTCCAGAAAGACTTTCATCTAACATTCTAATCATAATGACTTCGAAAGAACTTTCACCGATCGGACATTTGTTCATTAACCTTGTTGTTTTTGTTAAAAAAAAAATAAATGCAGTGCATTTTAAATCAGAAGGAGGTGTCATTTTGTTTCATTCTTTTTTTATTATTTTGTTTGGGGCAAAGAGATTTCATTTTACTTAAACTTCTGCACCCCTACATTCCCACTCTCACAAATTTCCCTTGTATTAAATTTTTACTTTCATTATTATTCATTTCATTTTATATCCTCGCCGATATCCAAAACATTGAATATGCAAAAAAACTAGCAAGCAAGATAATGAATTTTAGTATTATATAGGAAACTTTAACAGAAAATATTGAAATTATGTTGTCTTGCCGACGGAGGAAGAAGGGCAATCGAAGTCATGTATAAATATATATATATACTGTTTACACAAAAAGCTGGAATATACCATTATGTTCAAAGAGGCAAGCAAGTCTATTCTTTGAGTTGCATTCTTTCTACTAATTCTCTAGACTAATATTTAACCTACCATTGTTGCTCGTTTTATTCTCCTTTCCCTCAGTATTGACAAAACTCAAAGCGCAAACAAACAAGCAGTATTTTCAGTATTAGTATTATACAGACATCATTATTGGAAAACATTGACATTATGTAATCTCTCAGATGGAAGATGAAGGAGAATCGAAGTCGTGTATAAAAATAGATATAACTAATTTTCTTTTAAATACTAACTGACAATTTTTTGGGTAATAAATTATAGGAAATCATTATTTCTGTTTGTTTCTTCAAAGTCCAACTTCAACTCATCAATAACAGAAATTACGATGTCAAATAGTTATTTAATTCATAATTTATTATGATTTCATGAATGCATTTTTGTTGCACAACACCTCAATGATTCTAAGATTTACTGTGCTGGCCAAAAGTGTTTGCTAAATTATAATCTTGTAATGTAGGATACACGTTTACACACGTAGACCTAATACGTTGTAGCAAGGAACATAGGACAAATAATAACCCGACACCATTTTTTGTAACGATATTTATTTCCTCATTCTCCTGCCACGCGTAACTTCTCGTTGCGGTCGTAACGTCACACACATCTATAACTTTATCGTTTTCTCTAACGTGAACTCTCTCTCCTTTTTAATTTTTCTTTTCCCCCTACCGTGGCGTAATTTCGCACACTACTCGGTATTTGCACATGGCCACCATACTCGCGTCTGCGTTATTACAAATGTAATAAACCACTGCAAGTATGTTTTCTAATAATGAAATTGCATCACTCATTGTTTGATATGTACAAACATCTATTTAGCAAATACTAAATCAAAATATGAATACAAATTTTCATAAAATACAACTTTTTGTGCTAATTAGAAAAAATGAAGTTGGCTAAAAGAATTTGCATGAATTGTTTAACGAAAATTAAATGACCATGTCTTCATATATATAGTTTTGAAAGTTGTTTTAACTTTTAAAACGTTATAAAACAATTTATTAAATTTGTATATTTTTTATTATTAGTTGAAAAAATATGTAAAGTCATCTAATCACTTATTACAATTATATATATATATATATATATATATATTAAAAGGCCGCCGGTCATTGTCCGGTCGTAAATTACGCTTAAATATATTTTTATTAATGCAGCTTTCGTATTTATTATATTATATTATATTGGACCCAATATATAGTAATGATTTTTAGTTTAAAAAAAAATGACTCGTGCGCCTCCACCGGGAATCGAAACCAAAACGTTTAGCTTATGGTTTACTTTTTCCTTAAATATCTGAACTATGAAGACATGTTTGCTGCAAGGCTAAAAATTAAAACATGAACAAATAGCAATTACTTTTTACGTTACGAATGCATGTTCGTAATTCCGTCGTTCGACTTTCACCTGGAAAATTCCGTTTTTTTATTTTCATACTTTGGTACCGATTTTCCTGGCTAAAACGCAAATATAAAGTTTTGCATTGTTCGAATACCCTATATATTAAGTTTCATGTCTGTAGACCAATGACTGACAGGAGTTTTTTGGGCAATTTTTTTTTAACAAATACATATACGCATACATAAATATATATATAGAGAAAAAGCTTTGTGTTCACTATAACCTTTTACGCAAATAGTACGCAAGTATAAATCATGTAGAATATCTGCAAGAATATAATTATACGTTATAGTAAACTAAAGATGATCATCCCATAAGAAACCCGAAAAAACTAATAAGGAATTAATTAAAATGAATGTTTAAAAAATAAATGTATGTAAATTATTTAGATTGTTTGCAGATGAATGCAATTTCACACCCATATATATAAGTTGTATTTTCCTTTTAAATAAATAGAAAAAATAGGGGTTTAATATGAATATCAATACACGCAAAAATACCAATTTATTGGAGTATAGATTTATATGAGCTTACAAAGGGGGAGGATATATATATATGAAAATAGCTTTTTAAAGAGATTTTCAAACTCATCTAAAAGTCACCAGGATTAAACAGCCGAGTTGGATATCAATGAACAAGTTTGATGAGAAATGGTTACATTGCGAAATTAGGGTCAATATTTTATTGAAAAGATGACAGGTTAGTTCAAAGTCGCTAGCGACAACAAACAATAGTGGCTGTTTTTTATGATTTAACCAGATATCACTCTTGTGTCCAAAGGCAGCGAAAGTCAACCAAAACTCACAAATCGATACGGCGGTAAAATCAAAGGATATTGCACAAGACCGGAACAAATACATGAAACAAAAGACTTTGTAGAAAAGTGCTAAATAATAAACTATAATCTCAGAAATGAGATTTCTTTTATCGCATTTTATCTGGTAATGAAGCCTCTATTTTGGAGTTTGTCAAACTGCTGAGTCAGCTCTTAGTTAACATAACTACCAGTATGACTCGTGAAATTACCAATAAGGATCGTATTTATGGGTTAAATAGAATTTTTTCGGTGCACAAAATTGGACTTAAGCAAGGTGTTTACTTCAAACTCACCCCCAACAACTTAAGCCTCACCTATTTAGCATTTTTCCCCAGTTTTCTCTGTCTACCTTATTACCTGAATTTCTGGAATTAGTATTGGTTATTCGTATTATTTGGATTCTTCGGACTACTGCTCTCATCTTGAGTGTCATTTTCACCACGTTTTGATCGATATAACCTTCGACCTTCTTCATGTGTATCATTTGGAAAAGAAAGCAGATGTAAGAGTCATATTATCCTAAAGGTTGAAAGATCACTTCTCAGAGTGGCGATTGAAAAATACAATTGCAAATTAATTAGGACGTCCATCCAGTCATGGCTGACAGAGCCTGATCATGTTACCTCTGTGAAATCAATAAACGGCTCTGTCTAAAATTCTGTTTAGATTCTCAAGTTCGACAGAAATATTCCCGAGTTGGACAAGATACACTTGAAGAAAGCCAGAGGTTACAATCGACCGAAACATTGTGGAAATGACACCTGATGAGAACAGTTATCCGAAGAATCCAAATAATACGAGTTAAGCTCTTTTTCAAATTCATATGAGTATGATTAAAAACTGTATTTAGAGCTGATCTCGAAATTTCGACTTTAAAAAAAAAAAAAATGGGGTCAATTTAGTTAGCAATACTCTTAGATCCACTCTAGATGGATGTGGTTGCACCGGTCAGAAACAGTTAATAATTTGAAAAGAGACCATCGTTTGCAGACAACGTGCTTACATAATAAACGCCTTCAAAACAAATTAATTTACCGATCAATCGTTGACAAATTATATTTATTTTATTTCGGGATAAAATGGGTCCAGGTAGGTTGACATGCCTACAAACGCAACACCTTCCAAACACTTTTTTACTAATTTAAAGAAGTTTACTTAATCGGAAAATAACATGTCCACGAATCTTGCTTTTTTTTCTGGCGCGAACACGTGTTTAAACCTGTAGACTTAATTGCAGTAAAGCCGTTTTGTTTATTTATTTTTATGATCAAATTTTTTTCTGTTATGAGTCCTTGTTTATTCAAAGTATGATAGGTGTTTCAGATATGATTTTGTAGGCATTTCTTGTGCCACTAAGTCGAAAGGGGCTACTATTTGGGACCGTATTTTCAGGGATACTATATAGGGAGTTGGGCAGAGAGATGTTTGTCCACATTACACTTGAACTTCTGCATATCAGTACAGTCCAAGAAAGCAAGGACCTGGGAGGGAATTCCAAAATCAAGAAATCTCTACAATGTAGGGGTGGAATTTTGATGCTTTTCGGATTTGTTGAGAGTAATACGTCGGGGGGTACTAGTGTTTTAAGTTCCTGTGGGTATTTTCCATTAAAATACTTGT
Source organism: Euprymna scolopes (assembly GCF_053919585.1). Lineage (NCBI taxonomy): Eukaryota > Metazoa > Mollusca > Cephalopoda > Sepiida > Sepiolidae > Euprymna > Euprymna scolopes. The sequence goes on from NC_136483.1 coordinate 182,018,107, forward strand.
AAAATACTTATTATAGAGCCAATTCTCCATTGATTCAATATATACAAGCAATTTCGCTGGCTAAAAAAAAAACAAATAAAAAATGTGCTACAGGTTCAAATACCCTATATATCAAATTTCAAATCTGTAGACTAAATATTCAGAGAGGAGTTTGGTAGAGACGCTTCGCACACACATAGACAAGGGCACATATATATATTTCCTTGTAATAGAACGTTTTCATCATTAATTCTACAAAATTAGGCAGAATGTAGACACTCTGCATAAGCACATTTCAATGTAATTGTGAAATGAAACAATCGTCTAATACGAAACCATAAAAATAAAGAAGTAATTAATTAACGATCCTTTATTAAATGAATATGCAAATTAGTTCACTTTGATGTAGTCGATTGCATATCCGTGACTGAGTATATTAAGAAGTTAGTTTTAATAATTTTTAAATAGAAAAAGTAAGTTTTTAATATTAATGTCGGAGCGAAAAAAACAACTCAACTTTATAGGTATATAAATATGTATATTAGTTTAAGATTACTGTATCATCGTCTCTTGTCGTATGAATTATAGATCAAAAGAATTGTCTCCTATTATTATTCTGCCCGAATAGATCATCAGATAGGATTCTAAATTGAAGTGTTATGTGACAGATCTCATGCATTCGATATCTAATTCCCCCTTCTGTTGTAGAAATTGACGGTGTGAGACTCTGAAAGTAATTCCTATTATGGTTGTGTGCCAGAAGCAGTGATGCGCGATTGAATTCCTGGTAAAAGTGCATGCCATGTAGAAAAATGAATTCTGAGGCATAAAAGATAATTCGTTTTAAAGGTACTGTTCCCGTTTTCGTAACTTCAACTTTTTGAGTTGATGCAAAATAGGTAACTTCAATTTTAGTATATAGTGGCGACATGATTTTAAAAAACGTGAAAAAAAAGCAAAGTAGTAAATTTGAGTTCAATGAATATATTCGACTTCTTGTAATATTGTTTGCTGAATGTGAAAAGCGACTCCGCCTAAAAATGATCTGTATTTGTTAGGCAATGGTTCGAATACTGTCCAGGTTTCATTTTTCTTTTTTGTGAATCGAATATGCTCCTAGTCCTGTGGAGGTGCTCATTTCATTTAACAACGGTCTCGCCTATTCAAACATGAATGTTAAGCAAAAGCAGTGTTTTGTACACATCGAGAGGAATCGGAGAAATATTACTCTTGGAGGCATTTCCTTTGTCCGTCCTCGCGAAAGAGGCTAAGAAATGATAAAAAATAAATATTAAGCAAACGTTGAATGAGAGTAGGAGTTTGAATGTTGGAGATATGAACTGAGAGGTAAGTGGGAGGGAAATCTCTTAACGATTAAATAGATGTAAGTCATAAAAATATCCATCTTATGCTTCAAATCCTCTTTGTTTGCATGCATATATAATCAGCAACCAGTTTATAACCAATCGATTCTTCATACATTTTATATCTTTAAATTTTTGTGATCAATATTCCCTCCCTCTCTCTCTCTCTCTCTCTTTCCTTTCCTCTCCCTTTCTGTCTTTACCTTTCTCTTTCTTTCTGTCTATAACACAATCCCTTTAGCTTTCCTAAAAAATGCTGTTTCTTCTTCCACTTGCCGTGTCCATGTTTATCACGTGACAACTAACCACGCCCACCTTCCAATTTTTTTTCGTTTTCAGGTTATGAAGCGATACAACGCCCCGCCGACTCAGGTAAGACGTTGTGTCCGGCGTCTCTGCATAGCCTCACTAAATTTATTCAACTTAAAAAAAAAACATATATTCTGTTTTTCTTGCTATTTTTCTTCATCTGATCGCACGCATAAGTTCCCCGCCATTATGACTATTTTTTAATTATATTTTTCAAAGCGAAGTGAACATCTTGAGAATCACAAAATAAAAATCGTGCGTTTTAGAAAGGATATATTCACTAAGAAATGTGTGATTTTACGTCATGAATTATTTCCTTCAAGTGTATTTAGTTGCTATTATTTAAACGGGTTTTGTGATTTTTTTTTTCTGAACATACGGGGGTGTCCGTCAAGTGTTCCAAGACGCCACCCGCATAAGAAAGTCCTTGCTCTGATGTACAAGGTCAACTTTTGTACACGTTTATTTTTTTCATTTTGTTGGATTTTATATTTATATCTAACCCCGTGGATTAAATAAAGCACTTGTTTAGTAATATTACCTGCGCAAGCAATGGTATTATAAAAAAAAGTCAGCTGAATACATGATAATATGTAACATAAGAAACATCGAGAGTTTATTGTAGTAAAAGTATCTTTCAAACAAACTTAAACGAATCTAAGTTAGGTGGTTTGTGTGGATCATTCATTTCGTATGAATAAAATGACTATTGTCGGCAATCGTTTTCCCGATATCTTACTAGTTGGAACGTTCTATAGAAAAACATCGGGTGCTCATGTAAGGGACTATATGAAGGTTGCCAACATCCCTAAGCAAAAGTGTTTCTGTAGAAAGAACTAGATTCGAACTTTGACCACCCAGGTTTTCAGTTCGTGCTGTTACCCACTTAGCCACCGTCATCTCCCTATTGATGTGGTATTAACTGTGTTTAATTATCAGATAATCAATATACAACTCTAGAAATTAAAATGGTGGTTGTCACATGTTGTATTATTAAGAGGTTCCATCATCACCAATAATAGTTTAGAAATTATCACGGTTAATGGTGTAGTATATTTCTTTTTTAGATACATAATAGACTCTTTCAATAAGAATATAATTACTTGGACTATAATCGACTCAGGAATTTGAATAGTTTAGCTACACTTACATTATAGTAGTACTGTAAAGAGCACTTTTCTCTTCCCTGCAACCTCTTTCCCATAGAAAAAGCATGCGAGCCTGTCTCTCCTCTTTCGTTATTTTTATGGCAAGTGCTCGTATAAACTCCAATTTATGATCCCCCCTTGCTAAACTTTCACAAACACTTGACTAGCTACAACCACTACCATACTTTTTCTCAACTCTCCATCTGTGCCTAGATATAAAAGCAGATTCCATGAACAAAGCTTATTTCCTAGAACTGACCGGCTGTGGAACACTGTTCCACTGGCTTGCTACCCAGCCGACTAGAATATGGTAACCTTGAAGTCTAATGTAAACAAATTATTGTTGAGTTGTCCTTTTAAATTAACCAATACTACTCGATTTTTATTAACATTAACGATTGCTACACCACCACCTTTCATTCATTAACACTTATCCTCGAGTGGCCTCCTAACCTTGATAAGTGGTGACTTCCCGGTAAAAAAAATTATCCGACTTTTTAACAAATGTGTCTTATTTAATTCTTATGACTCTTGGAAGACATAATGGCTTATTGCATTTTTATGCCGTCTTTATTTATAGAGGTTGTCTATGTGAAATCCAGTTGATGTAGCTTATACGGTTAACAAAAATCACTTAAATGTCCTAAAACGACAGCTTCTATACGTTTCAGGATTAAACCGATGCGTCATCCGTTACTTAATCGCTATTTTCTTTGGTTAAGTTAACTATGATAGTCAGTTGAAGCATAATGTTATTGAAACCGTATTGCATCCGTCCGTGTAGTTACTACATACAACAACAAAAAGGGGAAAAGGTCAAGTCGACAAAGTGGTTCAGTAACAAGCTACAACAGTCTCCAAGAATTTTCTTACAACAGTTTCCAGGCAATCTCCTACAACCGTCTCCGATGATTATCGCAACCGTCTGTCTGCGTACTTCTCACGGCCTCCTTTTGTGCAGTCCAGCAGTGAGATTTTTCACACAAAAAGCAAGATTTCCCGTCACTTTGAGTGACCACTTAGTTATAAAAGTTGTTGGCGCCGCCATCTTGATTCTTCATTCTCTTCTCCGCGATAACTTGATTCCACGTGCCTCACATACGTGCGGACGCTTTAATGGTAAGCCATTTTCTTGGTTTCCACAATTTTCCCTATAATAAAGAACGTGGATGCAGTTTAGAGTCGTAAAAACTGGTGCTTTTCGCAATACTCCAACCCAACGCACACACCTCCTATTCAACATGATTTTTATTTCCGACAATATATAAAGTACACATAGAGATTGTCTACGGCAATATATCAGGTACCACGTAGCTTTTTGAGTGATATTCCTGTTTGTATGTTTCATACTGTTAAAATGAATGGTTCATTTATATCATAGAATTGAGAAACGGAACAAAAACAAAAACAAAAAATATGAGACCTATACAAGTTTGAAGAGATACCTTTGAGAGAGGGACTTGCCTACGCGGGTGTCGCATTTATCATTTAATTTTAGTCTTATTAACTAGGGAAGAAAGAATTTTAGGTGGGAACTAATTCGAATTATATACATATCGTTGTAGTTAATGTTGACGGAAACTAGACACGTAAATAACAATAAAAGGTTATTGTCTACCTTGTTTTACCTCATCATGGCTCCAGTGCAATGCATCTGATTGGATTATAACCCGATTTAGCCGCTTGTGTCTGTATGTAATACTCTAATCGCTTCTTTTATAAAGGATTCTACAGGTTGGAATGATAAGTGTCGTCCTAAAGAAAACAACACTATTTTAAAACTTTTATTGAAATAATCAATTCGCATAACTTGATTATGTTAGTAAAATGTACAATGTAGCCGCCTTCAGCCTTAATTACCACCTCGATACGGTCCAGAACGGGGAGCATATCTTTTTTTTTTTTTTCACAAGCGGCGGGAGCTATGCGGATACTTGGAGTGTAGCGGCGATCAGGCTTACTTTGGTGTTGTTGGTGGTTATGTTGGTGGTGTTATCGACATATCACCAAACGAAGTAGTCCAGCGGATAAGCTCGAGGTAGGAGGTGGGTCAATGAGAGAATAGTACAAAGTCGTAGCACTTTTTCTGAAGCCACGCCGGGGTCATTTTGCACTTGAGGACAAGATTACACTGAGGGATCACTACACTGTTCAGCACATCCAGGTACACTTTGGTGTTGACTTTAAAGCCGACTTCGAAGATGTGAGATGGCATGATGCGGCCCTCGTTTGAAACCACACCAAAGACCTTAACCGTGGCTGGGAATTTTGTTTTCATTACCCTGGGCACGTTCCTGTTATTCGTAGCAATCCAGCCATGCATTTTGAAAAGCGCTGTTGTCATAACATGGATCGGTACAGAGCATGTGTTATGCAGCGGCGCATCTCCGATCTCGCTCGTTGAACAACAAAAAAATGAGAACCGATTAGTTAAAATTGTTTCTAGAAAAACTTTAGGTACTTAAAGCAGGGATCACGTGAAAGGTGTCAACATTGTATGTGAAAGTGTTTCTGCCATTCGAACTATGGCACACCTCCTGCTTTGAAATAAAACTTAGAACAAACGTTTGTAAATTCATAGTCTTTTATACTAAAGAAGTAGACTCGGTATTTATATGGCACAATGATGAATTATGTGCACTTCTACTTCATATCCTGACTTTTTAATTACATTTCTTAATTTCGTAAAGAAAGAAAAAAACAGTATAATATTGTATTTCATAATAGATTGATACCAGACGCGGGAGTAGATGTCACGATCAGATGCTTGATCAACATGAAATATACTTAGTCAATGTGTGCAGCCAGCACCAACCCTATTCAGGGTTTAACCGGCTTACTCCGAAAGAGGATGTTTCATGGGAGTATGAAATTCACAAGCGGCCCCCAGTCGCATGTATACCCCCGTTAAGGGAGATGACGACGTTAGGATTTTGTAACTTTTTGCAGGGAAGTGTCGACGTCCTCCTACATACAGCACCTGGACTTCCCAAATTGGTCACTCATTTTAGTAATGACCTGGCTCAACGTTGAATACTTAGCCAATACTCTGAGCAATAGTCAATATTATATTATAACTTAGCCAATATTATATTACTGAGTAATATCCAATATTATAGTATAACTTAGCCAATATTATATTACTGAGTAATAGCCAATATTATAGTATAACTTAGCCAATATTATATTACTGAGTAATAGCCAATATTATAGTATAACTTAACCATTATTATATTACTGAGTAATAGCCCATATTATAGTATAACTTAGCCATTATTATATTACTGAGTAATAGCCAATATTATATTATAACTTAGCCAATATTATATTACTGAATAATAGCTAATATTATAGTATAACTTAGCCAATATTATATTACTAAATAATAGCCAATATTATATTATAACTTAGCCAATATTATATTACTGAGTAATAGCCAATATTATAGTATAACTTAGCCAATATTATATTACTGAATAATAGCTAATATTATTGTATAACTTAGCCAATATTATATTACTGAGTAATAGCCAATATTATAGTATAACTTAGCCAATATTATATTACTGAGTAATAGCCAATATTATAGTATAACTTAGCCAATATTATATTACTGAATAATAGCCAATATTATAGTATAACTTAGCCAATATTATATTACTGAATAATAGCCAATATTATAGTATAACTTAGCCAATATTATATTACTGAATAATAGCCAATATTATAGTATAACTTATAATAGTAATGACTAGGCTCAACGTTGCATACTTTGCCAATACTCTGAGTAATATAGTTTCAAGTTATAAATACAATAAAATAACGTCAACTATCTACCTTTAGTAACGTAGTTTAAAAATTGCCTAATTTCATATTTCAGCCGCTGCTGTTGAACACTATATGACTAAGCTTACTAAATATGCCCGCCGATTTGTAATAATATATAATTTGTATTCTCTTATTTCTTATGCAAACTGATGATGGCATAGGGGTTGAATACAAGCCTGCAAAGTCAAAGTTCTCATTGCAACTCGTTTCGAATTCTATCAGCAGTACTTATTATTTCCTACACTGAATATTGCATAAGCATGTAATACTAGTTTATCTAGGTTTAACACAAAATATATTAAAAATAAAGAATGTTGTTATAACTCCTTCAACAAGGATTTGGGTTCTAAGAAAGTTTACTAATAATGTAATGTTTCGGCCACTGCTGATGGATACTATGTGGTTAACGTTTCTGTATATGTCCGCTGATTTGATATAATATGCAATCAAATTCTCTTCTTTTCCATGGTGGTCTAAGATATAAATAGTCCAAGATAACTTTGCTAATATCAAGTAAGCACGAAACAATTATGTCTGTAGATAAAAATAAACTATACCTATTAAGAAAATATGCTTATTCAATTATATTTCACCTTTTATTCATACCAATCCTTTAATTCATGAAGCCCGATGCAACTGCAGAGCATATGGAAATTAACGATAGAAATATATATTCCAAATTTCAAAATGTTGTCCATCTTACCGTTTATTGCTTTAACACCTGTTTCATTGCGCAGAATCATTAAATTACTATGAGGAAGCATGTGAAGCTTTTTTTTTTCTGATGAACTGCGGGGAATCCTAGACTAGAGCAGACAATCAATCGATTTGATTGAAAAGTGGACAATTTCACCGCTTCCGGTGACAAAAGAATTTTACCTGTGGAACATTTGTCGATCGTCATTCAATCCCAGGTCTCGATGTTATTTTATAACAGGTATAATTTTTGGTTGTGCCTATGTGCGGGGATTTAACAATATATATATATATATATATATATATATATATATAGCCTGGGCAAGACTTGCAGTTTTTTTTTTTTAATTTTTGTCAGTTGTCGCTGTATTTTCCGCATGAAGCACCTGTAATAAGCAAATGTTGACGCACGTGACACTAGCCGGACTTAACGTAGCTAACGTCGGTAATTTAACTAGGATCAGCGTGTCACATCGACTACTTATATAGAGAGACAGATAAATAGATAAAAGAGAGAGTCAAAGTAAAACTGAAGAAAGCTGTACGACTTAGAACGACTGTTTATTATTGCTAATAGTAGTATTAATATTACTCTTATTTTTATTTTTTGTTTTATAATATGATCGACATTATCAAACCTCGCATTCTTTTTGTCTCTTATCATTCACTTGCAATCCTTTCTTCCCTTTTTTTCCAAAGCTTCTTGTCCATGTACTCCGCATTTTCTGTCCACAATCATTTTTATTTATTTTATTGAAATTTGCATATTTCGAATGGTTGGAATGTTTTTTCTTTATTTACGTATTTATACTTATACATCATTTTCAGTATTCGATTCTAAATTTTCTTACCTCAAACCCGAACATATATATATATATATATATATATATATATATATATATATATATATATATATATATTCTTGTTCTGGTCCTTTTTGCTTGTTTCTTTTATATTTTATATCTTTTTCGCTGCAACTGTCAATATTTATTCGATGCTGATTCCCAGTGTGTATGCGTTTCTTTATAGAATTATTTATTGTAATTTTATTTGTTCCTGTCTTCTGTGGTATCTACAATTGTCATTCTTTATTGAAGTAATTTTTAGAATCTATTCAGTAATTCACATTTTTCTTTTTTGAATGATATATTATGCAAACTTATTTCTATTGATATAGTCACTTTATTCTTAACTTTCTCAAGTGTTTAGAGTACATGTGACCTAATGTAACACAAATAAAAGGTGAACGTAACGGAGAAATAGAAACAATACATATAAAAAGGATAAAAATAATGACAAAAGTAGTTAGAAAAGTGGCTAATATAACAACACCAAAAAATTAACAAAAACACTAGCATTAGAAATACTAATTAATCAAACCTGTATTAAATGAAAAACGCTAACAGAAAAATTGTAACTGCAGAACTCACGCACTCTATCCACTTCAAAGTAAATGTGTAACCAAAAGTATCGTTTAACAGGCCAAAGTATTTGGCAAAGAAAATGCAAATAACAAGAAATATTATGTAGGTATAACATTACTAAATTATAAATCAAATATTACAATCAGCATCCGAATTAAAACAGCAATCCGAATTAAAACAGCACTAGACAACAACTACTAAGAGCTCAAAGAATGTGGGCGCTTGCCGATGGTTTAGTGGAAAATACTAAACGCCAGTACGTGTACAAATTTTAAAGGCCCGAATTTTAATTTTGTCTGAATGAGAAATTAGTTACCATAAATTTTTAATAATCTAATATTTTTTAAATAACAAAAGCGAAATACAAATGCGTGCATGCATAAAATAATTTTTACCTTCGAATAACAACAAAATAAATTATGAAATAAATGTATACAACATAATAATAATAATAATGATAATAAATAAGCTAATATAACAAAATATATAAACAGGTAAATTCAAATACGCACAGGTTAAAACGATGTTACGTTTTAATACACAACGTTGCCCATTTCCTCTAAAAATAAGCAAAGAAAAAAGTAAATTACAGATTAAGCAAGCATTTCATTGACCAACGCGCGACCATTAAGCTGCTGAAATTAAAGTGGGAATAACAAAGGAGTTGATTGGTTAACATACAAAATTAACACCACATGTACATATAAAAATGGAAGGTAAAATCAATTGCAATAGCCTAACGGATCCCCACAAAGATGAAACGCGGAATCATTTGTGTGGCTTAATTTCCATGTATATTTTCATAACTTTTTATTTTTTATTTTTTTTTATATTCAATTTACACCCCAAACAAGGCACAGTGCCACTTTGAAGCAGGGGGCTACTATTAGGGACTTAATTAGCAGGGTCATTATGAAGGGAGATGAGTAGAAAGATGTTTGTTAACATTACACTTGAACTTCTGCATATCATTGCAGTTGAGAAAGCAGAATCCCGGAAGGGAGTTCCAAAGATCCGCAGTTCTGGGGAAGAAACTATTGGAGTAAAAGGCTTTCTTGCACCTAGGGATCTCTACAGTAAAGGGATGAGACTTAGTAGCTTGTCGGGTTTGTCGGGGGTAGTTACGTCGGGGAGGTACAAGTGTTTGAAGTTCGTCAGAGCATTCACCATTGAATTATTTGTAGAACAAGCAGAGGGATGCAACATCTCGTCGATGGGACAGAGGCTGAAGCCTAGATGACAGTTCAGGACCTATCAGGTTGGCGACTCTCTTTTGAACCCTGTCCAGGAGCGAGAGACAAGAAGCAGATTCACCAGCCCAGATGTGACAACAGTACTCCATACATGGGTGAATGGTTGCCTTATAGAGGTATAGGATACTGTCAGGCGTAAGTAGTTTTCTAGCACGGTAGAGGGAGCCAACCTTCCTTGCAGCAGCCTTGGCAATGTTCTCAATGTATCTATTCTAGTTCATATTCCCTGTAAACGTTAGGCCGAGGAGTTTAAAAGAAGTACTTTCAGGTAATGTGTTCTTGGCCATTGCTATTGGTGGCAGAGAAGGTTTCTTGTAGTTATTGAAGGAAACAAGCTTAGTCTTAGCAGCATTGAATGTGACCAACCATTTTTGTCCCCATTCCACTACGGATTGGAGGTCATCGTCTAGTGTTTCTGCCATTTCCTTGGATATGTGTTCATTTGTTTTCCCCTCATATCTGTTATAGAGAGTGATGTCATCGGCAAATATACCCATCTCCGAAACAATTTTATCAGGGAGGTCGTTTATGAATATCAGGAATAATAGAGGTCCAAGGATAGACCCCTGAGGTACTCCCGCATTTATGTCGTATTGTTTGGGTGTACGACCGTCGAGGACAACTTTGATTTTTCTATTACTTAAGAAGGATTTAATTACATTATGAATTCTTCCAGTGATTCCATATAATCTAATTTTCCTTAGAAGACCATCGTGCCATACCCTGTCAAAAGCCTTAGATATATCGAGGGCCACCGCTCTACCCTCCCCTGTTTTATCCAATGAACGGTATATACGTTCAGAAACTACAGTTAAGATATCTGCTGTTGAACGGGCTTGCCTGAATCCATATTGTTTGTCAGTCAGGAGTTTAGCAGCTGTTAGGTGCTGGACTAGGGCTTGATTAACTAAGGACTCAAATATTTTGGCGAAAAGCGGGAGGAGGCTAATGGGGCGATAATTTAGTGGGTCAGTTCTTTCACCAGAATTCTTGAAGAATGGTACCAAAGAGGCGGTTTTCCAGCAGTCGGGAAAACAAGATTCGTTAAGGCATTTGTTGTAAAGTTTGGACAGAACTGGAGCAAACTCGGCAGAGCATTTTTTTAATAGCACAGCCGGGATGAGATCTGGTCCACATGCTTTTGAGGTGTCTAGGTTTTTTATAATAGATATGTACCTGAGACATTTACATATATACAAATATATATATATATATATATATATATATATATATATATATATATATATATATATATATATTATGAAGCTTCTGTAAGAATACTTAAGGATGGGCAGTGTCTGGGGAGTATAAACTAAGAGGCAGTCAACTAGCGTTTGTGCAACGCTCACGAATTTGACGTTCGAACACTATGGATTGTCTACTGTCCCCGCCCGAATTAAGCGTTTATTAGTTCTTAATTCCCTTAATTCTCGTGGTAATTGCTTGGTGGCACGGAAGTAGAGGCTTAGCAAATAGTCAAGTTTTCTTCGTGACCGTCTTCGAATCTGTCAACCGACAGAAATTGTAATCCTATACTGATGGTTGCGTATGCAAAAATATTTAATATTTAATTATATATATATATATATATATATATAGAGAGAGAGGGAGAGAGATAAAACTATTGGATAAACTGAATATACACAAAAGAATAGATAAATAAAATTTCACCTGGTAAATATAACTATTTTTGCAGATAGATGAATGGATGAAAAATGGATAAGAGCTTAGTTATAGATAAATATAATGATTGAAGATTATATAAATAAAATAAACAAAAGCAATTGACTTTACAGATATGAGCAGAGATATATAAAAAAAACTAAACAAACAAACTGCACATCATGCCTCATCCATATAACAGAACATTGATATATGATTGAGTTTAATTCTTTTGTCATACGAATATTATTGATTTTTTTGTTTTCCCTTTAATATATTTTCCTACTTATTTCAAGCTTTGTGTACTTATTTTATTGATTCCTTTTTTTATGTTCATTTTCTACTGATTGAAAACTTTGCGAAACGAAAGCAATATTTATCATGCAGTTCATATAAACATCTATCAGGTCGTTTTTATTTTCGTTGTTGCTTATTTGAATTGTGTTATTTTAAATTTACTGCTACCGCCATTTTGGAACTGATTGCCACGTGGCATAATTCCATTGGCGCTGTTGAAAGAATGTTTCTTTTACTTTGTTTCTGTTCTTGTTTTCTTTTCTTCTGGTTTATATTACGGTAAGAAATCTGTAAATTTTATCCCATTCTAATGATAATAAGAATTCCTCTGATAGGATTATGTCATGTGATTCACTTTTCTCAATCTTACATGGTAGTTTCATGCCCATCTCAAACAGAGAGTGCGTTATTGGCATTATGCTTACTTGCTTTTGAGTACACCAAACTACACATTTAAACATCGTTCGTATATAAGTTACAATTTGTCTAAATCAGAATGTTTTTTAAATTTATCTTGTGAATTCTCCAATATATTTAGATGTATACACACATAATGTTATATATATATATATATATATATATATATATATATATATATAGTAAGTTCTAAAATGTATGTGGCGATTAAGCTACACTGAATATTCCGCGTTTCATACGCATAAGCCTGAAGAGTCCTACCTATGGATTGAGCACTTTTGAAGTAAATACTTAAAGTTTACGCATAAATCTATACTTTCTTATATTAATTTTATGTGAGTAAATTAAGTAGTTATATATATATATATATATATATATATATATATATATATATATACTTTGCAATGATGCGATATAGGAAACTACTTTCGCTTGTTTTCTTCTCCTTATAAGGGAAATGGTTTCCATAATATTTTATTGTTAAAGTGTTTTTTTTTATTCAATAAGTCTGAAGAAAGGCTGTTCTTGTGAAAATTTTCAAACGACATAATGTTTGGATTTGTCCGAATAGTCTGAAAACAATTGTGACTAACGATGAAATACAGTAATTGTTGCTATCAACCCATTCTTTGAAGTTTTGTTTTTTGTTAAAACAAATATATATATATATTTATATATATATATATATATATATATATATAAAATAAATCAATATTTATATAGTAATCCCAACCAAATTAAAAAGTCCAATAAAATCACAGTCCGAAGTAGTTTGTAATAATGCAAAGACATCAAGACTGTAAATTACAAGTACATTTATTGTTCGACAGAATACTATAAAAAAAAATAGTAAAGACATCCGTATTTTAGAGAAAATAAATAAATTAGCTGCAAACTATCCGATCAACAGATTTGCTTGTCATGGCAATAGATGATTGTTTGTCATAAAATTTTTAAAAAATACAAACCGAATATAAATGGTTCAGAGTGCATGAAGACTAACTCGATGAAAAATCCAAGAACAACACATATTAAGAATATTAAGAATTTCAATCTCAGCTGAAACGCGCAAATAATTTCTGAGTGAAAAACAACCGATTTAGCTGGAAAACAAATCAAATATAGCTTTAAGGTATATAAATCCACTTGCATTCATTTAATGCCATACTTTTAGAAATTATATTGTCTTAGATATCTTCTCTTTGCAACTAAAAAGAAAGTCTTTTAGAATTTAATGTAGATTCTATCTGATTCATTCCTTGTTTTTCCATATTTCCACCGCCATATTATTTTTTTATTCTATTTTCGCCCCAAACACGACACAGTGCCGCTTTGATGTAGGGGGCAACTATCGGAGACATAAGTTGCAGGGATATTATGTAGGGGGATGAGCAGCAAGATGTCTGTTCACATTACACTTGATGTTCTGCATGTCAGTACAGTTGGGAAAACAGAATCCCGGAAGGGAGTTCCAAAGTCTAGCAGTTCTGGGAAAGAAACTATTGGAATAGAAGGCTTCCTTGCATCTAGGTATCTCTACTGTATAGGGGTGAGATTTAGCTGTTTGCCGGGTTTTTCGTGGCTATTTACGTCGCGGGGCTACAGGTGTTTTTGGTTCGTCAGAGCATTCACCGAAAAAATACTTGTAGAACAGGCAGAGGGAAGCAACATTTCGTCGATGGGACAAAAGCTAAAGCTTAAATGATAGTTCAGGATCAATCGTTGACGACTCTCTTTTGAACTCTATCAAGGAGTAAGAGACTAGTTGCAGATGCACCAGCCCAAATGTGACAGCAATACTCCATAAATGGGCGAATAGTGGTCTCATAGAGGTACATAATACTTTCAGACGTACGTACGAGGGCCGTGCAATAAATAATGCCCCTGCCCCACTTCGAGTTGTCTGATCTAGCTGAAATTTTGCATGTGAAATGATTTATATCTCTACGGGTAATGTGGCAAATTACAGCTCTGAACTAATTGTGGTTTTTGTTTTGCAGGTGTTTGAACGGAGTCAGGTGTGAAATGGAGTCTGTTGAATGTCGAGCAGTGATCCGGTTTTCGTATTTAAAAGGACACACACCACAGGAGACTTTTGATGAAATGAAAGAAACTTATGGTGATAATGCCCCATCATATGACCTTGTAAAACGCTGGCATCGTGAATTCAAACATGGCCGGAAGTCTGTGAAAACAGCTCCCAGACCTGGTCGCCCCCTGTCTGCCATTGATGAAGCATCTGCCCGTCAAGTTGAGGCTGCCATTTTGGAAGATCGGCGCATTACTATTCGCCAAATAGCCCAAGATGTCAAGATTAGTACAGGGTTTGTGTAAACTATCATTCATGACCATTTGCATATGCATAAGGTGTCTGCCAGATGGATTCCTAGGTTGTTCATACCATTCAGGAAGCGAGAACGCGTCGAGTGCTCGAGGATGAATTTGGAGATGTGCCAGGAGGGTGAGTCAAAGTTTTTCAAAAGACTGATTACACAGGATGAAACCTGGGTCCATCACTATGAGCCGGAGACCAAAGCTCAGTCAATGCAGTGGAAACACTTGGACTCACCATCTCCAAAGAAGGCAAGGGTGCAGCCCTCCGCTGGCAAGGTCATGCTCACAGTCTTCTGGGACCAGGACGGAGTAGTGATGGCAAAGAATACCACAATTACATGAGCCTATTATGCTTCACTTTTGAGGAAATTAAGGGAAGCTATCAAAATCAAGAGGCGGGGCAAGATCAGCAAAGGTACCTTCCTCCTACAGGACAATGCTCCGGTCCACAACTCGCATGTTGCCAGATCAGAAGCACGGGCGTATGGTTATGAAATCCTTCCCATCCTCCCTACCCTGCTTACCTTGCACCCTCTGACTTTCACCTCTTTCCAGCCATGAAGTTGTTTTTGAAAGGAAAGCGTTTCCCAGATGATGCAGCCTTGATTTCTGAAGTCACGTCGTGGTTGGAGGACCAACCTAGGGTGTTCTACAAAAACGGTTTCCAGAGCTGCATCAAACGATGGGAGAAATGCATAACTCTGGGTGGTTCCTACGTAGAAAAAGACTAATAACTGTGCCAAGTTTCGTTGCTCTACTGCTATGAGAAAGTGGGTTAGGGGCATTACTTATTGCACGCCTCTCGTAACTTTCTAGCACGGTAGAGAGATCCTACTTTCTGCGCAGTTTTTGTCTAATGGTTATACGTTATAATTAACGGGTTGATAATTCATATCGTTATTTGAATTATTTAATGCTTGATAGTGTATTTAAAAATATATACACAACATGTGATATATATTTTGAATCAAGGGAATTACACTAACTCTTATTGTCGCTTATTTATTGTTTTTGCATCTATGTACATTTGATCAATTCATGCTATGTCATACCAGATCACTGAACCTGCAAAAAAGAATAATTGCACACTGCGCACATTTGATCATTTTATGTCATGTTATCTGCGTATACTGAACCATTGAACATGCAGCTCAAATAATTATATATTTGATAAATTTACATGACATATATGTATTTGTATGACCTTGTAATCATTTTTTTTAATATTGAATATGGAGACATAGATGTCTATTGGCGAGTATATACATGAGCTGGCAAAGTTAGGCATATTCTGAATTATAATGTTCAAAGTTGTAATTATATATATATATATATATATATATACTAACGGGAGTACCCGGCGTTGCCCGGGTGTATGTAGCAAGGAACCCCGGGGGGATTTTTTTAAAGTGGTAGTAGCGGGGGTGGAGAGAGGTGTTAAAAATAATAAAAGTCGTAGTAGGCAGGCAGACCAGCAGGCAGGCTGGAAACCATAAAGCTAAGGAAGAAAAAAACGTAACGTCTTAGCTAATGCGACCATGGCGCAAGCGGAAGTCCAGAGCGTTGAAATTAAGCACATTCAATCCAACGGGGAGAATTACTTTCGAAAATATCGACTAAAACAGCGATTCCATTTGTCAAAAACGGCCAAGTTGCGGTTGAAGGAATGAATGTTTTTGGCCAATTTTTCGATATTTGTCATTCAAAGGATCGATGTTCAAAAAACGTTACTGATCAGGTGAGGATCCGCAACGTGTTCCGAAAGTTTTTTGCCAGTTATACACACACATATTTTGTCTTTTATATAAAAGGTGTGGGTGTGTACTAACCTATCGTCTACACCAGTTTCATATAATCTTATAAAAATTATATACATTGTTATCTCTAGAACCGTTGTTATAATTTTAATCAAAATCTTTACATGATCGTGATTCTAAAAAATATGTGACTATATGAATGTAAGTATTCTATATGAATTTAAGTATTCTATCTTTATTAGGAGATAACGAATATTGATCAAATTCAGAGCAAATTTGACATATTTGAACTGTATGAAACTTTACATTAACTTTTACTTACACATTTTAATATGTTATCGTTTGTATCTGAGTTAAGATGTGTGTCTCCTTTTTGCTTTTAATTGTTTTGTATTGTTCAATTATATATATATATATATATATATATATATATATATATATATATATATATATATATATAGTGCGGCATAAATACCTCCAACGTTTTAAATATTAAACTACGTGTTGCTAATGAATTTATGCAAGTGCCAGTGACGTTTCAATTTAGCTAATAACTTTCCATTTTTGTAGATAATCTCAACAAACTATGACTTGAACTGTTGCACATCGTGCTTTTACTGTAGAAATTTTTTTTTAAGAATGGTGCATCTGTTACTACAATACAGAGCTTTCTGAGTTCATTAGAAGTTGGGACGGCGTGATGAAATCAATACAGCTATAGTTTGCAAATTTCAAAGCCACAAGTTAGACACTTAAAAGAAAGCCACCTTGAAGGGCTAAAAGCTCTCGGACGCCAGACAATATTCGAACTGTGAGATTTTGGGTGACTCAGCTTCCTACTCGTTCAGCTCGCAAACATGCATTGGCCTTAAGGTTGTCTGATCGAGAAGTCATAATTCTACACACTGATATGCATTCATAAAAATTAGTGATTGCTCAGAAAATGCACGAGCGCAACTGGAAAGATCGTATGTCACAATGTGGGAGATATTTCTGCCACACCATATATATATATATATATATATATATATATATATATATAATTGTTTATTACCGTTTTATCTGCTTAGTTACACATGGTTCGGTTACCGAATCGTATTAAACGATCCAGTAACTTCATCAGAAATTACAGACAACTGTAACTAAGCAGATAAAACAGTGATAAAAAATAAAACATATATTTGCTCTGCAATAGCATTGAGGACTTTCTTCGGGTTTTTGGTTGGTTGATTGGTTGTTTTTGTTTTACGGCATATTAACTCTTTTCGGGTTATTTAATGCCGAATCCAAAGATTTTGAAGTAATTTTTTTTAATAGAATATAATTGTTGTTTTAAAGTCGGTTTCTGTTTAACCCATAGTTGGGACCCTAACAGGTACTACCACTCCGGGTCAGAGTGAATCTGGGAGCAATGGTAATTAAAGGGTGGCTCCTCACTCCCCAAAGCTCGCAAGCTGGGTCCTCACCCATGGATATAGTTTAAGGTCATATCCAGGACCTCAGGTTTTTACTAATTACCATTCTTGATATATATATATATATATATATATATATATATATATATATAAGATTTTCCTTATAATTGATCACTCTGCTAGATTTCTTTAAAAAAAACTGATTTTATATATATATATATATATATATATATATATATATAGTGTGTGTGTACAACTTGGTAGTTATATGTATATATATATATATATATATATATATATATATATATATATATATATATATATATATATATGATTAGCAAGTTATACAGAAAAGTTTATATTTTATCCACAAAAACTATTGCCAGGCCAATGTATCCTGAAATCGAATATCAACTTGTCTATGTAGGTTACTTGATATAAATGTATTTTCGTCTTATATATATTCTAAGACTGGCGAACACACTGGTTTTACAAAACGTTCATGTCTCCTTATATAAATTATTATAAAGATAGACCGCTACTGATCCTTACTTCTAGAACACTTGTTCTAGTTTTAAATTAAAATTAATTTCATTATTTTGATTTGATAAAATATCTAAGAATTAAAATTTTATGTATCTTGCTAAATTATGAGCTCATTCCTATGTATAAAATGTCATGCAACTCTGCCATATCTTAAATTTGTAATGTAACGTTTATTAATTGATGTATAATGGTAAGAATGTTCAGTAAGGCTCCGTAGAAACCGGGTTAAATCCTTGGTTAAAAACAGTATGCGGTGCCCCATTGCTAAGCACTCAGCATTGTAAGGGTTGGGTCAAGAGTAAGTCGGAAATGAAATGACGCTCTTCCCTACACCTCGGTCTAGCAGCTAGTGCAAAGTAAGCATTTGGGTCGCTCTTGACTATAGTCGACCACATGGCTTATATAAGTATTTTTCAATAAGAAACATCCGACAACCCACTTCACTTAATGAGTTATTGGCCTGATTGATAACTTAACGTATTTTAGCTAAAACTAAACATAATTAATCAGCGTAGTCTCCTATGATGATACAGATACCAAGGCTTCATTATTAATTTGATGTCTTCTTCTATAACGATTATCTTTGGCCTCAAAATGCGCCTCAGTTTCCGGTTCTACTTCATTTGAATGAAATCTTTTTCCCTGGAGAATCCTTTTAATGTTTTCAAATAGCGAATAGTCAGTTAAGTTTAATCTCAGGAAAGGTGTTGGTGCAGGAGCAATTTTGAGTGTAATTTGTGTAATTTTGCCATCACTAATAAATTTATAACATGGTGCATTGTCTTGGTGAGAGAGCACTTTTTACTGTGTTTCGAGAGTTCGTCCTTCGAACGTACCAATAGTGCTATATTATAGTCTCTATTAATGTTTACTCCTTTGCCAACATAATCCGTGAACAATATACTAAGTTCGTTCCAAAACTTTTTTTATAGAAACGATAACGCTTCGATGATGCGATGTTTCAACGGAGCAAAAATGCGTTTTTGTGTCAATATATAACAATGAATGAAACACTGACCGACTACGTCACTCTAAAATCAAATCGACTTTTCGCTGAATTGACAGCAAGTCGATAAAATTTGTCCAAAACTATCGAAGTCGCAAATATCAGAAGGTATATTTTTTTACCGTATTTTATACTTACAGTTCTATTTCTTCTTTTCGCGTAGACAATAAACATCATTCTTCGGGTGTAGTGCATTTGCATGGCTATTAGTTTCCAAATCTTCTAGTCAATATGCCTAAGTCTGTTTATGAATGGACAAGTATATTGAACTCATGATAGTGCTCAGGTATTGATTTCATTTTATTATATTTCTACTATATAATTTAGTTTCTAAGAGTTTTTGTTATTTTATTTTCTCTTTCATTGCTGTTAATATTGTTGCTGTTGTTGTGGTGGTGGAAGAGAATCAGAGTCATCCATGATGATAATTTTGTTCGAAATCTGTTCTCCCGATATCTTTCTATTAAGACTTCTTTCGCTTATGATATCGGGTAGGCATGTAAGAGACCACGTGACGGTTGTAAACAGTCTTTAGTGAAAACGTTCATGTGAAACGAACTGGATTTGAACTTGGCATCATTAACCACTGACTCACGGCCATCTCCCTGCTGTTGCTGCTTCGTGCTTACGTCGGGAATTCAAATATTTATAGATATTGTATTTGTCAAATTTCCTGATCTCCTCTTAGTTATCCAGTTTCATTCCGTCCAGTGTTAATTTTCCTTAAATTTCATCTCCACCAGTGCACGCTTTTCCATTCACAATTCACTTTGAATACACCAGTTGATCATACTGGGTTTTTGTCAGCTTTTTTGGGGTTTTTTATTATTCTTTTTTAATAGTATCAGATAGAGAATGTACACAGGGTCGTCTATTGCTTTCCATGTTAGTAAACTTTTACCCAAAATCACATTTTCTGTGTATATTGTTGAGTGGTATCATGACTATCATAAACAGTAGCTGTGACAGAATCACTTTGAAAGATATATTTCTGTATTCTCAGTTTGATGTTGCTTTTAGCTGCCAATTCCACTCTTTATGTTGCTATGAATTTGTTAATAAGTTCGACGATCGTGTCAGAAACTTTGTACATCCGTAATTACCATGCTTGAGGGATTCTATCATAGGTTGTTTTCTAGCTGATCTATGCATTGGCTATGTTTCTTTTTTTTTTTTGCCTCCTTGCAGATCTTCAGAATATATATACAAATTCGCTCCTCTTTTCCCTTTTTAGCATCATTCCTATTCTTACAGAAGTACTCCATTTGTATCTGTATTAAATAGGCTTCCACACATAAGATGTTATCATAGATTCCTTACTGACAACAATTGGTGGTGTTGCCTTGAGTCTGGGTGACCACAAGTCTCTCCAGATTGCCAGTACTCTCTACCTATTTCGATAATATTTGCAAATAAAGGAATTATTTAAACAGTCGCTTGCCATTGATTTCCCGCTGGCACCAACCATTAGTCATCACTTGAATTTTTGTGGAAATATGCGTCCATATGGACCCAGTCCTCTTCGCATTTATCGAGTGAAGGTCTGGTTAGCGTTTTCTGTCCTCGGTATATCATCTTCCCCAACTCTCTTCGGCTATTTGATGTAGTGTCAGTCGATGCCGACATTAGATTTTTGGAGGAGGGGTAGTTGTTGTTGTTATTATTATTATTATTATTATTATTATTATTATTATTAATATTAATCTATAAGTGTTTATACTCTTCAATCCAAATTCAAGCTAACATTGAAAGCCAATTTCAATATTATTTTAAATGTTCAAATGCGTTAGAAGTTTTCTGGCTACTTATATTATCAATTTTTCCTGTGTATAGCTTCATTTTCCTTATTTAAAGTAAGCCATGCATTAAAAAGATTGAATGCACTATTTACTAAAATTGTATAATTTACTCTGCTTAAGTTTGTATCGACTAAATACAAAGGCAAAATAGAAAATATCAATATTTACATAAAACAGGAATTTATTGATTACAAATAATTGCTTTTAAGGTCTCAAAAAATTACATAAACTTCTAAATTTGTAGGAACCAATAATCAGTATTATGTAGTGTTATCACCATTTTGTGATAGTTGATCACAAGCGGAGATTCTATTGATGTTGGTTTGTCATAGGGAAAATACGTAGTTGTGTGGGGTGTCGTGTGGAATTTAATATGAGAATCGAAAGCTTGCTTAGGAAGGACTGAGGAGGAAACAGAATTATTACACCAGAAGGAAGTTAGACACAAGTTAAGCTTTCCAAGTGAAAGAAAAATCCAGCTATGTTAAAATAGGGAAATCTAAATTATGATAAATTCTATTATTTTGTCATCCTCAGAGCAAATGTTACACTTTCGGCGTCCTGAACTCCAGTTCTTTTCGTTTGTTCAGAAACACCCGTCTGGCTGAAACTACTGTCAATAATTTTCCCCACTCTTTATCTGTGCCTAAATCCAAACGTAGATTCCATGAGCAAAGCTTCTTTCTTAGAACTGCACGCCAGTGGAACTCTCTGCCGCTTGCCTGTTTCCCACCTGACTACAAGTTGGACGTCTTCAAGTCCAACATAAACAAACTCCTGACAAACCGCCCCTTTAAGTAAGACACTCTATCAAAACCCTCAATACTAATTATTACTACAATTCTATCTTATTAATTACTGTACACGCAATAACCTTATCCCTGAGTGGCCTTCGGGCCTTGATAAGTGGTGACCCCCATGTAAAAAAAACTACTCTAACACCGATCTTTATATATGGATTTTTTTTTAAAGACCGTCACAAAAAACATCGCAGCTACAGGTTACTTGCATAAGCGTTAGAGAAAGACACACATTGAGAAATAGTTCTCGTTATACTCGGACAGCTATGCAAACTGTCTCTTTAAGGGACATCACACATACGTGTGTCAGGGTTTCTCGCTAGCCAAGAGAAAGAATTATCTTACCTAGAAATCATGTAGTTTCTTGCTTCCGTCTGACGTGCCCTTTATACCCACACACAGTCATTGATATGTAACACAAATACCTGTACCCTAGCCCAATTATTTAGTATGGATAAATGTTTGTGTATTAAAATATAAATCGAAAGATATATTAAGAATCCATCCAAATCTTAGATAGTTAAGTAACCGTCTGCTTTTAGTATACGAGACTTACCGAGTATTCACGAACAGTTGTTGTATAGCAGACCTCTGGCAGGAGGTTAAACAATAAATTTGGCCAAAAAACGTGACCAAGGGGCACGTGCAGAATCTTTGTGTGGTCAAGGATGACAAACAAAAAAGTCGATCACACGTCTAGGATTGCATGGGATATGACGTCAAAGCGAGTGACCACATTCTTGCGAAACAATGACGATTGGAATGTCGGCCGATTGGAATCGTCATCAAGGCCACATAAAAAGAAATAGAAGAGTTAAACTCGACACGACAACAAACGAGTGGGGTAACAACACAGTATTCTACACACTACCCATTTACCCTGTCACGCGGTCATCAGATTTATCACTATGTCATTAAAAACTTATATGTACAGAAAAAAAACGATATTTTTTATAACCAGCTGATAGTACTTTCTATTCAACTGACGAATGTTTAAGTAAAAAATTTTTGTTTTTAATTGTTATTTTTTAAATTAAATGGACTTAAACGAAATGGTGACTCAGCCATCATCATTATCATCGTCAGAGTGAAATGTAACACAGTAAATCAATGTTGGTACATGTTACATTGTTCTTTAATTGTCTATGTTTACGTTATTCATTCATTTGTAGAATCATCTGATTTTCCTTTCTTTTTATGTCATTTATTTATGCAAACATTTTACTTGCTTTATGTTATGCTGCTTTTATTACAATTACAACGTTTTATGTTTGCAAAAGATTCACCGTTTATCCCTGAATGGCCTGTGTGCCTTGATAAGAGTTACTGACTTGACAGATAGACGGTGAAACACCGAAGGGTTTAGTAAAGATGGTTGTAACTGGTCAGAATTTGAATATTTAAGACGGCTCAAAAAACATTTGTTTACATTGGACTTGAAAACGGCAATATAATCACGGGGAAGCAATACCGTGATACTATAATCCAAAGACAGGCAGTTCTAGGAAAGAGACTTTGCCCATGGATGCTCCGCTTATTTCTAGGCTCACAAAGAGAAAGGGAATTCATTGGCAGTGGTGGTAGAGGCGAGTATTTGTTGTGAGTGCTTTACAAGAAGAAAGTATAAGTTTGAAATTTAGTTAAACTTCATCAACGAATGACTTACAATTGCTCGTCTGTGAAGGAAAGGTTGTACGGTGGAAAAGTCGATAGATTTTTGAGTCGGTGTTGTACTCTGGCAAGTTTGGAAGGGTGCTCCGGGAGGCACCTCTCACCATACGTGGCAAAGAGTACATTTAATTAATGCCTTTCTTGTCATGATTTCTCCCTCATACTAGCCCTCTTCTTTCAGGATTTTTAGTTTCATTCAGTCGTTTTTGCAGCATCTACTACATACGGCTCGTTGGGGTTTGTGTGTGTGGGGAGGGGGTACATATACACAAACATAACAGCTTTTCTTTCTTAACGACGCCGGACAAAGTTGGTGATTTCATAATCTTTTATTGTTTTCTTATTCTGGTATTTCGGGTCGGAATTTCACCGTTGTTTACTATTTTACGCGCCTCCACCACTCGTATTGAGTGGATTACGTCATTCCATTCCAGCCCGGCCAAAGACCAATACTCGACTAACAAAACTCCACGTTTATATCTAAAGTATATTTCTAATTCATTGCGTCATTCCCTGATATTTTTTACATAACCCATTTGATATTCACACATTCAAAACTGGCTTTTGATTCCAAATTCCTCTTCCAAGTAAACAAAAAAAATGGAATTTTATTCTGACAATTCTATCAAGTCGCAACATAATTTCTAAATATTCTATTTTCCAAACGTCAACAACGATCATATTAATAATCTTTCAGAAATTCGGAAGTGCTCTATATAAGAAAATCACTTAAATAAAGCAATCTTGAACCTGAACAATATCAAATGAGAGACCGTCCTGGAATACTAGATGTTGTACGTTTTTAGGTATCATAATCTTTCAACTGTAGTCAAAATGGAGTTTACAGGCTCACGCCAGATATCCCAGTCCTCATTACTGCTTCCAACATTAGCATCCTAATCCCTTGAGGATATGTATAATAACTCTGAAATTTGAACCCCCCCTCCTGCCTTGCATAGTTCCCAGTCACATTTAGTGAACATATAGAACATGTTTGCCACCCTCTGATATTCTAGAGGGTTTCTATGTATCTCCTCAACCGTGATGAAGGCAACCCATCTGGGAGAAGGAAACTAACCTTACTTTCTAACAAAATTGGATAAAAATAATCTGTAAGTTCTGTAATGCAATCTTCTAGTAATGGTATCACAAGCAAACCAACCTCTTCAAATATGTCATTAGCTAAAATGGAAGTAGTAAGGCTTCTAAAACTGTCATTTTTAATTTTCTTCCTTTGAAGATTTTAATGATGGGTATGGGGCAGCAAAATCAGCTGCCAACATTGCCCTGCTTTTTATTGAAACCAACCGGGAGCTCTTTTTAGTATCCTCGCTGTTCCCTTAAGTGCAATTTTCTGGATCTCTTTTGCACTTAATGTTCATGTCAGTGCTCAATGTTGTCTTATCGGAGATAGCGAAACATAATATATGCAAAATAAGTTAACATTTTTTCTTTGTTCTTGACGATTCTTTTTTCTAAGCAAATTCCGCTATCATCGAAAACAAACGATAATAACGAACTGTAATTTGACCACAAAAAGTATATATTGTTACAACTGTCCGAAATTTAATATAATTGTATAACTACAATAGAAAAAATTGTTAAAACTGGAAAAGAAAAGGACAAGATATTCTAGTAAAAATATAATAAATTTATAACTTAAAATTGCAGCATTAAGAATTGATTATAAAATGTTATAAATTGAATTTTTAGAACATTTCTGAATGCTGCAATATTTTAAGTGATAAATTTATCATATTTTTTACTAGAACATCTTGTTCTTTTTTTTCCAGTTTTAACAACGAGCCCTTTACTTTTTCATGTTTAAGCTTAATCATATTACTTTTCATGCTCGCATTTTTCTATTGTAATCCATGATGTTTCCAAGTTTCCAGTAAATTCACTTGTTATTTTTTTAATTTCAATCTTTTTTTTTCCCATAAACATAACATACACGTATGTAATAACAATATACGGCACTCGTCTGCTCTCAATAAAATTCTCCTAATTACTCCTCTTAATGATTCCATTCTCTCTGTTTCACTTGTTAGTTCTCTTTTCGCGAGAGCGGTGAATTGGTAGCAACAGTAGTCGGTGAATTGACATGCTTGCTATGGAAACCAATCGGTCACCTCCTTACATTTTTTTACGATTTTGAACACCAGAAAATTCATCCTAACTTTTGTTTTACAAAACGAAAATTGTCATTTTTTTTCATTTTTTTCTTTAATTTTCTTCCTTTGAAGATTTTAATGCTGGGTATGGGGCAGCCAAACCAGCTGCCAACATTGCCCCGCTTTTTATTGAAACCAACCGAGAACTCTTTTTAGTATCCTCGCTGTTCCCTTAAGTGCAATTGTCTGAATCTCTTTTGCACTTGGTTCACCAGGTATATTAGTTAGGTAGGACTTCAGGTTCTTTTCCATAAGCCCCGTGACACTTATATTAACTGGTATGATTGATATCTCCCTAAGATTCCAGTTTCTTTTCATATCATACATGAGACCTAGTTAGGTATAGATGAGAAGGTGATCTATAAACTGTAATAATTGTTTGAAATTTGGTCGAAAAATGAGTGAGCGTTGAAGCTTTGAAGCAGTTTTAAATGACTAAAACTGGCACTTATATACTTTGTTTTATTATGTATATAATTTATTTCTACCGAACTCTTATCTTATTTTGATTCTTTTCTAGTTTTTTATTTTTACTGTACCAAATAAAAGCTACGGACTGTGCAATGAGAACAGCTTAATGTTTCCATCGTTGTATGAGAGAAAAAGATCACAACGAATATTAGATTTCTATTGGTTTTTGTTTTGATTTTTTAAACGATAGTAATGTTTATGTCTCCGCCTCGGAGAACCGGTGTTTTTCTTATAAAGTCTCCCAATTTTATTTGGACGTATTTATTTATTTATTATTTTTAAAAACAGTGATCTACGGACACGCGTGTTTCGGAGCCCTACTCCTCTTCAGCGTAGCTTGACTGTTGGTAGGATTCGAACGTTGGACCTTATGTATTTCAATCCAGCGCCCTAATCCACTGCGCTATGTTCCCATAGACGTCTAGATTTCTATTGGGATATTCATGGAAGTACTTCAATTTTTTTTTTTTATTGAAATATAGCATTCCCGCCAAACGCAACTTTTGACTGTTGACACAAAAGGTAAAACAGAAAGCGTGCAAGAATTTAATAAGTTTGTATAAATAGTTTCAAACTTTCGGTTTGGTGTGTGTGTGTATACTTGTATGTGTGTATACTTGTATTTGTATTTTTATACTTGGAAGGTCATCACTTATCAATGCGCTGAAGCCACTCAATGAAAACGGTTTAATGTTAAATAGGTTATGAGACAAAATACGTCACGGTGAAACTTTGGTAAAGCTAGATTATCTAAATAAACGCCTCGTTTTTGCTACGCGAGTATTTGTCGTGAATGTTTTCGAGGAGGGATAATAAATTGGTGCTCAGTCGAACCCATACTATAAGAGTATCGATAGAGCATAGACAGACTCGCAACGACAGAGTAGGGAAGAGAAAAGGTAATCGTTTACTAAATTTCCTAAACGGTTCTGTATCCTTTCAAGAAAAGAAAGGATATTTTTGAGAGCTCCATCTCAGATGTGACGACAATACTCCATCTTAGGACATATATGACTCTTGTACGGGTAGAGGATTGTGTCGGGAGCGAGATACTTCTTGGTACGGTAGAACGGTAGCACCATCTCACCAGTGATTTTGGCAACGGATCTCATGTAGGTCAGGAGTAAAGGTCAGTCCCAGAAGTTTGTCAAAGCCAAGTGCTTAATCGAAGCAAAGGCCATTCATTTTAACAGAGGCAAAGCGGGCATCAGGACGTTGGTGGTGAAAAGTGTGGTATACATTACTGGTAACTAGCCATATTTTACCCCCATTGTACTACACACACAAGGTCGGCAGGGAGAAATCTGCAGGATACTGGTATTTATCGGCCTTGTATTGCCGTAGATGGTAGTATCATCTGCATAGATATCGACGAAAGAACGAAGAATGTGATTTGAGAGGACTTTGATACTGATCAGGAAGAGAGATCCCTGAGATACGCCAGCGTTAATACTATGGGCTTAGATTTCTGCCCATCAATGTTCGCTTAGATACTCCTTTTAGAGAGAAAAGATTTAATGGTTGAGAGGACATTTACAGCTGTTCTATAACTGGAAACCTCATGAAGTATACCTTTATGCCAGAACCTATAAAATGCGATTGATATGGCGAGAGCTATTGTTCTAGAAACGAAACCTTCGTCTATAAATTAACTAATACTGTGTGAAATTGCAGTCAGCACATGGGCAGTTGATCTCCCAGTATACACATGCCAAAGCAAAAACTCTGATCATAAAATAAAGCAACAACAATAAATAAAATTACTTTTCATATAAGAATTAGTGTAATAAAATTGTACAGTCATTTGTATGTATACCATAACGCAGTTAACCGAGAGTACAATTCATTAGCACTTCCTTAGATTTGGGATATAATTTTATATAACTATTTGCTATTGTAAAATTAAGAAAATTACCGTGTTTTTTTTTTTCTAAATAGCTATTTATATAGTCGTGTTTTCTGTACATTACTCTATTAAATAAAGTACAATAGCTTTTGTGTGTCGCAAATTACAAGGTAGTATACTATTTTCAATAATAAAAAAAGTCTTTATAGGCACTGGTCTTTTATGCGGTGCCCGTTAATTTCCATCGTCGCCGTTTCGACTAATGGTAGTTATAGAAATAAGCCTGTTTTCTTGAAAAATAAGGACTTGAGTAGTAGTTCGGGGAGAGTTTTCATAAATAGTTTTATTTGGAGAAAACTAATCCATAATATGGAGACTAATATTATTTAGCTAGTTATTTACTTAAATTCTTTCTAATTTATTAGAATAAGTAATGTACACGGACAGAGAAATCGAGATAACATTCGCTGAGATTACTAGTTTTCTACAGCTTGGACCGTGTCTCATTAGAATAGCTTCCACGGAGAGACTAATCCGAGGCTTTCTTTCTGCTTGAAAACGTTACGTGATTCATAATAGTTAGACTTTGCTTTATCTACTGTTTGACCTGTGTTCCCTGTATCTATTTAACGTCATCTATCTCTAGAAACTATTGTGTTTGCAGATTAATGTTATCATGACAAGCACTTAATATGACCCTTGACAAAATACGCTCTAGCTAACCTTAGCGCTATCCACGTAGGGTCCCTAATATGTAACAGTAGAAACAGCACAAGCATCCCAACAAAGCCGATGTATTATTTTACAGCAGTGATTCGGAGATAATTTTTCTAATATTCATCTATGTATCACCAGAATCAAAATTATTTAAGAGAAAGGTTGACATTTAGAGCGGCTTTGCATCGGCCTTTGGCGTGCAATTGTATATTGCCTTGGCATTTTATAATCTATATATCTATAAAAGTGAAATTATCTGTTTGTGTCTGTGTGTGTACATTTCCCTACTAAACTACTCTGTCAATTTTTCAGTCTACAGACTCGAGATTGTACATAAGGTCTATTGAGATTACGGAAAATCTTTTTAATCGATTTTTGGCCAGAAATTTGGCTTTCAGGGGTTAAAGTTCAACGATTTGACCTTTTAAAACTCTACCAAATTCCTCCGTTAATTTTGAGTCTAAACACTTGAAATTTTAGATGTAGGTTACTTGAACATGAATCAAACTTTTTCATTTTATCTGAGGCCTAAAATATATGTTAGGGGTCAAAATTGGGTTCAAGGTTTTAAAAACAGTTGATCTTCGCGGTCTCTAACAAATTACTCAGCAAATTTTTGCGCTAAACATTTGAAATTTTACATAACGAGTGTTCAGACATATAGAAAGCTTTTTAATGTTTTTATCCGAATATTTGACTGCCAAGGGGTCAACGCGGTTTCTAGCAAACTATTCAGCCAATTTTGGATCTAAACATTTGAAAATTTACATATGGTATTCAGACAGGCAACAAGCGTTTTAATCAGGTTTGGAGCGAAAATCTGACTGCCATGAGGTAAAAGTTGGAGGAGTTGACTTTTGCAGTCTCTACGAAACTCCTCCGTCAATTTTTGGTCTAAACACCTGAAATTTTAGATGTATCTCACCTGGTCATGATTCAAACTTTGTGTATATATATATATATATATATATATATATATATATATATATATAAATTTATGAACAGTACATAGGGCCTGAGCAAAGCCGGGCTGAACTGCTAGTGTAATATCTTTTTTAAATTTCCTTGAAATGGGGGGAATAGTATGCGGAAGAGGAAAGGAGGGGTATATAGACATAGAAGCGAGACAGAGAGAAAAGAGCATCTGCGGAATAATGGGATTTTAACAACAAGCCTTTCAGATAAAAACATCATTAGGTATACACGTGTAATATCGAAATTAGTATGAATTCCAAAAAATTCGAAAAGTGATCAAGTAGAAAAATAATTACAATGAAACAAATCAGTCGAATTAGGAAATTTCATCATGTGCTAATGTTGAAAATTTCAATAAAATCTATAGGGGATAACTGTAATCTTTCAGTTTGATGAGATAGCTTTCCTTTGTGTTAAAGAGAATCCGGCATTTCAAAACAGAAAACGTTGAACGGCTAGTGTTTATGATGTTCTTTTGTAAAAACAAAATTGATCTAGCACAGATTCTACTGGAGCATCTTTCGTATTTTTAACTCCTATTAATTTTGACATGCCACGTAAGTACGTGATACTTCTTTTTACCTGAAAAGCACTAGCTTGAAGTACCATCGTACTGCAAAAGTACCGAGAAAGGTAAAGAGAAGATTTAGATACAGATCGCACAGATTTAACTTTTTTCTATTGCTGTGTTTTCTTCCAGTTACATTATTATGTAACTGTAACAGTGATTCCAAATATGGTCATACTAAAATAAGAATAAAATCACTATCACAGAGACTTAATACATGCTTTTCTTTCAATTTTATAGTGGATTGCATTATTTGTGATTTAAATCTCAACAAATATTTTCATTTTCATCCTATAAACGTTAGCTAACTAACCTGATTATATTTAATATTTTCCTTTCATTTCTTTTTCTTTTTGCGACAAATTTGCGGACCCAACCGGAAATTGCGAAAAGCGTAAATGTTAGTATATATTTGAGGCCAATGTAGGGCACGATGAGACGAAAAATTGGATGCAAAAAAAAATAACAACCAGTGAAAAAATAAGTTTTTATTTTCCGAAATAACCTTGTTTAATTTTGTATAC
Organism: Euprymna scolopes; assembly: GCF_053919585.1. Lineage (NCBI taxonomy): Eukaryota > Metazoa > Mollusca > Cephalopoda > Sepiida > Sepiolidae > Euprymna > Euprymna scolopes. The sequence continues at coordinate 182,049,087 of NC_136483.1, forward strand.
AACAATGGTAGGATTAGAGGATAAATCCCATCGCCGGTAGTCATTGTTTTAAAAGTAACAATACAGATGATTAAAGTGAGTTCAGTGCGAAAAATATGAAGGCCATGAGAAACGGTTGCGAAATCGTAGAATTGCGTCCACAGCAGAACACTGAGCGGATTCTGGCTGGGCTAGCAGGAAGAGATGGAGAGAGCTGGTGATTAAAAATAGCACAAACTTTATGCGGGTTTAACCGGCTTTCTTCCAAAGGAGCCCGATAGATGGGAGTATGAAATTCACAAGCGGTCCCCAGTCGCATGTATAGTCGTTAGGGGACATTACGAAGTTAGGTTTTTGCAACTCTTGCAGGGAAGTGTCTACGTCCTCCTACATACAGCGCTTGGAATTCCCAAATTGGTAACCCAGCTAGTACTGACTATGTTCAACGTTGCTTAACCGGTGATCTTACGAGAACCGGTGTGTGCTGTTTTATCTTAGTGATTGATAGAAAACCTACCAGAAGAGCGGATTGTGATGAGTAAAGTGACCAATGGAATTCGATCGTGGATAATGTAAGTAGAACGTACTGGGACAAGTACATATATATTTTAAAACTTATATAATTATCAAAATCGGTGAACCGTCTGAGCGTCCTTGCTTGCTTAAATTTTGTTCTCTATGATCGGAAGAACCCTCTTTAAAAAATGGTAATCTCACACACACACACACATATATATATATATATATATATATGCGTATGAGCGGTGCTCAAAAGCTACGCAACGAAGGTGGAGTATTGTATTGTTTTGGTTTCAATTCTAGTTAATGGAAGCAAAGTCACACGCACACACATACATACATACATACATACATACATATCTGATCTAATTACTATAGATAAGGTTCAATATGATAGTCGATAGAGAATTGTCTCTATAATAATATGTAATTAGCATTAATTAAAATATCACATTTAAACGTATCTTACGTAACGCTGGGCGGCCTGCTAGAAATTTATGTGTGATAATCGCGAATTTATTGAGTTGAATTTATTGTAGCTCAATGTCAATGTCTCATATTTAGAAGAAAATTACTACCGTTTTTAGCCTACCCGGGAGAATAGCTTATTTCGCCTCAGCGGTGAATCATTTTTCGACGCGCCAATTCAAAACAACTAACAACTAAACTTAGTCTCGAAGTAAAGACATATAAACAACCGATCAAGGAAATACATCATTTGTAAGAGATCATAGTGTAACTACAAGTTTCACAGTAACATGTATGCTTTTCTGTATTTTTGCGAGTATTTCATTGAGTTGTTGATACCTCACTTGTTTTTTATGCATTTCTTGTCTTTCAGTTTACGGCAAGTTTTTATTGACCCCTGTCCAGACATTTTATTAATTAACACAAGACCCAGAAAGGGGTACAACTCCATCAACAAAGACGATACGTATTCTTCGTTCCAAGCACTTATTATAATCTTATTTCTAAAAGTCACTATGTCTATCTGTCTAACTCCATTTTTTTCATAAATATTCATTGTTTTATATATATATATATATATATATATATATATAAGCCGGTAAAAATAGCTGTCAGTGGTTCAAATTTAAAAAAAAATTAATCTGATATGCGTAAATCGATACAAACTGTTCTTGTACGCATGCACAAATATACATTTCTATGTTAAAGTCGGTTCAATTAAATTATGTTTTGTGAAATATTAACAACCGAGGCTGGTGTGGCGGTGTGCTATATGCTTTGGTTTCGATTCTAGTTGATGGTACTCAAATCATGTTTTTTTTTAACTCTTGAAAGCATTACTATATATTGTGTACAATATACTAATCAATAGAGATATGGCTCTATAATAATAAATACGAAATCTGCATACATGAAAATATATTTACTCGTATTTTACAACCAGGAAACGCCGGGCGCCCTGCTAATATTCTTCTCAAGTAAAATATAGACACGGTTTCCAAAACGGATATGGTTAATAGGTCTAATTCATTATTTTTTCCTCGTGCTAAGATTTATTTAGGTGGGTTGCGTAGGCTTCTTCTTTATAAAAGTGTTTATTAAATTCACAAGCTTGTATCTCTCGGGCAAGGAGAGAACGATTATCATGTTTTGCATTTGTTTTGCAGGTGGTGACTGTTGATATCTCCAAATCATACTCATAATATTTTATACACGTGTTTCCTTGAATAGAAAAATCCCACAAAACATTAGAGACAAATGTATGTTCTTTTAAAATAGTTGAAAAGTTTTTTTTTGTTTCATTGGAATGAAAAAGGATTTCTTAAAAAGAAAAATTGATAAAAGGAAACAGAAGTATCCAAGTTCGTAAAAATATAATAAAACACTTATCGCACCTACTCTGAAAATAAATTGCATTTAAGGAAGACGTGGAAAAGTCATTTCATGTAAACTAATATATATACCCTCAACGTCATAGATATGAATTGGATTGCTTGTAAAGATTGTGTTTGAATATGTTTTTCTCCATAGAATTGTCTGAATAGTTTGCTACATACAAAAATACAGTGATAACATATTTTTACTGTTTGTTGAAGATTGCTGACAAAACAAATCTTTAATATATACTCTTATCAGACATTAAATACAAATGTTTTCAAAAATTGTGAATTGACTTTATATATATATATATACGAGAAAACAGTTAATAAAACATGTTAAAATACACTTTGAAATGAGTTAAAAACATATTTAATCTGAAAAGGAAACACTAGATAAGTGGATAGTCCTTAATCCGCGGAGTTTCGAAGAAATACTTTCCTTCTCATCAGAGGGTAGGAATTAGCAAAATGCGGGATCGGATTTTGCATGCAAAAGTATTTGAAACAAGTAAGTCAAAGATATTACTTGATAACAAAAATGTGTAGCAGAGGGAATACGGTGAAGAAAAAGGTGATTACACGTGAATGGATAGTCTGGTAGAAGATAAATAATCCAGTGACGGTAAAATCCAAATATATAACTTCAAGAAAGTTGTTATTATATATATATATATATATATATATATATATATATATATATATATACTTGAGCATCAGACAAATATAATACTATCTATATTATATTATTGTCTATACTGTTATAACTAGAAAAATTGCTCTAGGAATATTTCCAAGAAAAAACTATAAAAGTATATATATATATATATATATATATATATATATATGAAACAGCTATTAGGTTCTGGCACATCCCCTTTATAGGAAGAGGTTGGTATGACGTCGGCTAATTCTACTAGTGAGTTTTCTCCTCGAGTTCTGTTTGTGCTGGAATAAGACGATTGTGTTAATTAAGCGATACACATTTGCTTATAAAGATGAAAATTTGTTTAAACATTTTAAAAAGGGTCATTTTCTTTGACCCTAGAGTGAACTGAGTTGAGAACGGCATACAAAATAAAATTGGATTACAGTTCTTCCTTTGTCGAAAGAAAGAGGAAGAGGGAAAGGAGTAAGATAAGATAGAGAAGCATGAATATCTATCAACAAGGAAGAGACAGAAACAGTTCAATATATATCAGGTGATAAGATCAATGGATCTATGCTTTCGATCGTTCAGCAGTAACTTCTGGTACCCAACTTTATAAACAATCTCTCAATCTGAGTAGAAGCTTTATGTCTCTGCTGTGTTGTTTATAGTACATGTTAATATATCTTTGTTTCACTTCCAGTAGAAGTAAAGTTGGGCACAGGGCCCACATGTGGTCAGCTGAGGCACTCGAAAAAGTGTTCTTTATTGTTGTGCCACATAGCTAGTAAGATCATCTATTTAAAACAAGAATAGGTTTAAAGCTCCTAAAATTCGCACTAGAAATGCCAGCAAGGATAAAGTACTTTGTAAAATTCAGTTGTAATTTAAACTTGTCTTGATGTTCAAGGTTCAATCCTCAATTCAGGCGATATTAGGAATTCTACTGCATATTACTAAAGACTTTAACTCTGTCATGACTGACGGAACGAAAGCATGCTGACTTTTGCGATAAAATAAACGGTTCTGTTCAAAATTCTGTGCAGATTCCTGATTTTGACAGAAACATGCCCGAGTACAGCAAGATACACGTGAAGAAGGTCAGAGGTTACTTCGGCCAAAACGTTGTGCAAATCACACACATAATAAAAAAAGTAGTCTGAATAATTCAAATTATACAAACTAGAATCCTGGCCATGAGAATCGAACACCATATATAACCTCCCAACAAAAGGTAATATATGCCAGTCTTTTCCTCTTCTCTCTTAGCCTTCAAGATTTAATTCATTTTCATTTCCTTCGGGTCGCTTCTTCGTATTCTCTTGAACTTTTTTTTTCAGTTCCTTCCTGTTCCAATCTTCTTTGATTCATCACACTTCTTTTTTTTTCTGGAAAACTCTAATCCGATTTGATTTAATTTATTTCGTCTCCAAAACCGCAGCGCATTTTAGTCGGCTTTTCACACATAGTGCGAAAGCAAACGTTGGCTGTAACGCAGAACGAAATCAGAGAAAAAAGAGTATAAAAAACAATAAACACAACAAATAAAACCAAACTAAAACGAACCTTTAAAATCAAAAGATTTAAATAATGATTTCTAACTCTTCAACAATCCTCATCCTAATAGTATAAAACGAAGCGTGATTTCAAATTTTGAAAATAAATTACGATAACCATGAATTTAAATAAAACGAACATCTATGTAATATTGAAACTCTGGAAAATGTGAACGGATGTTTGTAAATGAATTTTTAGACCAACTTGGAAAGAACGAATAACAAATAAAGAGCGAATGATAAAAGAAATTGTAAGAGAAATGGGAGTATGTAAAGAGGTTGGTTGGTTGGTTGTTTTTGTTTTACGGCATATCAACCTTTTTCAGGTTATTTAATGCCGAATCTAGTTATTTTAAGGTACGATTTTTAATGGAGTATATTTTTTTAAAAGTCAGATTCTATTTAACCTATAGTTGGGACCCTAACAGGTACTACCACTCCGGGTCAGAGTGGACCTGGGAGCAATCGCAATTAAAGGGTGGCTCCACACTTCCTAAAGCCCGCAAGGTGGGGCCTCACCATCAGATATAGTTTAAGGTCATATCCAGGACCGATGTAAAGAGGAGACATATGAAACGAAAAATGAACAGAAAACCCAAAAGTAATAAAGATGAAATCAAGGAATAGACGAATAAGGGTAAAAGGAGTAAAAGAGTAAATGGAAAGAGAGATAAAAAGGATGAGAGAACAAGATGACATCTACATTGGTTTTGTGTCGAACTAATGTCCTCGTCTTACGTGTTTTTTTTCACAACATTTCGGACGATGTAATCTCAAATCTTTGTGTCTCTTGACGAGGATAGCTATCGCTTCGTCAGCTATGACCGAGTAGACGTCTCAAATAATTCGTAATAAACTTATTCGTATCACTCAAACAAACGATTGAATATTTATCAGTCAGAACAATTTTACCTTGTGTTCAATTCCACGGGCCCTTAAAGGAGAAAACTTCTATTGGACTTATTATGATTAAAACCTAGCTGTGCTTTTTTAATGCACGAGCTCACTGTTTATCACCTTAGATAACCACTTATTATTACAGATTAATACATATATATACATAATATATATATAATATAAATATATATATATAATATATAATATATAAAATATAACATATATAAATATATATATAATATATATAATATATAATATATAAAATATAACATATATAAATATATATATAATATATATAATATATAATATATAAAATATAACATATATAAATATATATATAATATATATATAATATAATATATATAATATATAAAATATAACATATATAAATATATATATATAATATATATATAATATAATATATATAATATATAATATATAACATATATAAATATATGTATATTATAAATATATGTATAATATAAATATATATATAATATAAATATATAAATATAATATATAACATATATAAATATATATATTATATAATATATAATATACAATATATAACATATATTAATATATATATAATATAAATATATATATATATAATATAAATATATATATAATATATAATATATAACATATATAAATATATATATAATATAAATATATATATATATAATATAAATATATATATAATATATATAATATATAATATATAACATATATAAATATATATATGATATAAATATATATATAATATATATAATATATAACATATATAAACATACAATATATATAAATATAAAAATATATATAAATAGATAATATATATAAATATATAATATATATAAATATATAATATATATATAATATATATATAATATATATGATATACATATAATATATATAAATATATAATATATATATAATATATATATAATATATATGATATACATATAATATATATATGATAAACATATAATATATATGATATACATATAATATATATATAATATACATATAATATATATATAATATACATATAATATATATCAATAATATATATAATATAGATAATATATATATTATATATAATATATATAATATATATAATATATACATATAATGTATATATAATATATATATAATATATACATATAATATATATAATATATACATATAATATATATATAATATATACATATAATATATATATAATATATACATATAATATATATAATATAAATATAATATATATATATTATATATATAACATATATATTATATATATACAATATATATATTATATATATACAATATATATTATATATATATAATATATATTATATATATAATATATATTATATATATAATATATATAATATATATAAAATATAATATATATTATATATAATATGTATATAATTGTTATATATACAAATATTATATAAATATATTATATATTATATAAATATATTATATTAAATATATATCATATAAATATATTATATTATATATATATTATATTTATTACATATATATATTGTATATATATTATATATATAATATATATGATATATATAATATATATAATATGTATATATAATATATATATGATATATATAATATATATATGATATATATAATATATGATATATAATATATATATATAATATATATATGATATATATAATATATATATGATATTTATAATATATATATGATATATAATATATGATATAATATATATATATATATATGATATATATAATATATATATGATATATATAATATATATATGATATATATAATATATATATGATATATATAATATATATATGATATATATAATATATATATATGATATATATAATATATATATGATATAAAATATATATATATGATATATATGATATATGTATGATATATACTATATATTTATATGATATATAATATATATATATGATATATAATATATATATATGATATATAATATATATATGATATATAATATATATATGATATATAATATATATATATGATATATAATATATATATGATATATAATATATATATGATATATAATATATATATGATATATAATATATATATATGATATATAATATATATATGATATATAATATATATATATGATATGTATATTATATATATAATATATATATCTATATGATATATATTCTATATATGATATATATATGATATATATATGATATATATATGATATATATAATATATATGATATATATGATATATAATATATATAATATATATATGTTATATATAATATATATATAATATATATATATAATATATATAATATATATATAATATATATAATATATATATATATATAATATATATATGATAAATATAATATATATATGATAAATATAATACATATAATATATACTATATATATATGTAATATGTATATAATATATGTAATATGTATATAATATATATACAGTATATAATATATATATAATATATAACATATATATAATATATAACATATATATATTATATATAATATATATAATATTTGATATATATGATATATATGATATATATATAATATAAAGGATATATATAATATATATTATATATATAATATATATAATATATATAACATATAGTGTATATGATATATATAATATACATATCATATATAATATAATATATATATATAATATATATATGTAGGATATATGATATGTATAATATATATAATATATATACATATATGATATATATAATATATATAATATTATTTATAAGTATATTATATAAATATATTGTATATATAATATATAAATGTATTATATATATATCATAAATAATATATATATATTATATATTTAATATAAATATATTTTATATATATTACATATATATATTATACATATTAATATATATATTACATATATTATACATATTATATATATATATTACATATATTATACATATTATATATATATATTACATATATATATTATACATATTATATATATATTACATATATATATTATACATATTATATATATATTATATATATTATATATATTATATATATTACATATATATATTATATATTGTATATATATTACATATATATATTATATATATAATATTATATATAATATATATAATTTGTATATATATATATATATATATATATATATATATATATATATATAACCGTTTGGGGATTGAATTTCTTTTTCTCCAAACGCCAGCTTTTGTTGGTAACATTAAATTGAAACTACATCTTACGAGTTTTTGAGGACAGGAAAGTTGTATGGACACATAAAATCATAAAATTACCATCCCATTAACGAAACGGCTGTAATGAAGAAATCCAAGATGGAATAAACGAAAGTTACAAAAAGGAAAAAAGGTAAGTTTTTGAATTTCAACAAAGTCTTGCAGTATATATATATATATATATTTTTATATATATATATATAGTGATTTATAGAATATATATGGCGATTAAGCTACACTGAATATTCGGCGTTTCATCCACTCAAGGATTCCTCAGGCTTATGCGCGAATTCTGTTGTTGTTGTTGTTTATCGATTTTATATGGTCCTTTTCTATTGAGGATTTCGTTAACCAATCAGCTTTCTAGTATCAACCGCGCCCCTTCCTATCAGCCAATGAGCATGCATTTTATCGGACAAAGGATCTGTTTTAAAACTAGGTTAGTGTTTTTGGTTTAATTCTTAGTTTATATATAAATATATATGTGTACATACATATATGCACATATATATATGTGTGATCGTTTATGTATATTCATGTTTATTTAATTTATTTATTTGTTTATTTTCTATTGTTTATGTTAGATTTAAAATTATTTTGTATCGCTATACTAGAGTAAATTTTATTTTGTGAACACAGTTATTTGCTATTTCTCTTCTACAGTTTAATAAATGTTGGGTTTCTTTAAAATACAGGATAGCAACTTTTTTATGAAGGCATAATCTATATGGGTCGTCTAGATGTCTACACATGGTAGCTTGTCTTATTATTTTCCAATCGACTACCGGCGAATGTCCGCTTTCTTTGAGTTCCCACTATTTATTCGCTAGTGTTGTTTTTATACGAATAACAAGAAATATTACGTAGGCATGACTTCCTTGGATTTCCAAACCCGATACTATGACCACAAAATTACATTCAAAAATAAATAAATAACACCGTATAAAAACAACACTAGCGAATAAATAGTGGGAACTCAAAGAAAGCGGACATTCGCCGGTAGTCGAATGGAAAATAATAAGACAATACCACGTGTAGGCATCTAGACGACCCATGTAGATTATGCCTTCATGAAAAATTTGCTATCCTGTACTTTAAAGAACCCCAACATTTATTAAACTGTAGAAGAATAATAGCAAATAACTGTGTTCACAAAATAAAATTTACTCTAGTATAGCGATACAAAATAATTTTAAAACTAACATAAACAATAGAAAATAAACAAATAGATAAATTAAATAAACATGAATATACATAAACTATCATACATATATGTATGTATATATATATGTATATATATGTGCATATATGCATGTACACATATATATATATTTATATATAAACTAAGAATTAAACAAAAACACTAACCTAGTTTTAAAACAGATCTTTTGTCCGATAAAATGCATGCTCATTGGCTGATAGGAAGGGCGCGGTGAATACTAGAAAGCTGATTGGCTAACTAAATCCTCAATAGAAAAGGACCATATAAAAAAGATAAACAACCACAGAATTCGTGCATAAGCCTGAGGAATACTAGAGTGGATGAAACGCCGAATATTCAGTGTAGCTTAATCGCCATAGATATTTTATAAATTACTAACTAGCTCTACCTACGTATTGAGCACTTTTGAAGTAAATACTTAAAGTTTACGCATAAATCTATACTTTTGTATATTAATTTTATGTGGATAAATGAAGTAGTTATATATATTAATTAATAAAGTGACCTTGTCTGTCTAGGAAACGGTCTTTACATAATTCTCTTTCAATTTTTCCTTCGTAGACTTGAACCTTGATATATAGAAAGTTCGGGCCTGTGGAACAAATTCAATTTCTTTTTTTAGCCGGTAAATATAAACTGTCAAAAGGTTTAAATTAAAATAAGTCTGCTTAAAGTGCTCTACTTTGCATGCGCAATTATACATTTTACAATGTTATTTTCTTAGTCTATTGTAAGAACATAGTACAGATGGTAACGAATAAGGCTGGAGAGCTATATGTTTCGGATTTGATTCTAGCGTATTTTAAATACTTTTGAAACCAATACTATATATTTGGTACAATATAATAGTCAATATATAATCTGCTCTGTAATATATACGAAATCTGCATTAACTAAAATATTGAATTTAAGCCTATTTTACAACCGAGCATCCTAATAATGAATACGAAATCTGCTTTAATTAAATATCATAGTTAAGCGTATTTTACGACCAGGCCACACAGAGGAGGGGGGCGGCTACTAAATATTGGGTACAATGTAATGATCGATAGAGATTTGGCTTTTTTAACAATAATAAATACGAAATCTGCATAAATTAAAATTTAAGTGAAGTTTAAGATCGGGCAATGCCGGAATGACCGCTAATCTATATATCTATAAAAGTGAACGCGTGTATCTGTGTGTCTGTGTACATTTCCCTACGCAATAATTCTGTCAATTTTAAGTCCACAGACTCGAAATTTGACATACAGGGTACTGAGATTTGGGAAAATCTTTTTAATCCATTTTTGGCCAGTAGTTTTGCTTTTAAGTGGTTAAAGTTCAACGATTTGACCTTTGAGATCTCTACCAAACTCCTCCGCCAATTTTGGGTCTAAACACTTGAAATTTTAGATATAGCTTCCTTGGACATGGATCTGACTCAATAACTTTATTTGAGCCCAAAGCAATAAATGGGAAGGGGTTATAATAGGGGTGAAAGTTAAAAAAATTTACCGCTTTTTTTTTTTTGTTTTTTTTTTTTGCTAAAAATACACCTCCAAACACCCGGGCAACGCCGGGCTGAAATCCTAGTATATGTATAAAACACAATGAAATTAATTTATGATAATATAGCTTTCATAAAGCTGGATTTTGGAAGAAGCAAAGATAATATCGTTTTAAATCAAAAGGGTTTTATAAGCTTTACTCATGCAAATATTTATGCAATCTAAAAAGTGTAGTTGAAATTATATATACTAATTATATTTTTAATTGTAGTCTCGTTTGAGCGAATGGCAAAAACGACTCCGGCTTAAGGATGTCGAAAGTTCAAAGTTCTACGCGTTTCATTTTATTCTTTTGAATTTCGCATTTTCACGATGCTCTAATATAATTAACCGTTTTCTTTTATTCACAGTATGGCACCCGTCACTTTTAGCATCAACAAGAAGCACAATAAATATAACATCAGCTTGTAATTTAAATGCTAATGCTTAGTTTACACTAATTTCAATAAAGCTTTTTATGATGTACTTCAATAGCACCAAGTACATGCTAAAATATTAGTTCTGCGATTGAGTGATATTTGAAGAAAAATGCAATTGTATATTTTGCAATTGGCCATAAATTTTATTTAGCTGTTCTCTATCTTTTACATTACAATTTATCTTCCATTGCTTATTGATGAACCACTCTGATTTGAAGTTTCATCAAACTTCACAAGAGATTCTTAAATAAACGCCTAATCTCTATCGCTACTGTTATATAAATAGAACGCTGTCTGTGTATGTGTCTGTTTGAGTTTGTTTCCTATGGACTCGAAAACGGTTGGGCCAATTTTTATGAGATTTCACACGAAGGTACTTTATGTGCCTGGCAGTTTTCTTAGATAGATGATGTATCGGAATATCTTCGATAAGTATCGATAATCGAAAAATCTGATTAAAAGAGGAACGGGCCATTTTGATAAAAAATAACACCCTACACAGCCTAACATCACAAGTGCATGTGAGAAGTTTTATTAGTACACAAGCAAAAAGACTCGACGTATAAAATCAAAAGTAGGTTATTTTATATGACGGGGGCGTGTTCGGAATGAATGTTTCTCTTTAAAACAAAATTACACCAAGACACTTGACTTTCTCATTTATGAATTACATTCAAGCTATTTTCAACGCACAAGCAGTAAGGCTAAGCGTATAAAATAAACAGTAGATTCTTTGGTGTGACAAAGGTGCGATTGAAATTAATGTTTCGTTTTAGAGCATAATTGAAGCATTATACTTGACTTTTGCATTTTAAACGTTAAGCCATTATTTATAAAATGATTTTATAAAATCAACAGTGTAACGTAGACTGCAGTGTATTGTAGACTAAGTCACTTTTGAGGGGCATGTGAGGCTTCCTCTCGGTGCAGGCAATCAATCGATTTAATTGAAAAATGAACGATTTCACCGATTTCGATGACAACAAAAATATGGGAAAAATAAACATTTGTTGATCATCATTCTATCCCGGGCAACATCGGGTCTTCCTGCTAGTTTTATAAATAAAATCTACCTGTGCTTTAACTGTAAAATTCGTGACGTTTCTTTGTATTTTACCACCGCAAATTATTTTTTGGAAAATAAAAAGAAATAATTTATTTTTTTCCGCCACAAATATTTTATGGCGGGAAAAAAGTAAAGTCAAATTATCAAAAATAGGTAGTAAAAATAAAGTCAGTTTTTAATTTCACTCATGGTTTACTACCTCCGACCTTCTTCGAGTGTATCTTGTCGCAAGGACATTGTCGTAGTGATTTGAATACTTAGAAAAATCAATTGTAAAATTGATATTCTCTTGAAGGTTGAAGATTCAATTCTCAAATAAAGCTGCGAATTACTTAGGACCTCTATCCAGTAATGGCTGACGGAACGAGAGAATGCTACTCGTGTGAATTAAATAGAAGGTTCAGTTGGAGATTCAGTCCAAATTCCCATGTTTAACAAGACACACCTAAAGAGATTACATTAACCGAAACGTTATGAAAATTCCACTTAAGATGAGAACAGTACTTCGAAGAATCCAAATAATACGAATTGTAAATATATTATTCTCTCCCTACGAGGAGCTAAAGAATACGCGTGAAATATACCTGTTTCATTCACAGACCCAAAAGTGATCTCTGCCACGTATTCTATATATTTTCCAATTTGCTGCTTCACTTCCTTGCCACGATAACCTACTTATTCTTATATATGTCATTTTTAAGTAACCTCTTTATGTTATGTTATTATTCTACTGGAAAACACCTGAAAGTAATTATTGTGATGAGTTTTATAATAGTCGATTTTGGTTGCATTTGTTTGGATAGAAAATTAATGTTGAGATATTTATATTTAATAGTTCACAGGAAAGTTTACGTAGGAATGTTAAAAACAAAAATATATATATTAAAACATCAATAAAATACGTGACGAAGGTAAGTCATTCAATTGATGTGTTAGTCAACAAGTGAAGTTAATGACGTAACGAGATAGCTTGGTAGTATGCATAATCAGTTTAGTTAGAGTTTGGAGAGAAACTGGAAACGTCAAATAAGTAAACACAAACAATATCGTCTCCGAGTTTTGGAAGCTGGGTGAAATTCGATCGACGAATAATGTAGAAAATTACGTCTTGCTGTCCCGATCGGTACTCAAGAATAAAGTTATATCAAATATATAACCTATTTTTGTTTGGTTTCCTTTTTAACTGAGATAAATTTGAATAATGAGAATAGACCAAGACATAACAGAAAGACGCTTGTACCCTACACAGACTGAATGTTAATAAACTGTTTTATTATATGCGAAACGCCCACACATACAGACACAACTGTTATATAGGGGGGGGGTTCTTCTACGTCTCCATTCTGAGACTTCTCCTCCCTCGTGGAGAGATCCATTTTAACTACCTGCCCTCTTGGTATCTCAAATCCAACTCAACGGTGCGTGTGCAAACCGGAACACATGACATGCAACACGTCACGTCTGATTACTTGTTCGGATACGTTCCGGTGCAAACTTGATCAGGGCACAGTTTGACATTTTTGACAACGTGTCAAAATATGGCGATTTCAATCTCCGTTATCCACTTATCACTACACAGATTGTTATTATATAGACAGATAGTCTGCTAGCTAGAGAGATAGATATAGGTGGTTAGATAAACAAATACATAAATGGATACACAAATAAACAGATAGCAACAATAATAACACAATAATACAAGAAAATTTTTACAACTAGACCTCACACACTGTATGTATCACAATGTTATAAGAGACATCTATTATATAGATACTGTTTATACACATTCACTTTGCTACATAACATGTATTTCTCCTTTAACTCTGTTACATTGGGTTTCAGATGGAGAGATTTTTACGATCATTTTACCTGAAATATTATTTTTTTAATATATCTGTATGCTTTCTAAATATGATTAAATACAATAATATATTTACGTTGTATGTAATACTTTGCGCATAGAATTCTTTAAAAAAATCTTTGCGATTTGGTTTCATGTTTGAACAGTTATTACTACAAATCTGTTCATATTAATCCGATTTGTGTAATATATCTACGCTTTTTTCAGTGTCGTGTATAAATTAAGTTTAAATGTAATCTTTTAACAAAAAATAATATATGTGGTATAAAGTGACGTCATATTCTGTAACTGAAATTTAAACTTAAAATGACGTCATATGAAATTTGAACAAATTATGACGTCAGCTGAGCACATATGAGCTAACTACAAAGGCAACTCAGTGTTACTTGGGAATAAATAAAAAACACTCTGACGGAAAAAATATTTTAAGAAACACTATAGGAAAGGGCATTATATCGCTGAAAGCTTGCTTATTCATTTCTTTAAGGAAAATCTAATTTATAAAACTAACTACGTCTGTGTGTCTGTCTGACTCCACTAATTTAAAGCGCATCTCCTCAGAGACGGAAGGTCGCAGAGCTATGTGAGGTAGATCAAATGATGGCATTTTTGTAGACCGTTGTTTTCTGGACTTTTAGCCGTTAAAAATAGCTGCTAAGGGGTCAAAATTGGACAAATTCGAACTTGGCAGGCGAAAGTCGACTAAACGTAGTTTTTGTACATATGCGCAAATATATACATTTAAAATCGGTATAATTTTTACTATTTATTCTCTGTCTTTGCCCAATCAAAGTCATTAACGATTACGACACATTCATTTACCCGTATTCTCAGGTAGCCTTCTGGCCTTAATAAGTGGTGATTTCTTTGTAAAAGAAATATGTGACGATAGCTCAAACGGTGACGATTTACGCTGGAGCAGTATTTTTTTTGTTTCGATTCTAGCCTATTCCACCCAAGTTATATTTTTTGTTTAACTTTTGAAATCACTACTTGTGTACAACATAATATATAATAATAGAATAGAATAATAGAATTCACTCTATTATAATAAATGCGAAATCCGCATAAATTAAAATATCATATGTAATTGTATTTTAGGGCTTGACAACGCTGGCGGTCTGCTAGTAAATAATAATTTTAAAGAAAAGAAATAATGATATCGTTTTTGGCTTTCTTAAAAAAAAAACGTTCATGCGTTCAAGATCACGTGTGGGTTCGATGAAAGTGTTTCTGTGGAACGAATCTTATTCGAACTAGATATGTTCAGGTTTTAATTTCGTGCCGTAAACAACCTAGACACCTTTATCTACTGTGCGAGTTTATGTGGGCGCTCAAATATAGGAAAATAATATTTTATGAACTTCTAGGTATTGTGTGATTAAACGGTTATTTATTACAATCCGCAGTTTCTTTTGTGGGGATGCGGTTGTATTTTTACTTTTGTTTATCTAAATCTATATATTTATAAAAGTGAAGTTGTCTGTGTATGTAAATTTCCCTACCAAATTACTACGTTGAGATTTGACATAAAGGGTATTGACATTTGAGAAAATGGTTTTAATCGGTTTGGGGCCAGAAATTTGGCTGTCAAGGAGCCAAAGTTCAACGATTTGACCTTTGAAAACTCTGCCAAACTCCTCCGCTTATTTGGGGTCTAAACACTTGAAATTTTAGGTGTAGGTTCCTTGGATATGGATCGAATTTTTAACTTGATTTGAGCCACAAACAAATGTTAAGGAGTCAAATTTGGCGTCAAACTTTTAAAAAAAAATTGACCTCTCAGCCAAATCTTGGTTTAAACATTTGAAATTTTACATTAAGTGTATTCAGACATATGGCAAGCTTTTTCATCAGTTTGGGACGAGAATTTGACTACCAAAGATTTAAAGTTCAAAAGATTTGATCCTTGAAGTCTCTAGCAAACTATTCAGCAATATGTGGGGCTAAACATTCGAAATTTTATATAAAGGGTATTCAGACATGCAGCAAGCTTTTTAATAAGTTTTAGGGTGAAAATTTGTCTGCCAAGATGTCAAAGTTGAAAGAGTTGATCTTTGTAGACTCTACGAAACTCCTCCACCAATTTTGGGTCTAAACATTTGAAATCTTAGATGTAGGTTTCCTGGACATGAGTCAAACTTTTTTAATATATATATATAATGTGCAAATAAAGTAATGAACAGTATATAGGGCCCGAGCAAAGCAAGGCTGAACTGCTAGTATAGTATAGATCTATTTCATTATTCAATTCATTTTATTTAATAATTTCTTAAAATCCTTGCAACATAAAATTCATACTGTATTTTATTGTAAATATTTATCAAATTCGTTCAGGGCAACAAAATAAAGAGAGAAAAAACGTAAAGAGAACCCCGCGTAGAGGAATCATTTAAAAATATTACTTGAAGAAAAACCTTTTATCGCAAGTGGAAAAGCGCTTCCATGTCAAATCATTGAACTGGAAGTCTTGAAGCATTCATTTTGAGTTTTTGTCTCATCTCTGAAAGGCTCTTACAACAGAATTACTGGCGGTAATAACGAACGCAAAAATAAAGGAAATGATTTCATGTTTTAGCTTTGATTCGGCGAAGCGGACGGCATTTTTATGTAACATTGACACCACAAACATGGCTGATGGGATTGACCGAATAATATCTTAATCTCGGTATCGCTCATAACTCATAATTATTACATTGAAATGAAGACATTTTTTAATTATAAATACACGTTCAAATAATAATAATAATAATAATAATAATATCTACTATTATAAAAGACGGACTTTGCTGTGTGTTTGTGTGTCCGTATGATTGTTCCATGTGGACTTATGAGATTTCACACGAAGGTACTTTATGTGCCTTGCAGTGTTCTTAGATAGGTATTGTATCAGAATATATTAAATAATTAGCGATAATCGAAATAATCCGATGAAAGGAGGAACAGGTGATTTAGACTAAAGTTAACACCTTACACAACCTAACATCAGAGTGCATTTGAAAAGTTTTATTACAAAACAAATCGAAATGCTCGAAATATTAAATCAACGGTTTAATATATAACTGGTGCGCGTTCGAAATAAATGTTTTTTGTTTAACGCACAAGTGAAGTATGATACTTGACTTTTGCGTTTGAACTTCAAATGAAGCCATTATATATAAAAATAATTTTATTAAATAAACAGTAGATTCTCTACAGTGCAATGTAGGCTACAATATATTGTGAATTAAGGCCCTACGTGGGGCATGTGAAGCTTCCCCCTGGTTCACTGCGAAGGGTTATCAACTAGACCAGGCAATAAATCGATTTGATTAAAAAAATGGATGCTTTCACCGATTTCGATGACAATAAAAAATAGAAGTGTGAAACATTCGTTGATTATTATTCAATTTCAGGCAACGTTGGGTCACCCTGCTAATAATGATAGTAATAAGATTAATAATTTGTATTATATTTTTTTTTAGTTTGTGTTTGTCTACTTATCTGTCTTCGTTACACTCTCTGAAACCATTAGTGTAATATAATAGATGTTTACACATGTGTCAACACGTAGACGCTCGGGATCCAACACGTTGTAGCAGGATACGTCACAAGGAACATAGTACAAGTAATAACTAGACTCATTTTTCCGATGTAAAAAGACATTTATTTACAGGTACTTTCCCGAATAAAACGTGATCGTGCACCTTCTCTCTGATCTCTGCCCTTTCGAACGTCCTTATGTGCGCATGTTTTATTTTATGTATATTTTTCTTTTTCCCTACCATGACGTCACTTTGTACACGGCTCTGTTAAATTATGCCAATATGGCTGAAAATTTGTATGAACTCTTTTTAGTTAGGTATAACAGACTAAATGTTATGGCATCCGTTAGATGCAGAGTTAGGTATTAATATGGTGTTGTATTTAATACAAAAAAAATGAGTACACATTTGAACATACAATTTCCTTGTACCGGAAAAATATCAAGTAAATAAAACGTTGTTTTTAGTAAATCGTTATTTTTTGCATTTTTTTTTATTTCCATACACCGCGTCACACACACAAACACACACACACACAGTAAATCGAACTTACTAAGGGAGATAATAACTTCCGGTGAATACCGGAAAAATATCCAGTAGATAAAACGTTGTTTAGTAAATCGTTATTTTTCTTTTGCATTTTTTGCATTTTTTTTTGTTTTTGCATTTCTATACACCAAACATGGATATAAATATCACTAAAACATCCGCTGGATCATAAGCTTCATTTCGGTACATAACTTGCCTGGGTGGGTTGCCTGTAGGCTGAGATTAACCGCGTCACACACACACACACACACAGTAGCCAAAATTTATAATTAGATCCAGCTATCAACCTGGTATAAAGTGCTCATTAGTCTGGTGCTGTATGTGGAAAGAGTCTCTGCTTATCTGGAGATTGTTTAAGGTTATTTTGTAACTTCTCTTTTTCTATGATTCCGATAACGCCGGTTTAGGAGATGTGTGGTTGAGGATTCTGTAATCCTTGCTTCAACAGACTCCAAAAACAGTCACCCTCAGAGAGAATTCATTGTCTCTAGAAACTAATCTATGCCACGTATAGTTTAATCATATAAAAAGCACCGTTCATTCATTTATTCATTTCGTATGAGTCCGATAATTATATTGTTGGCATTGATTTTCCGGGTATGTTCTTAATAGAATTCTTTCTTTTATACTTATAGAAGGAACCGCATTAAGGTTCTTAATATCCCAAATGAAAGTGTTTCTGTAGGGCGAACGGACAGGCTTTCAGTCCGTGTCGTTAAATCACTTTACAACTGTCATTTCCTAAAGTATCATTTACAGTAAGTAATTTAGAAATCCGAAAATGGGTTGATATGCCGCAAAACATACTCACGCAAAGCATGGACATGGTTTCATTCAATGAAATCTAATTAAAAAATTAAAGATTAAAAGTACCTGCGTTGAATTGCTTAAACGTTTCAATCTATCTCTCTATTCAATGTTTTGTTAATCTTATTGTCTGAGCAGGTAGACAATGAAACTACAATACCTCGCCACAGTTGGAGATGGAGACGAAGATCGAATGCTGGAGCCGGCGGTTACATTCTTGTTAGGTTAAAGTAATTAATTAATTAACTAACGACTTAGAATTCATTAATCAAATTACTCGCCTAATTTAATATACTAAAAGTTTCTGATCGGCACTTCGGATCACAACTTCCGCTGTATTAAATCGATTATTTGTCATTTTATTTGGAATAAAAAACAAACTAATAATCGCAAACTAGATGAAGATTTGTATTATTTGGAATGTTCGGACTGTTGTTCTCATATCGGTTGTTCTTCTCACAATGTTTCGCCTGATGTAACGCTCGACCTTCTTCAGGTGTATCTTCAAAATGACTGTTATGACAATAACCAAAGTCGTTAGAATTTAAAATTGCGTGATGTTTTTAATAAAGCGGGAAAAGCGTCGAGTCATTTTCATTTTTGTATAAATTCAGATCTCGACCGATTTGATATATTGATTGAGTTTCAGAATTTTGGAGATGACGATTGATAACTTGTATTATATTTTTATATCAAATAAATATATTATATTACTAGGAGGCGCCAGGCGTTGCCCGGTCATATATAACGCACAAACATATTTTAATTAATGAAGATTTCTTATCATAAACACAAATACCGTATGTATTAAACGTAACGTTAAATTCCTTTAAAAATGAATTAAAAAAAAACAGAAAGAAACTGAGACATAGACATGTATGTATTACATTTTTTCTAAACAGTTCACTTCTTGTAATAAAAAAAAAGTATTCGAGCTGAGATCGAAACCAAAACCTAAAGACAATGAGTTTGGTACGATAATCATTAGGCCAGCTTGAAACGATCTTTTAACAGTTTTTTTTTTCGAATCGTCTTATTCTTAACATAAGGTAATTTTATGTGAAGTATTCACGCATGCGCATTACAAATAGATAAAAATACGACGACCCCACGTCCCAGTTTTTCGATTTTGACCCTTTAACAGCTCTTATTTTCCGGATGAAAACCAATTAAAATATTTCCACTTGTCTGAATACCTTCTATGACAGATTTCAAGAGTGTAGATCAAAGGTTCTTTGAGTATATAGGTTGAGAAATATTCTCCCTTTTCTAGATAATACAAATAGTATTTTATTGATAGACATTTAGTGTTGTTTGACACCAAGTGTATCTGCTCTCGCGTATTATGACAGCAAATGCCTTTTTTTTCACACCTTTCAAAGTTCGTCCACGAGCAGGAGATAACAGTGCTATCTTAATGTTTAGGCGAATGTAATTTTCGGCATCTTTTCTTTTTTTTTCGTTGGAATCTTAATCTAAAAACATTAAATTTGAGAGTCTAATTTATCTTCATAGTGAAACGTTCATGCCGACAGAAGAAATTCATCAGGTGTTTAAATGTTTTTAGAACTTTGAGTCCTCCCCAATATATATATATATATATATATATATATATATATATATATATATATATAGTTTGTTGTTGTTGTTTTAAAATTGTACTAGTAGGAAGACCCGACGTTGGTTGGGATATAATGAGGCATACAATATTCTTTTTTAATATGCGAATAACACGGTATTATTCTCTTTTTGTACTGCACTCGCCTGATTCGCTTCCTAATTTAATCGGAAGGACGGGCTGACATGCAGGAAAACCCTTTAAATTAGTATATTACGCTTGTGGCTTTAATTTCATTAAAATGTGATGCACATACTTGAAATCTAAACAGCGTGTGAGTGAGATAATAGAAAATCAGCACATTAAGAGACACGTAGAGATTTGAGAACACTTCTTTCGTCTTTCCATAAAAATTTTATACATATGATTAACAATTTATCAAAATACGAGATACTGTAGTATTCATATAAGGGCACTTAAAAATGCCAGAGTACTTTTATTGTCTTCCTGGGGTTATATATAAAAGCAAGTTTAACTTTTTTGTCATTTTTTAACCTTTTATCTATAGGGAACATTATATATATATATATATATATATATATATATATATATATATATATATATATATATATATATATCCGGTAAGAAAGATATCGAAAAATTGGAAATAATTGAATTTCAACAAAGATCGTTGATAGTGCTCAATCATAAGAGAGCAAATTATATTTTTTTAATGTAAATACAGTCATATCTCGCTACGATGTGCAGACCGTTTCAATCATATTACATATCATCAGGCAAGAAAAATTAAGATACAAAAATTAAAAAGGGTCCAGACCTTTTCAAATTTTGAGGAGAGAAAATTTGCCATGACTGGCAATAGGCAAAAATTAAAGTTCTTATGGGTTTAAATTGATTCCGAAGGTCACGTTTCTGTTAAAAGAAGGGGGAGGAGTTAAGAAGGGAGAGTTGAAAGGGTAGTTTTAGTTACAGGAAGTGGTAAGGAGGAGAGGATAACATAATAATATAGAGGAGTGTGTGAAAACAGTAAGGGAATGAGAAATGGAAGTGGGGTGAACACGGTTGTCATGGTTACTGACGAGGCGATCGTGAAGATCCAATTCATTTCACTTATTTAAAAACTTTAATCACCTTTCCCCTACAGGAAAAGCAATCCAGCCTCTTAGAAAATGCATAAGCAACTCCTTCGGTATTTACCGGTAGGGGAGCCTAATGCAGCAAGCAGTAAACTTACTCATGTAGCACAAGGTCGGAAATAAGGAAAGTCAAGCCATCGGCCCTAAAGAAACTTACTCCACTTGAAAGACGGGAAGCAACGACTTGAGAATGTGGACCACATATTACTACCCAGAACCCTACCTTATCTCGACAGATTCGGGGCCATCCAATACACAAAAATAGGCAAGATTATGTCAGACTGTGTCGCGGACGCATCCTCGACTGCGATGAATATAACCTACTTTTGCTGTGAAAAATATGTGTGAGTGTTTCCGTGTGTCAGATTTTTGTTATCGATGTAAAAACAAAATCGGGAAAATTATCTAAGTGCCGATCAATCAAAAATGTCATCACAGCAGAACATACGTAAATGTATATCGTCCCGTTGTTTTAAACATGGTCTACGTCAAATCGCTATGAATCTATGGTGTTGCTTATTTTCTATTTCATCAGTCGGTATGGATAAGTATTGTCTGCTGTCATCTATATATTACGTAACAAGTTACATGTTACAGTAGTGTTAGGTTCGTTGGGCAGGTCATCTATGCCTGATTCAAAGCTCCCAAATATCTCCTTTACGGTGAACTGCCCAAAAGAAAAAAAGACCTGCAAGAAGTGGACAGCAGAAACGGTTCAACGACAATCTCAAATAGTTCGGTTTGTATTCTAACTCATGGGGAAAACTAACCAACGGCAGATGTCCTGGTATGACGCACTTCACAAAGGCGCTACCATTGCAGAATTTGTACACAATAAAGAACACAAGAGAAAACGTGACATTAGAAAAGACAGAGCAGTAAACATCTTTGATACAGAATTATTCCACAAGTGTCCAACATGCGCCAAATACTTCAAAGCTCTAATTGGTCTAACAAGCCATCTTCACCCCCAGAACAATTGCATGATCAGTCATCCTCTGCAAGCGATAGATGAACAACATTATCATCATATATTAAGCGTGGAATATTTGTTTTAAAACGAAATATATATTTTTCTAATGACAGTAGCAAGTTGACACATTGGATAGCAACGTGCACTCTGATTACATCGCCTCCCATTTACGTACAACTACTATTTAGATTCTGACTCGCTCGTTTCTTGTTAGCTTTACCATCTTGGATCATTTTGGTAAATTTAATTGTAATTTTTATTATATATATATATATATATATTAACCATACCATTTTACAAGAACCAAACACCTATCGTTACTCATTTTTCAAAATATTAGGCTTTAACAAATCGTGTATAGCTGTTTCGACCGAATATTGACCTAGAAGTATATAATAGTTCATTAATTATAATTTTGCACAACTAGACAATCTCATCACCGCATAGAATTTTTTTAAAGTTTTCACATCCTAGTACCAGGACTCTATCTAGTTAAGAACTTTGTGTTATTTGTTTGTAACTGTTATCACGGTTCTTATTAAGCAATTTTGTTGCCTACAAGATTTTTCCCATGATTGTTTTAACATTTTTACACCAAATATTAGCTGCATGATAGAAAATTGTATACTCCAATTCTGATTGAAAGTGAAATCTTAATAATGATCTGACTGTTAATACTTAATGTTACATCTATGCAATTCTTTGACGTCATAACTGATGAAACTCAGACGTTGAAATTATCGGTAACTTGTCTTATCATGTTAGCTAATATGCGCTTGATTTCCTTTATGTTTTCCTTCAAATCTGCCAGGATTTGGAGATTGTTATCATAGATCGTTTCATCTAGTTACCACCAGAAGAAGTAGTCATGTGAGTTTTATTCAGGGGAGTAGGGTGACCAAGGAAAGTCAGTGCGATGGACAGCTAGTCAATCAGGAAAATGCCGCCAAAGAATTCCAAAAATCATTTTTTGTGGATAACTGTATTACTCTCCTTTTCCTCTTCAGC
The DNA here is from genome assembly GCF_053919585.1 of Euprymna scolopes. NCBI lineage: Eukaryota > Metazoa > Mollusca > Cephalopoda > Sepiida > Sepiolidae > Euprymna > Euprymna scolopes. The sequence goes on from NC_136483.1 coordinate 182,073,516, forward strand.
ATGAGTGCAGTGTAACAGTCTGTGTCCTTGTCACTCAATTCTTATTCTCCTCCTCTAATAAGTTTGTCCTGATGATGCTATTTTGTCTGATGACAAACCATACACTCATTTTCTGTTTGCTAAAAAAATGATGGGTATATATGGGTATATTAAGGAGATGGAGCCATACTCTTTATTCACGTGCCCGCTCAAGTGGCAGTGTGCCGTATCCTGTTTTATTACCACCGATTTTAAATGTGGACTCAGATTGGGACCATGAGCGACAACTCGTAACACGATTTAGGTTTTAAAGATATATTTAAAAAAAATTACAAAATAAGAGGAAAATGGTAATGTAAGCTAGAATTAGTTGTAAGTCGGATATCCGTAGAGACCCATATCCCCGTGAGTATTTGGACCTCAATTAATATAGTATCTGGAAGAGTCCATCAATGGTTAAGTAACGGCTCCTTAATAGTTAGTCTCTGCAAAATCTTCATTTAGTAAGTAAGGAGATTAAGGGCATCATAGAGGATCCTCAGAATTAATGTTCTTTAAATTGCGTGTTGATTTTCTAAGGTCTTCCTCTAATCGTTCCCGTAAATTCTGAAAATTGTCAGGAATTATGTCTGAACTATATCGACAAGTGTGGCTTTGTATACAATTACCAAATCTCCTGTCTGTCGAAATTTTGCCCCCAAATGTAGAATGGTCCTTCAAGCAGCTACATTGTTTCTGACAAAATGTGTTCTTGCATGTTGCTTACATCACCTGGAAAATATACAAAAATTTAAAATACAAATTTGGCATAAAAACATAAACTGGTGATTTTTGAACCAATATGCAGTATCTTTTCTGCCTCTGTAAGATTAGAATCAAGTTTCATAGAGTACGGGTCTTTTGTTTTGTTTCCAACTCAGTTCCCCAATTTAGGAAGGTGAACATAAAAGATCGACCGTTTGTTTAGTGATACAGGTAATAGACATCAAATGGAAGATAAAGTTGTCGCCTTTAAAAGAAACAACGCTACAATTTTATTTTAAAACTTATTTTGAAAACATCAATTCAGATAATATGATTATGTAGTAGAGCTGATATCTATTTAATTTAGCCGTCTTCAGCCTCATTCACTGCCTCGATACAGGTCCGGAACTGGGAGAATGCCTTTTTCACAAGTACCGGCGGGAGCTCGATGAATACTCAACGTTGTGGGAGGTTATGTTAGTGATGTTCCCGATGTACGACCAAACGAAGTAATCCAGTGGTTTCAGGTCGCGGGAAAAAAGGAAGCAGTGATAGAAAGGTACAAAGCCGTAGCACCCCTTCTGAAGCGAAGCCTGCGTCTCTTTAGACTTGTGGACCAGCGCCGAGTTCTACTGTCACACACAGAATCTGCCAGCGGCCACCTCATTGCACCAGGACATCACCACACTAATTAGCACATCCAGGTACACTTTGGTGTTGGCTTTCAATCTGACTACAAAGATGTGAGGTGGCATAATGTGGCCCTCACTTGAAATCACACCAAATAGCATAACCCTGGCCTGAAACTTTGTTCTCATCACCCTGGGCACGTCCTTGTTATTCATGGTAATTCAGCTATGCATTTTGAGGATGCTGGCAATGGTCCTGTTGTCAACTTTGATTGGTAGAGAGCATGAGTTGTACAGCGGTGTATCTGTGATCTCGTTCGTTGAACATTGTGTCACATTCAGACATGATAGAAGGCTCCTATCGCGCTTAGGATTTGTACAAAACTGGCCAATTAGTAAATGGTGTGCAACAAAGAAAAGAAAACCGGTTCTCCTCAAACGGAAATGGAATACTGTTGTCTTTTTAGGGCGACAAATGTATCGTTCCATCCTTTAGTATCTTTTTGATCTCAAGAGACTAACCTCTCATTCATAAATTTCTCTTTCCAGATAGATGTGTGTTATGAAAAGGGCTAGAACAAGAACATACTCTTTCATTGTGTGTAACTCTCTAATGAGTATCTGTTGATATCTAATATGCTTTCTATAGAACTAGCTTTGGTTCCCGCTGTTGCCCGGGTGTTTGGAGGTGTCTGTTGAGCAAGAAAAAATGGTAGAAGGCAGGCTCGAACCCGTGACGCGAAGGCGGAAAAGAAAGTGGAGGTGTGCGTAAGGGTGTTGGTTGAGCAACAAAAAAAAAAAAGAAAATTGCGAACGCAAAAAAAAAAAGATGGTAGCAGGCAGGCAGACACGAACCCGTACCACGAAGGAGGAAAAGAATGTAAAAAAAAACGTGACGTCTTTGATGTTGCGCCCATCGCCAAACCGGAAGTGACGTAGGTTTAAATTAAGGCTAGATAATCGAAAATAGGGGATGACTTTAGAAAATATCGGCGAAAAAAGCGTCCACTCTCTGTAGAAAAGTGCCTAGTTGAGGGTGTAGGCATTAATGTTTTTGTCCAATTTTTCGATATTTGTCGTCCGAAAGGTCGAGCTGCAAAACGATACCTATCTCGTGATAATTTGTTGGCAGATACACAAAGAAACAAACATACATACATAAATTTAAACGGACAGGTGAGATTTATATTATAGACTAGCATGGGTGTCCGGCTTTGCCCGGGCGTTTGGAGGCGCGTGTTAAGCAAAAAAAAACTGTGGTAGTAGGCAGACAGGCTCGAACCCGTACTGCGAAGGAGGAAAAGGACACAAAAAATGCCCTCTTTACTGTTGGGTCCATCGCTAATCTGGAAGTGTCGTAGGTTTAAATTAAGACAAGACAATCGAAAAGAGGTGATGGCGTTCGAAAATATTGGCGAAAAGCGACCCCTTTCTATAGAAAAGGCCCAATTGAGGATGAAGAAATTAATTACATTTATAGAGGATGATGTGGTTCTCGGTTGATTAAATGTGTTGGATATATACTCACGAGTCAAAACAACTATAAGAATATTCTGGTGTCATGGCCCTAGTTATGAGACAACTTCTTCAAGACAGTTTTAACCGTTTGTTTTTTGGTTTTGGTTTTTTAGTTGTTGTTGTTTTTTTTGTGTGTGTTACTAGTCTAGAATGCTCGATTCTTTACATAAAAACAATTTATGTTTAAATGTGGAATGCATTACGTACCTGATATTTTTAAGATCTCAAAGACACTATCATCCTATGCATTATCATTTCCTTCTGTAAGAGAAATCTGTTATTGGCAGTCGTCTTTACATGTTAATGCAATCAGATGCGAGCAAGACTTTTTATACAGTCACCTAGAATTCAGTTTGGTTTGGCTGTTTTCTTTTACGGCATATCAACTTTTTCTGGTTATTTAATGCCAAATCCAGTTATTTAAAAAACGGGGTGCTTCAAGTTTTTTATATCTACATATATTTAGTTATTGTGTTTGTTTGTTTTTTTTTTGGGGGGGGGTGTTTAAAGAACATCACGTCATATCTCGTTTTTCGGCTCTAGTTTTTTTTTTCTCTCTCTCTCACTGAAGGATAATAAAATATCATGGCTAAGAGCTATTTCAGGGTAAGGATTATTGACTTACGAGGAAAGCTTAAGAAAGTTTGTATTGCCATTTGATTTGAAGAGAAATATTATGTTTCCGTTAGGAAATAAATTTCATAGTCATAAATTTCGTAGCCATGTCTTCCATTGGTGGGCGATTCTGGAAAGGTAATTCTTCATGATGTTCCGTTTCATGGTAGCTACGCGACAGAGAAAAATATTTACAATTGTCTTGGGAAATATAAAGAGAACCGTTTCGCTAATGTTCACATCATCAATACGCATACTCACACAAAATAACGTCTCCATCAGTAAAGTTGAATAATAAAGAGGAATGAAAAGATTACAACTGGAAATATAGAAATAGAAAATGACAAAGCGAAAGAAAATGTCTCCTCATAGAAATAGAGTGAATGATTTATTTTCAAATTCGTTTTTAATATTGGATAGTGTGGGCTTTTTGGGTAATCGATTTCTTGCTTCCTTTAAACACTTCGGATGGTTTTTTCCGGTATAGTTTGTTTTTTTGTTTAGTTTTTTTTTCTTTTGTGAGAGGGCAGTTATATATTCCATATAATGTGTGTAAATTATAAAAATTTTACATTATGCCTTTATAAGCAAGGAGAACATTTCTCGGGCTTCCTTGTTTAAACACAGCTTCTGAGTTTGACCTTCACAACTAATCTGAAATGGAGTACATATATCAAATCCATTGCCAGTGTTGCTGGAATAATGGTTGGATAATTCTACCGTTTCAGTAGATATTTCACTGCCAATGCAATCGTCTACCTGTATGAGAGCAAAATACGTCCTAGGAAGGAGTACTGTTGCCACATCTGGGCAGGAGCTGCTCGAAACATCCTCTTCTACCCATACAAAGTTCAAAACAGACTTTGTAATCTAGTAGGTGATCACTTTGTCTCTTCTCTGCAATCTTTTCCCCCACAGAAGAGACGTTTCAAGCCTATCTCTGCTCTATTGTTATTTTCATGGCAAGTGTTCAACTAAGTTCTGAGCTATGCTCCCCCTCGTCAATTTTTCACAAAAAAAAACACTCGTCTAGCCGAAATTACCATCAATAAATTCGCCCACTCTCTATCAATGTCTAACTCTAAACATGGATTTTATAAACAAAACTTCTTTCCTAGAACTGCTCGCATGTGGAACTCTGTTCCGCTCGTCCGCTTTTAAACTGACTACAATATTGTCGCCTTCTTAAATAAGCTTTAATTGTAAATCATCTAATTATATCAAATTTCCACCACAAACGATTACTACAATACTATCCTACTGACTAAAATACACACATTAACCCTTAGCTTCTAGTGGCCTTCAGGCCCTGATTTGTGGTACCTTAAGCTGGGGTGACTTTCAGCCGTTAAAATAAATAAAAATAAAAAAACAATAATGTGTAAATAACTCCACGGTAAATATTTGCTGCTATACCACAATATGTCTGTAAAATTATGAAATTGTAATAGGACCTGGAAATTATATTTAGAATGCAGAAATCATATACTATTTATATATTATTACTTTTATTTTTATTTTTATTAAAGGCTCAAAGTCGCCCCGGGTGGCCAGGGTCACCCCAGCTTACGGTAACCCTTTTGTAAAAAAATATTATGTCGTTTCTATTTGATTTGCTTTTTTCACTTTTCCATCGCGATATGTTCTATTTTTTAAAATAATATTTTTTATTTAATTGTAATCTTCACCTCAATTTAACTTCGCTGATCCGAAAACGGTTCATTAGCCTTTTCAGTCTTTTC